>NW_008795037.1:2758054-2826663 GCF_000699145.1 Aptenodytes forsteri
AAGATGGGGAGAGGAGGGAGAAATTATCTTCTTTGATCTCTGATGAGGAAGGGGAAAAAAAGACTGTTCTGTTCAGGCTTTTGGCTAACACAACAAACAGTGTTTAAAATTTAACTTTGCTTAATTAATTAGTAATTCTGTTTAGTGCTGTCTGATCTTCATCCAAAAGGTATTTTGAAGCTTGAGAACTGAACATCAAAGCGTATTGGGTGAAGATGGTCAAGTAAGGCATTTAATCTGGCAGTTGCTGTTGATGAAATACAGCCAGTTGGGGAACTAATTGGAAAAGGGAATCATAATCTGGCAAAATTCAACAAACTCCCTCCCTTCAGCAAACTCACTCCAGAGAGAGTGTGAGAAATCTAGGTTTAGTGTTTAAGCATGTATGAGTTACACCCTAGCTAGCAGAGAGAGACCGTATTGTCCTTTGTATCTGCATCTCTAGTACAAATCTTTTTTTGGTAAGGAGATAATAAAAAAATCTTTGCCCCAACCCAACAGCCAAAAAAAAGATGCCAGACCTAGACAGAAGCCTGTGATTCTGTATCAAGGCTTGGAAATACTTCTACTTATATGTGTCAAATTATTGGGGTTGGCAAAAGGAATTGAAGCCTTAAGGGAGGTGGTGTTGCACACACCTGTGAGTCTGACTACTTTTTATTCAGGAGAGAAAATGTTATCTGAATATTTGAGTGAATTTCAGTTTAGCAATTCCCAAATGTCCTAGTGGTGACTTGTCAGCCAGAATGCCTGAATGTTTAAAACATACCTTGGTTGTCTATTTTTGTAGGGTTTTTTTGCAAGCCATCGCATGGCCTGAGTCACTAGCCCTCTGTTCTGTGCCTGTGTTGGGTGCTGGCAGTAGGTCTTGTGACATCTTGAATCTTTTTTTTTCCACCCCGTGGTGTGCAATTGAACCATTAGTTTGTGTTGTGACCATCAACAGGAAACAGTGAAATAGAAGAAAATGACTTCTCTCCATATTTTGACGTTGAAATACCCATCCCAGACTAGTACAAAGTACTACTAGTACAGCTCTTGCTAAATTGGTTTTGACTTGTCCCACTGGACTTAAAATGGACAATTAATTTCCCTACAGTAAGTTTCAGAGAAGGCAGCTTGATCTTTGTTGTTTTGAAGGGTGTGTCTAATTCATCAGCTTCAGCTTTCAGCCAGAGAAAGTTGAATACACGCTTTTGGCACTGACTCAGGACGAGCCTGTTTTGCTGTGCGCTTATTCTGGTGGCTGTGGAACAGGAATGTTACTCCCTTCCTGGTCCCATTCTGCCTACGTTCATT
This sequence comes from Aptenodytes forsteri, assembly GCF_000699145.1. Lineage (NCBI taxonomy): Eukaryota > Metazoa > Chordata > Aves > Sphenisciformes > Spheniscidae > Aptenodytes > Aptenodytes forsteri. Next base: position 2,759,354 of record NW_008795037.1, read on the forward strand.
TGCCGCTGGAGAAGAGGACCTTTGCTCAAGCAGAGTTATCTCTGTTAGGGATGTATTTCAGTCAACTTTGTGGAATAAAACCAAAATGTTTGCTTAATGGGGGTGATATTTCTTAATCCATGGCCTCCAGCAGAACTTAAAAGTGAAATCTGAATGTGAATGTAATTGTTAATTAAAGGACTTATTCTCAATTTGGACTTTCAAACATAGTTGTTATTGCTCTGGTTGTTGTCGTGCAGTCACCAAAGAATGTCGGTTATGTTTGTCAAACCTGATTTGCAATGAAAAAAATGTTGACAGAACCAGATAATTTAGACATCAGAGACTTCAGGAAAAACAACACAATTAATTCTCTTTCTATCCCTTTGGTCCTCATAGTCTCTGACTTTAAGTTCTGCTGCGTCTGCTAGATCTGTAAATTGGAAGTGAAGCCCTTACCTTACCCTATTGATGTCAATAGGAATTTTACTACTGAGCTCGGTTGGACCAGATCTTTGACGCTCAATTCCACCAGTCAAATATTGCTACTGAAGTTCAATTTGAGCTGTTACAGAAGTGCTTATGACTTCATCTCCTTGTCTTGATATGTCTATGCATTTTTTAATTTTTCTTTTACCCTACTCCCCCACAAGTCTCAGGTTCTAGTCTGTGGTTTGTTGTTTTTCCCCACGTACAGGTAATTCTGCCCCTTGGTTTCTCATAGTAGTTTTAAAGAATTGCCATGGAATCTAGTCTATCCAACTCGAGGGGAAGGCTAATAATACTTCACTTCAAAGGATTTGGTTTCATGTATGCCAGATGCTGACTTTCATAGGTGGCATTTTTGTCTGTTCTCCAATTTTACCTTTACTCTGCTTTCTCTCAAAAATTACACAGTAATGACCCTGACGTTAAGATAAGTCACTGGTAATGTCCAGCCATAATTTATCACTGTGGAATTGCATAGCTTCTCCCATAGTTCTGCTTTCTGAGTTAGGGCCCTGTGATCCATCACATGCCTTTTGGAATGGCTGTCATCCCAAAGAGGCTCTGAAGTAGTTCATCTTTAGCCTGAGTTCTCCTAACTGCTGTGCAAATCTGGACTTGGTAGCTGTAACTCAGACCTGAACATTCATCAGGGTTGCATCCTTTTCTGTTTCTGGCCGCAAGATCCTCTTAATCCATCTGATTAAAATGCTCAGTACAGTTGCAAAACAGAGTGAAACTGTCCTTACTTTGAGAAGGAAGATCATTTGTTAAAGAGATGGTGCTTTGCTTGAATGAGGCTTTGAAAAATCTGAAATGACAAGCCACCTGAGTGAGGGTGAAAGTTTAAACAGTCACTTTTTGACCTGACTTGACTGCAGCTGTATTTTGGCGCTCTGTTTTTTCCCCCCCTGATTCTCAGATGCAGGACGGAGGTGAGTGAAGAATGGTTTGGCTGTCTGAAGCTTAGTATTCTATGCTCATTCAATACAAGCAGCGCAGCAATCAGTTTTACCTCATTTCTGGGATTTTTTGGTGATTCCTAAGGAGCAGTTGGAATTATTACCCCTTTCTTTTCTTAGGAATGAATAAATCCCTGAAAAAAAGACTTAATTCTTCAGGGATGAGTCTTAATACCTTTAAACCGGTGTTCATTCTCTCCGTCTCTTCCTCCCCCACCTCAATTACAAGCAATTGGGTGGTAGTAATTAACAATCTTAGAGAGAAACATCTGCTAGTACACTTAAGCCAGTCAGTTTGTTTTTCATGAAAGAATGGTATTTCACAATTTTTCCAAGTTAATATTTTTCCTTTATTGTCTTTCCAATTTCAAATATTGTCCAGACGCATTTTTATAGTGTCTTAAGGTTATAGGAGTGAATACAAGACCATTAATAATGAACAAGAAAAGAGAACATCATAAAGAAAACATATGCAGCATTTCAATTCATGAAACATTCTGTTAGGGAACATTGTTTTTGAGAGCATATGGTTATTCCCATGAGAAGCAATAAATACACTTTTTTTTTTCCCTCCAGTTGTGGATTCCCACAACAAGGGTAGGTTTCTCTGTATATTCATCTATATAGAGCGTTCTCTTTGTCAGGACTTGTTATCTGAGTGGGGAGGTAAGTATTTTTGCACAGATGAAATATTGTATGTGGACCTATTTCTGATGGCCTAGACTTTGGAAACACAAGTCTATTAATTCTCCACACTCCTTTGAGATAGCAATCTTGTCTGGTCTAGTTTAATATCATTGGCAGAGCTGAAAGAAAGTTCACATTGTGAATATATCTGAACCTTGGCATGCGGCTCACTGGTGGATCTCTGTTTACAGGCTGCCAGTTTTAACTGTCCCAAGCAGACATTCTCATTTTATTTATAAGTAGGTTCAGTATGTGTTTGTATCCTTCATGAAATTGAGCGCATGTCAATAGTCAAAACTAAGTATAGAAACAAGATACCAAACACTTATCCTTCTCTTCTGAGACAAAGCAGGTACTCCGGTATGTATTTTTAAATGGTCATTGGGTTTGGATAAGTCACACGAGGATATATGCACAGACATGTTATTTGATCACTCGTAAATATTGTTTTAATACCTCCATATTCCCCTTTAAAGTTTCCTCGTTTAGATTTCATTTTTCTTTGCTGAATGAAACTTGACATCAGGATGAGATCACCAGATTTCCCCATTTCATCTGAGCTCCAAAATGAGTAACTGATTTCAAAGGATAATTCCCTGGAGCAGCAAGGCCAATGAGTTCTTCAGATCAAAGGTCAGCAAAGCTCAAAGAGGATAATTTCTGGCATACAGTATTTAAACTCTCTAAAGGAGTGTACTGCAAGATGTATCCCCTCCTTCCCCAATAGTTGAACTCTTGTTTTTTGAGAAGACTAATTTGTCAGAGCACATTTTTTCCTTTGTTACATAAATTATACATTAAAGTGAAAGCTTCCTATCTGAACACAAACTGTACATCTAGAAAGGTTATTAAACGTGCCAGTGGAAGGGCTATTCCTGAAACCAGAAGGTAACTCTGTGCCGTTCCTCTCTGAAGCACCCTGTAGACTGGGGAACTCTGGTGCTTTTTGCACATGCCAGCAGCTTTCAGCACAGTGCACGAGCGCGGTGGTGGAAGGGAGAGAATGCTCTGTAAGACACTTCGTTTTGACAGAAAAACCCAACAAAGAGCTTTAGGGCAGGGAATAGTCATCTTGTGCAGGATCTGCTTCTCAATGCTCTCAGCCTAATGTTGTTTGCCATGCCAATGTCATTTGGGATGCTGTCCCTTAACAGATAAAAGACCACTGTAGAAGTCTTTTGGCCATTATGTACCTTTATACATTTAAAAGTATGTGTGATAACAGGGGTGGATTTTTTTTTTCTTCAATTGGTTGTCCACTGTTCCAATGAAGCTAGGGATCATGCCAGCCCAGCTTTCATTTATTTCACATTCCCTAGAGTGAGATTGTGAGGGATTGCAAAAGCCCCTCATACAAATGTTTCTGTCAGCTTAGTTAGAACTGTTCATGTGAGAAACTTAACAGGGGTGGATTTTTTTTTTTCTTCAATTGGTTGTCCACTGTTCCAACGAAGCTAGGGATCATGCCAGCCCAGCTTTCATTTATTTCACATTCCCTAGAGTGAGATTGTGAGGGATTGCAAAAGCCCCTCATACAAATGTTTCTGTCAGCTTAGTTAGAACTGTTCATGTGAGAAACTGATCACTGGTACACATGAGCCACTGAAAATCTAGGGGCATATTTAATAGTTATGAAGAACCACTGTCAATATAACTGTCCTTGTTATGCAGGCCCATGTTACCTTTTCATTTCTTGCTGATTTTAGAAGGAAACAAGAAGGCTGGACTAAGGTAGACAACCAAATATTGTCTTTTGGTTTATGGGTGTCTTTTTGTGGCCTTAGCTTTGAACTTCCAGGAATATGGAGTTGTATTTGTGGACAAAGTGAGTATAAAGCAAATGACCCTTCTTCAGATATACTTCGAAGTTCTGTATTTTAAGTAATATTTATCTTAATATGTGCCTTCATTATGATAAAAACTATACAAAAACCTCCTAATAAACAGTCCCTGTTTGTCCGGTAACACCAGGTTAAAAGGACAAGGGAAGAAACTGCTGTGAAGTGAGCTTTCTCTTCCTTCAGCTGACCTTCCTGCTTAGCTTATGTTTGGTGTAGGGAATCCTAACATGGCTTGGAGCAGAAATCAAAGTGTATCAGTGTGTGAGTATGTGTATGATAAACTCCATGTCTACTTGCATTTGTACGATGCGAATTACATGTGCGTCTCGGGAAGCTGGCATTAGTATAACATCAAAACGGCAAATAAGTGTCAAAGTCAGTAAATTCCAAAGGTTTGGGTTTCTACCTCATTCCCCCTTTCTTTACTTCACATCCAGAATCTTTTATAATATACAACAGTTTTGAAAACAAAAAAAAAGTTATACAGTCGTGTTAAATTTAAACAAAGAAATAAGACTAGAAAATGTGATATATATTGCAGTGTGGCAATGTGAATGTTGTGGCAGAAATCTTAGCTTTTGGAATTTCTGAGAGTGTAAGCTTTAGTGTAAGCTACCACTTACATGGTAAGTGTAGATTATTTTTTTTTTAAGCTAATTGTTCTATTTTAACTGTGAAAGGAAACACTGAAAAATGGCCAATATAACATCTTCATTTCTAGCACGTTAGTGACTTGCTTTCCTGGGAGAATCCTTGGGAGGCACCTCAGTAGTGCTGAACACCAGGAGAGCCACAGAGTAAACCCAGTTTGAAATGGATCATCCTGAACTGGAGGGGATCATGTCTCCTTTTTTGTAAGGAATCTGACTTTACTGACCTGGCACTTACGTGAGATCTTACTGACAAAGGCATCCCCAAGAAACGGTTCCTACATAGCATTAGAATAAAGGCTTTGGGTAAATGCAAATGCTGTGGTGCAAGAGAAAAAATACTGACTTTTGAGACCCACATTCTTGCAATATCTTCTATTTTTTGGGGAGTAGGCAGGATTACTACTATGCCTAATGAAGTATGGGCATAACATTGTTGGCAGAGGTATGTGGATGTATAAAAAAAATCATATCTAAAAAGTTAGAGGGTAGGGTTAAAAAATCTGTGTATATTTTCATAACGCTAATTAATATAGAATTAATTTTCTTCAGATATAGGGTTTCATCATGTGCAAGGCTGAGTGCCTCTGCAGGAGCCAAAGGCACAGCTATTAAGTTCCTGGGCATTTGTCTTTTAATCCACATGAGAAGTATATATATCTTTCTGTTATATATTTGATATATGTTATGTTACGGTATGTTGTGTTATATGTCTGATAGATGTTAGTATTGATGCTCTTTATGAATGCTATTGAATTATGCAAGTGCTAATGTTTTAAATTGAAACTTAGGTGAAATATACTTTTTCATACATACCTGAAAAAATGCAGCTTAACCTTTTTGGGAGGTAGTGTTAACTTTTTGGAAGGTAGTAAGGTTTGTGTGTATTTGAAGAGGGAAATTGGAATAGAATGAGGACTTCATTTCAGCTTCATTACTTCATTCACTGCTGGTGAATGCAGTGTGTTTTTGCAATATGTCATAAACTTTCAATATTTTGCAAATTATTCAACTGACAGTAACAGTTCTGGTTATATTCTCATAATACTGTGTTTGAACTTCCTGTGACTCTAGTGATGTTTGTAGGAGAGGCTGTGTACCAAAAGCTGTTGGTAAATTGTCTGCTGAAATTATCCCAGACGTGTAGTGAAGACAGAAGCAAATCAAGTATAATGATCCTCTCGTACAAGTTTGCTGAAATCAATTTCACCCTAAATGTAAAGACAGATTTGCAAATATAAGACTGCTTTGACATTTTCTTATAAGCGTTTTTTCTTAAATATATTTTTCACAGTGGCTTTGCCTCCAGAGAAGACAGATGGAGTTTGCAGTGGAGATGAAAAGAAAGCAGAAAAAGAAAGTGACACACGCACAGGTTCCAAGAAGCAACTGAAATTTGAAGTAAGTCCTCTATATTTTAAAGTTTCACTGTACTGACATAATTATGGTAGAAAAATAACCTGTGGACCAAATAGTGTCCTCTGATGAATGTATATAGCTCCCAACGATTGTAATGGGTACAGGAGGAAGCAGAATTGGCACAAGTCAGTGTCTTACTATTGGTGCTCCTTTTGAGGTGATTAGTGAGATTTATTTCCAGGTTTGGAGAGGATCAAATGATGATCATTCCTCTGTAGGATCTGAAATGTATAGTAAGAAGAGACGTTCAGTTTAACCCTTTATCTGTGATCCTTTTTGTTAGCAATTTATTATGCTAGCTACTGTGTTATCAAATCTTTAGATTGACTTTCATGCACTACTGCACTTGGTTAAATCTGCCTAGTGTAAAAGATGTTTGTGAAAGGTTCCTTAACCATCGGTCTTCTGTGCCTGGGCCTCCAAAGTGAAATAACCCTGACTTGCTACATGGGAAATCCATCTGATCACATGGCAGGAGGAAAACGATCCTGGAGGGCAATGAGTCTGATGGTCTGTTTCCTTGTACACTTACAAACATCATAAAACTGCCAGACATTGTGTGTAGTTGGCAGGTTTTGATTATATAGGGAGTGTCATCCAGTTAGAGGGTTGTCTGTCTTGGTGAGGAGGAAGATACTCTGGTACCGGCAAGAAACAGCACGAATTTTCATCTCTCTGCACTCTAGCAGACGTGGCAAACTTCTACCTTTCAGTGCTGTCAGCCTGTCACAGTAATGAGCTTTGCATTCCTCAATTGTTATTTAAAAGACCATGCAGCCACCTTGCAGCATGGCTCGAGTGTTCGTTTCCTTCTCTAGAGCAGATTTAGTAGTCTGGTACGATTTATTTTTTACTGTTTTAAGATTGATTAAAAGGAGGTAGCTTTCCCATAGGCAGATCAGGTGTTGCTAGGTGCTTGTGTGCCTTCTGGGGGGAGGTGACCTCCTGCCTCTTTTTGCACAGCGATAACTCTTCTTCTAGACACATTTTATATTCTACCTTGAGTAGCAGACATTTGCAGACAGGAAAGGCATGATAAATTGCAATTAACACTGCCTTGATACTTGAACGTTGGAGGACACCTGTCAACATGGTTGGTGCCAGAGTAGCTGGAACTCCATCGTAGCGGCAAAGTCCGTGTTTGTTCCCAAGTAGTTCTTGGCGTGCCATAAAGGTTAGCACTTGACTAATGCAGGGAAGGTTGCCATGGCTCTTAACTAAGCAGAGCACATCCTCACCTAAAGATGTTATGTTAGGCAATGGTGTGGGACAGGGAAGTATTAATGTGTGGCAAGAAACCAAGTATTGATATTTTTTCCCTTGTTTGACAAATGAAAGTTTTCCAGCTATGTAAGCTAGGAGCTAAGAGATTGGTAAATGTTTCAAAGGTATAAAAGAATCAGCAATGCAAGTGTTGAGACAAGAGGTCTAAATCTGAGGTGGATGTGATTTGGCTTTTAAAGGTGCTGGGAATGTTTATGTAATATGAAACTGTGTTTCCACAGTAGAGTGTGGGGCACTTGGCAGCTTTCAGCCAGGCTTGTTACGACTGAGAGAAGACTGCCTTTGAACTCAGCAGGGGACAGGGGGTACCGGTAACTGCTGTAGGGAATTGGTTTCAAGTCAGATCAGCCAGGTATTTTGAGCTCTATCATGCTGAAGCTATTTGGAGCTGTTTATTTTACTTGCATACAGTGGCTTTCATTTTAATTGCACTGTAACTTTTCTGTTTTGCCTTGTTGTGGCGCTGGATAATTCCGATTGCGCAGGTCTTGAGAGAAAGCAAACGATTTGCACCCAGGTGACTGGAGTCAGCAAAGTGCATTCTTTGTTCTTGACTGAAGTCTTGGTTTTAGTTTGGGGATTTTTTTTCCCTTTAACAAATTGATTCTTTCAGGCTTTCCACAGATCGCACTCACTGACAGAATAAGGACCAGGCACTACTCCCAGGTCGTTCTTACCTGCCAGTTCCTAGGCAGGCTCCATTTCAGGAGCTTCAGTGGCATGATGCTGTACTGCACTAACTTCGACAACCTTTGGGTATCAAATATCCGTGTCAAGGACAGGTCTCACTGGTGGGGATTTGTGCCATATGTCCACTTTGTACTAACGACTACTCCTGGCACTGTGGTGTACTGCCTTATTCTGTGGGTCTGTTTCTGTTATCTTTCTCTTCCTGAGTTAAGCAGAGTTTTCCTTCTCACTTTTTAGTAGGAAATCTTATTATATTTCAAGAGCTTCAGGGAGTAGTTTTCTTGTACCTTTTTGTGTTTCCTACAATGAAGTAGAAAGCATCTTGCAGATTCCCTGAAGTCTAGCCCAAGGGAGTTAGGATTATCGTGTGATTGTGATGAGACTCCTTCATTGTGGTGGACAGAGGCCTCCCTGGGACATATCCTGAAAGCTTCCTCCCGCGAGGGAGGGAGGGAGGAAGGAAGAAAGCAAGCAGCCTCCTTCTACGGAGAGTCTCCTCTGCAAACAGGCCTTTTGCTTTAGGTAATCAGCTGCTCTTTGCATGTTTCTTAGGAATTGCAATGTGATGTGTCTGTAGAGGAAGATAACAGGCAAGAATGGACCTTCACACTGTATGACTTTGATAACAACGGAAGAGTCACACGTGAGGTAAGCAAAGTACAGCTGCCCCTTTGTGTGCAGCGTTTGCTAACGAGAGAAGTCTTTTATAACAGGAACATTTTTTCTTCTATGAAATAGAGGTGTCCTGCCAATTTAAACAGCAGTTTCCATGGACCCTTCCCTCCTAGAAACAATCCCACCAGTAGTTTACTGTTTTCAGATGTACTGTACCGCTTTTTAAGCTGGTTGTTGTTTAATATCTGGGATTAGCCTTTAAAAAATAGGACTGGCATTTGAGGAGGAGAAGTATCTGAAACAACTGAACAACTAAACACATTGTCAAAATAAACCCCTGCAAATGTATATTGTTCTGGCTTCTATCCTGCTTTTCAGAGTTAAGCTAACCAAATAGCAAGGTTGCTTTCTGACATTCTTTCCAGTAGGACTAACTATACTGTTCTGTTGTTTTCATGAATATTAGGCTGATCTCTGCCTTCTCCTTCCAAGTATAAATAACATTGATACTTGCTGGAGGACTGTAGTGGCTGGCTGTCAAAGCATACCCGTGTGTATTTTTTATTATCAGGATGTCTTCAAGTCATATTTCCTATGCAAATAAGAAGCCAAATAAGAGGATGTATAGATTAGATTACAGTCGTTTTTAAGAACTATTTCTATCTAAATTGAATGATACTTCTTCTAGAAGAATGTCTTTCACTGAGATTTACTGCAGTGTGCTGTCATTGATTTTTTTGTGAGGTGTGTTTACTGGCTCCCATGCCCTCAGGTAATCAGCTGAAAATTGACAGGTTTTGTCTCATTTGGCTCTTATGCTGGTGTCTGGGAAAATTACTAAGAACTGATTGAAAGGAATAGGGTAAATACTGAAAGTATAGTGGCCTTAGACATCAAATGATGGCAGAAATTTTTCCTAGAAGACTGAAGCAAATCTTTTTTGACATTTATGAACAGGGTTTTTAACATGTATATGAACATCACTTCTAGGCTTTTTTTATTGTCTCTCCTCTGATAGTGCTTTGAATAGTCGAATGAAATCTGTGCCCTCATGCAAGAGAACAAGCAGATGAAACGTTACAGGCCAAGTCCAGAGTTTCAAATGGGAAGAGGAGATGTATAGAGAGGGCAAGAAGAAGGGGGGGTGGGGAAGTAGTATTGTATTTGTTAATGTATGGGGAAAAGAGACAAGAAAAATGAAATAACTTGCCTGAAGTCTCACAAGAACCTCGTGGCAGATTGAACCCAGATCTTTCGAGACCCAAGGCTAAGTCTTCATTACAAGATTATCGTGACTCTCAAAGGATAGGGGAAAAACACAAAACCCAAACCCACACACACGGGTGTCCTTTACATTCAGGCATGGAATTCCCATTAATGTCAGTGGGAGTTCCATGTGCTGAACGTAACAAGAATATGCTTTTAAGTATGTATACAATAATTATTTGTGATTATGTGGTACACCAAAGAGCTTAATTTGACTGTACTTAGAGAATATGTTACAGCCAAATTCTACCTCTCCCTGCTACAAGAGCAGACTGCAGCTTAACTGAAACCAAATCTGTGCAGGGATTGAAAATTATACTACTCTGAGGTCTGGAGGTTGCTATATTCAGGCTTGAACCTGTGCCAAAAAAAAATCTTTTAACCAAGGGACCAAATAGGTTGATAATTTTCAGCTCTTTACATGTGACCAAAGATAGAAACAAATAGTATGCACCATTGCAGAGTTTCCCAGTTATGTTACACACTTCTTTTGCAAGATGTTCCAGTGCCATTTGTATAATCCATCTTGTTGGTTGTCTTCTGTTGAATCCAGATGCAATTTTAGAGTTGTTTGCGCAAGAATGACTAACGATAGCAGCTCATAGATAATCTTGGCCACAAAAGAGGAATTTCAGTCTCTTCATATGACGTAGAATTTCTTATCTATTAGCCCCTGAGAGACTGGCAGTCAACATAATGGGCTTGATACTGTCGTTTGTTAAGCAGCTCTGCTCCTGATCCAGCAAAGGACTTAACGATGGCAAACGTTAAACATGAATAGTTTCAATTAAAATGAATGGAACACATGCTTTGAGTTAAAAGTATGTGAAGCATATTGCTGGATCAGAGACAGAACAGACAGTCTGAGGAAGAGGGCTGGCTGGTCTGTACCAGTGCCATTTAGTGAGCTGATGAAAATGCTTTCAGAACCGGTCAGCTTTTCTAAACAAAGGTCCAGTGTTCTGGTGAGAGAAGGTTAGTGTGGACCTTTTCTCCTTCTTTGAAAATTTCACTTTAATGTCTCCTGGATTTATAGCCAGATTTAACAGAGAGATGAAATTTCTTAAGTCAGATTTCTATCTGTAGACCTTGAGGTGCCTTACGAAAAGAAGTCAGCCTTATCATTCTTGTTTTTCATGTTGGAAAAGTGAGACAATGGAAAAGGAAGTGACTTGCCCACCCACATCCATTTCATTTGGTTCAAAGTCATTGTGTTTAAAACATTGGACTTCATGTCCAGAGAGTTTCCAAAGGAATACACAGTGTTAAATTAAGTTTGTAAGAAACATGTAGGTGGGGTGCAATTTTACAAGTGGACTAAATGTTTTTTTCATTAAAATGTTTGAAAATTGTAAATAAGATATGGATTTAGTTACTGGATAAAATTTCCCTTGGGTTTTACACAATGACAGATCACCGTAAGAGCATTCAAATTCCATCTTAGTGAAATTTCTTCTGGATCTTAACAACATCTTCAGAACTTAATACTGCTTTGATTTCCTTCTAGAGTCTGTATGGCTTATACTGTAGTCCTTATAATTAGAAATTCAGATCTAGTCATGCTTCTTGAAGAGATACACCCATTATGAAAACATAATTATTGGGATGGCAAATTATAAAATTAGCATTACTGTATGTTATTAAACTACTGCTTTTTCTGTCATAGAAGACGGCCATTTTTCAGTCCTTTTGGTGTAGTGGGAGATAACTTTTCCTGCTCTAATATGTATATTACAAAACTTGGCTAATGTTTTCCTTCATTCCATAAGCCATAAGAGGACAATTCATTATGTACTGCAGGCCTTTTCAGAACTGACAGCTGCACTGTAATTATCTTCACATGGATATTTGTAATCGGACTTGAAACTTGGATAATTGAACTAATGTGTTTTGATCCATGAGGTTTTATACTGAGCTCTCTGAATGTAATTATACTTCATAAACACTAGCCTTTTTTTTTTTTTTTTTTGCAATCAGTTCTTTCTTGGAAAGTTGAGTTTCTTTGGTGAGTGACTGCACAGGAGCACACAAGAAAGTTGTTGTCAGGAGTAAAAAAAGGGAATTTCTTCTAGACTAGTTGTTGAGTAAATAGCAAGTGAAGTTTCTTTCAGGTTCCAAATAAGAATGATTCAAAAATGTATGTGATCAAACAAAGCTGATGTTGCGATAAAAACATCCTGCTGTACGTAAAAATCAAACTACAAACAAAGTACAAATGAGACATCTGTACTTTTCTCTTTTTGAGGAAAAGGTAATGAACTGATATTGATGTTTCTCTTCATGCATTTTTATGCTAAAAATGTTCTTTTTCTTACAATTTTTCCTCTTATGTTTCCTTTCTTTTTTTTTCTTTCTCTTTTTAGTTACTTTTGCTTATATCCTCTGTAATGAGTGAAAAGGTTTGAAGTTATTTCTGCATTCAGAACTCAGCACCAAATCTTTGACTGGGGGAAGGATATTGGCTTTTCTGGGGCTACTGTTGATCAGTCTGACCCTTATCTTGCAATTTGCTGGTTTTCACTGTGTTTGTCAACGTTGTATTAACTCATGATATAGAAGCAGCAGTGGAACCAACAGATAGAGGAGTAGTGCCTGTCTGTATCAGAGGGGCCATCATTTCAGCCGTTAGATTTGGTGGATTTGTGCCAGAGAGAAATATTAAGAGAAAATAGGGCTTTCTCTTTTGGTTTTGAGGGGAGCCAAAGACATGTATCCCAGAGAAGTTACAAAGAATCAAATGTTTTCTTTCAGTGTTGCTAATCTCAGTGGGGTTTGGGGGTTTTTTTGTTAGGTTTTTTTGTTTGTTTGGTTTTGGGGTTGTTTTTGTGCAAATGTCTCATTAAATTAATTCCACTGGAAAAGCCTCTTAGTTCCCTTTACAGAATCTCTAGTTTGCTAACTAGTCCTGTGATGATAAGCTATGCTAATACTGGAAAAATAGGGTTGTCCCTGTACCACTAATGTTCCTTAGAAGTAAAAAATTAATACCTGGAATAGGGAGTTTCTCAGTCACATGAGTTCTATAAGGAATGAAGAATACTTCAATGTAATTTGCTCTTGTTCTTATTTGCAGACCCATTAGTTTCTCTGAATGTTCTAAATTCCTGCTAATCTCCTACTGGAGATCTGTTAAGTATTTTGTGGATACATGTGTGAGTGCAGCATACATGTGTGGCCTTAACTGTTTGCTTTTTAGTATTTCTAATGCAAGTATTTCTGGCAATCTATTAAAGTTTCTCTTTTTAATATACTTTGTTGTATTAGCTGCTTGATAAAATAGGATGTGAAAAACATACAGATTAACACTGTTAAATCCTTCAGCCCTGGAAAAACTAACTGTAGTGTTCAATAAGCAAGACACAAATAAATCCGGGTATGGCATGTGCTGGCTGTTTGGATACTACCCAGCAAGCATTTGTTTTCCTCTTTGAGGAAAAATATCATCGTTTCAGTTTTCTTACTTGAGTAAACTAGCTATCCCACCAGAAATTCTGCACACTAGAAGCCCTTCAGAAGTTAGTTAGATTCATGCAGCCTACTTCCCCTCTAAATATAATCCATTTGCTATAAAGGAGAGAAATGGTTTTTTTTTTAATTTCTTATTTCTCTTTACCCATTTAATATACTAATTTAAAAATCTACAATGATTTTTAATTAGAAATGGTTTAAAAGTACATTTCAGTAAAAAAACCAAGCAAATGATATTTTTGGAAAAATGGGAAACACTGAAAAATCTGTTCTTGTTTATTTTTCATGTAAAAAGGGAGGACGTTTGAGAAATGTGGGATGAAACTTTTTGTGTGGGAAGTGCCAAGCAGTCTTAAGCAAAGCAGTTGCAAAATCATGTGACTAGTAAAAATTGTAATCCGTTGTGCAGAAGGGTTAGATTCTTTGGTAGGTGGTCTCTGAGACATGCCGGTTGGTGTACCAGAAGAGAGGAAAATTTAACTAGCTTTTATTCTTGATCTTTGATGCTAAATTTCTTGAGGACAGTGAAATGCGCAAGCTGGTATGTAGAAGGTAAAGCTGTCTCAATGGTTTTAGGCAGTTCTTTAAGGAATTTAAATGCAGATAATGTTCAGTGGGGCAGCTTTCAAGGGGAACATAAATTGCCTCAGTCTCCTGGCAGGCTACTGGAAGATGAAAATTCTTTTGGGGGTAAATATAGACGTAACTATAAAATACAAATTTTGTAACATATATTTTAATGGTCTAGTGCTACTAATTTGACAAGAAGCCATTACCATATTAGCTGCCAAAAAAGGGCTGTGAGAAGGTAGTTTTAGTCACCGTTCAAAACTCATTGACGAAGACCATTCCTACCTGATCAGCGCCTCAGGAATTTGTATGTTATAATTGTGAAGCAATAACTGGAAAGCAACAGGAGGTTCAGGCTGCCTTGTAGCTGGTACATACTCGGCCAGGACCTTGGTAGATGACAGAGAAGCAAATGACCCAAGCAGACTTGTTTGACCAAATCAGAACTGTCAGTTTGCTAGAATTTCCAACCCCAAATTAGGACCACAAGTAAGTGAATCCTATAATAAAAATGTTGTCGGTATTTAAAAGATCAGCATAAGCATTAAGCGGTTACTTATGGATATCCCTAACCTCGATCTTGGTATATATCCAGTCTGATGACCACGTTCATTCAGTGCCAGAATGCAAAGCAGTTCAGATTGTTGTGGAGGAAGCTGGGTATTAAACACATAACGAAATGCACGGGCAGCAGAACGTAAGGCCACAAAGTGTCCTGATACCTCTGTGCAGCCCCTTAAACTGCTTGGAGCATGGACATTAATTTGGGTTAATTCGGGCCTGTTGGCTGAGAGATGTAAATTGTCCTGATGTGATATGCATGTGTACATATTTCTGAATTGCCAAGTATGTGTCACACAAATGCTGCATCTGGCCTTCCTTGACAGCATTTGGGAGTACTTTTAAAACTGCTGAGTCAAGTGGCTTGTTGAGAAAGACCCTCGCAGAACACAGGGGGCAGATTGTATGCCAGTTAGCAAGTTAGACCTCATCACTGGAAAAAAAAAAACATGTAAAAGGACAGTGGGAGTAAAGACTTTTTGTCTTTGCCTACCAAAGTTAAAATAGACTAGATGATAAGCTTGTACAAACATCTGGTGTAGCTGAAAAAAGGAAGGATAGATTAGCATGAATGAAAGAGTTGATAATAACCTCTTGATAGTAGCCTTGTGTGGAAAGATGCCATGTTGGCTAACCAACACTTGTTAAGGAATGTATGGGAAAGACTCCATTCACCAAAGTGCTGAGTGTATGAAGCCCTGTTAAGAATAAATATGGTGCTTAAGTATTCTGCTGAAGGGGAAGGTTTGGCTTGTCGAGGTGTAGGATTATAGCACAAGGCTCCTAGAACATAATTTATGGAGGGCGTATAAAACAATGGATATGTTTTGTTTGTCTGTCTATGTTCTTGCTTGGTTGGGTTTTTCTCATAGATGAAATAAAATTCCAGCCCTTCAAGCTTGGCTGTTAGATACGGCTGTGTCTATTTAGAGGTCTGGCTAGGTTTCAAGTTAGGGTGGAAGTGTGAGAAGTGAGATGTGTTAAAGAGCTGAGGTGTCCACCAGATTGTCATTGAGCAGTCTTTCCCTCATTCAAGTTTTAGGCGGTGGTCCTTGTCAAGAGGATGGAAAGCAGCTACTGACATGATAGTAACAGCCCATATATAGAGACTCTTGCAGCAATGGTAGAAAAAATATGTCAGTGGGGAAATAAAAGAGAGACTGCAAATTCTGCTCTCTTTTTATGAATATGTTGTCTTGAACTCACAAGTCTGGAGAAATTCCACTGAGTGCAGAAAAGTTAGAGAAGGTACATGTTAAGACAAAGCCTTGGACCCTCTAGGATTTAGTTATTTGTTCTGCCTATTGAGATGGAAAGTCACCTACTGTAAAATCATTTGTCCTGGCCATAAGGTCAGTATTTCCCTAAATTATGTGTGAGTAGAAATTAGTATTTCTGTGTCACCTTTAAAGCTGGTTAGATAATGTGGACTGTGTGGTATATTGACTACTAAAGTGCTGGGACCCATTAAAGCCTACTAAACTTCCAGCTGCCGTTGTTACAGGCATGACCCCTGGGCAAAGGAAAAATTGTAGAGCTTTTGAATTTTATAGACCTGACTCTTAATCCTCAGAACCAGTTGTACTTAGTGAAGGATGATTTAGAAATTTCCTTTGTGCTCGCAGGCATCTGGAAAGAGCTTAGGTACTAGGATAGATCAAGGAATAGGAAGACCAACATGGAGAAATTCTCAGATATACGTTGAATGGAATGTTTATAGCCTGCAATGATCAGTATGCTTTAGCCTTAGGTTGGTCCCCAGGATCAATTTTGGTGAAATCTCTTTGGGGAAAAGCAGCGAGCCAAGAGATCTCCTTTTCATTGTGGCAATTAAAGGTAGTACCTTATTTGAGCCTGGCTGGATTAGATCAACCTGAGAGACCTTTGAGCATCACCAGCTACTAAACAGTGTTTCTCCTGTTTGAAAGAATTGGCTTATTAAAATTGGCTAGTGTTCTTTCTGATATAGCTAGACACGTAAGCATTTGTTCATGTCCCATTGCCTTCAAAGAGATGTGTGAAGAATGTTCTGTAATAGGCCTGACTGGATAATCTCTGCTGTTCAAAAATGTAAGTTTAGAACTGGTTTGAATTTTGCAAAATAAGGTAGACCCCAATATGCATATGGTAGAGCGACATTCAGACATCACTTCTTTCCAAACCTGAGGTTTACCGTTCTGCCACTTCTTTTACTGGTTTTCCTCTATATAGTCAATCCTTTAACTATCCCAAGAAAAAAACCCAAGAAGTAGTAAGACTGTAATGTCCAAGATTTTCTTCAATTGCTGTATTTGTTTTGGTCATGTGAACTCAGTTTTTAGTGCAGTATGAATGGTTATCCCTGGGTTCTGTTGAAACCAAAGAAAAGAAAAGGCAGAACACAATTTTACCGATTCACAGTTTGGGAAACCTGAATGCCTTGTGCTTTATTATTGTTTTGATCTGGTTTGCCCCATTTCATAAATCCTACACCATTTGATGAAGAAGAATATGGATCTACTTGAATCATTCTCTTCTGTGTCTGTGAGCTATATTACAGTCTATATTAGAAAAAGTGGGGGTTAACCAAAGAGAGAAATTGATCCTTTCTTGTAAGGTTCTGTGCAAGTTCAGCTCTTTCAAATTCAGTGACTTCTGAGGATATTTCAGCATTTAATAGTCCCAAGTCGGAAATAGTTGTAAGTATCAAAGCTGTAGGTTTCATACCATTCTCACAATAGTGTGTCTTTTTGTGTTTCAACCCAACTATAGGATATTACCAGCTTGCTTCATACCATCTATGAGGTAGTTGATGCATCAGTAAACCATTCTCCTAGTTCCAGCAAAACTCTGCGAGTGAAACTTACTGTGGCACCAGATGGCAGCCAGAAGAAAAAGAGTATCTTGTTAAATCATGCTGGTAAGGATGTGCAATCAGCCATTGGAAAAAATACGAAAAACTTCAAGAATCCTTTAAAAATCCATCTTTGTATTTTGTTAACACAAATAAATATGTACTTAGAGGCAAATAATTATGTGGGTATTTTAAACCCCATGAACCTGTTTTAAGATCTTGGGTGCAAAATTGTCTACTCTCCTTTCAGTGTCTCTTAAGCAAATTAGGGTTCCCTCTCCTGATTGATTGTTGCTTCTTGGCAGCAGCAATAACCCATATGTTGTGTAATTGTCTTTGTGTACTGCAAGGCAGATTTAAGGTCTTTTCAACTTGTACCACTTTAACTCTGCTGATATTACAGCACTCAGTTTGTGTGGAAACAGGTGTAGTGGTGTAAAATGTTTTTTGCAAGCACACAGCTATCACTGCTGCTGGATAAGAATAAACAATTAAGCATAAGTAACTTTTATGAATCTATGCATAAAAATTGCACGTTTTTCTGTACTGGCAGAGTCTGCCATTATAAAATAGCTTATACTCTGATGGCTCATTCATCTTATTCACTCTAATAATAGTTGTATCAGCATAATTACTTCAGTAGATAAAGTAGTACTAAATTAAAATACTTAAAACTATTTAAAGTAATACTTCAGTAGAAAATGTGGGCACCTTATCCAAAAGGAGAGCCTTGTTACCTCAGTTTTAATACATACATCCACTCAGTCAAGCGCAGACATAAACAAATTTGCACTGCTGGGGAGCTATGTGATGCATTAGTACAGCACCGAGCTCCAAACTACCGAGCCCTCCTGAGGGACAAGTGTATCGGCGTGAATGTGGCTTCATTTAACTTGCCACATGGCTTGCAGCCTAACCCTGACTAATGTCCTACAGTCAAGGTTATGTCTGCCTAAAATCTGTCTTGCGGACAAAAGCAGCTTTGAGAAGGTTACACGAAATGATACATTACATCTTGATCTACCGACAAGAAGAAATGTATTTGCAATGTAGCATATTAGTTATGCTGATCAGCAAGGACGGTAATGTGAGAATAATGTATTTTCTCTTGTTGGCAGATTTGCAGAGTGCCAGGCATCGAACTGAAAGCAAAGCTAATGAAGAAGTAAGAAGCTCTGAGAAGAAGCAGCGGGCTTCTCTCAGGTAAGAGGAAGGAACCCTGTCTCCTGACAGGCACTGGGTACCTCTGAGAAAAGCTCAACCACTGATTTCTTGCTTGCTTCCTTGCTTTATTTTTTAAAAAATATGTTAAAACAGAGGAATTACAGGATTTTTCACTGTGAAACCATCAGCAGATTTCATGGGTGGATACTTCGTGCATTAAAGCAAAAAAACAAAAAAGCAAATCTGTAGCACCCATTACTCAAATTTTCTTCTTCTGTTGGCTCTTTGGAGGACATGCAGTGTCTTTTTAGATGCCATCTGCAAATACTGTACCTACTAGTGGAGTTTATCGCACAGCCTTTTGGCTGAAAGTGTCCTAAAACCTTTTCATCGTCACAGGAGGCCAGCTCCTGCCTTTCTCTGTCCTCCTTCCAGCCCATCTTTTTCACTGGTCAACTCCGTTAGCTCCAAGTTATATTAATTTGATCTTGTTTACCAGGTCATAGCCAGACCTGCTTCTCCTTACCACCTTTCCTCCTAAAGGAAGCAGCTTTGAGCTGGCACTGGGTACAGTACCTAGCAGAAGGAGGGAAGAAGGGAGCTCGCAGCAGAGCAGCAGACAATCAGCTTTACAGCAAGTGGTCTACGTTGGCTATGTCCCGCAGAGTAAGCGACAAGCAAGAACTTCCAGCACACTGCCTGAGCCATGCTCCCTTCTGTTGAGGTAGTTCTGGCTTATAGCAACTGTGGGGTGACTCAACTCTACTTACAAAGTGTGTTTGTACATTTGGTAGAAGTAAATTCACCTCTTTCTTACCTCACAGTGACTTAGCAGAGTGGCTATCTCTGCTGACACCCACCTGCCAGAAACCATGCTTCCCCGCTGCCACATCAGCTTTAGGTCAACTTCTCCTTTACAGAATTAGTTATTAAGTAGTATCCATGTAGGAATTAGCCTGCTTGCTTAGAACCAGTATATTTAATGTAATCTTGCAGGAAAATTTGGATAATTTATCTTTTTTTCCCATAAGTTTCAGGATACATTTCACCACTTTGAAAAAATACCTGTCTGTTGTCTTTCAGTGGAATCCAACCTGCGTGACTCGGAGTGCATCCATTTCCAATACAGCACAAACACAGTGGTTTCTTTTATGAAGAGCTGCAGGTATACTTGCAGCCATCTACAGATTAGATAAGAAAAGGTTTTTAGTTCTTCCCTAACAGAATGTAGAATATTATTTTGGATGCTAGTCCAGAACAGGCCTTTTTCCTCTGAAAATGTGTAATCATGTGTATCTACCCTGTTATCATGAGTTCTACCTACCTGATAGATACTACCTGCACTGAACTTCAGAGTATGTGATAATCATTTGCAATGTATTTTTCAAGTATTAAATTTTTTTACAGCTAAGAAAAATGTTAATCTCTCGGTCACATGTAGGTGTGCTATTCCTTTTCTGAATTTGGTATTTTAATGGATAGAAAAACAAATCAAAAGCAGGTAATTTTGATGCATTTTAATGTAGATTAGTTGCTCCAAACAGGTCATCTTGGTGTATAGGTTTGATTTGTTTTAGGATTTTATGTTTCATGCTAAGGCAGAGGGAAGCGTTTGCTGAAATGCTACAGTAAGAACATTGACTCATTAGTTGCATTTGTTTCTTCAGCTGCAAATTTAAAAAAAATAAAAATCCATTTTTGGCTTTCCTTGGATTTAGGGATATTTGTCCAAATACATGTATTTAGTTTATCAAATTTATCAGGAGAAGGAGCATTCAGTTTTATTAAAAATGACAACAAAACTGTGCCTCCCTTTTTTGGATAGAGTAAAAATGCTAGTGCGTTATCCCAGTGAGTGAATCCCAGTACAATCAAATTTCAGATTAAAAAAAGACTTAAAATGACTTAATTTTTTGTTAGCAACTCTGTACAAAATCTTTTGTGAACTAAAGAACACTCCATGTGAACTAAAGAATACTCCGTTGTTTTGCTTGCTGGCCTAGATGTGGTGTTCAGATTCCCTCTGCCCATTAGCAAAGGTTTGCCCTGTGTGAATTTAATGGGCTGCTTTTGTGTGATAATCTATTGAAAAATCCCCTTTCAGTTTGAAGTCCCCCTCCCAACCACCTTAAAGTCCTGGTTTTGCAAATGTAGTGGTTTTATGAACAGCAGCCATTTCTACTGAAATCCACAGTCATAGAGGCATCAAATGTTGGGGTAGAATCTTGGCTCTGCTGCATTTGTCCTTCTCATCCTTTTTGTTAGAGGCTTCCTAGATAGGACAAACCTGTATCTTGAGCTGAGCAGATCAGCATCAGACAACTGTCAGCACGTAACAGTTTTTGTTGCATCTTATTAAATATGGCCAGGACAAATAATGTTCTGTTCACACTGTGTATGTTGCAGGGCTGTTTGTGCACTCTGACCAAATTGCTAACCCTCTGGAAAGCTCCCTGAGGCTCATCAGTATCTCACAATATTAATGCAGAGGTTTCCCCTTTGAAAGCAGCAATGAGGACTTGTGAGAAGTGCACACATTTCACAAATTCAGTCACTTAGGAATTCTAGGCAAGATGTGATTAATATTCAAAATAAAATGGATAGAAATGTTTTTATCTCGAAGGTGGGAGATAGATGGATTAGATTTTTCATCTGATGGAAGCTACAGGCAGGAGTTTTCACCTGTAGGGCTAATACAAGTATCAAGATCAAGTAACTAGATTCATAGCTAGCTTGCCTGGCATGTGTGGTACAAAATGGATGGTGAAAGAGCACTGGCAGGCAACTTTGTGGATTGGGTATCTTCATGCCATTCTAGTTTATATTTAGTTTAGTGCAACAGGGAAAATATGATGCACACCAGCCTCTAAAACATCTTCCTTTTACCCACAGATACACATTCTCGTTCTCTCTTTCTTTCCTGATTAAGTGATTTCTCCCTGACTGGCTTAAACTCTACATTATTAGTGAGCATTGCTTTCAGGAAATGTCCTTGCATTTTTCCTGCTCTATTCCCTTTACCTACTATATTGCTGTGTGGTTATTACGATCAGGATGACACTCCAGCATGGGAATTTTAGAAAGGGCTTTCATACACTCCACAAACCCTTAAGCAGATGCCTTTTTTTATTAAAAACAAAACCAAACCAAAAAACAGTAACAACACTGTATATTTTTACACCCTGTGCTTGATGCATGGTTGATGCATGCCTGTGTCTTCCCATGTGTATGCAGGAGAGCATTGTGGGGCTGGATGCCAGACGCTTCAGTTCTCTCTGACAGTAGAGCACATCTCTCATCAGTATATAATTGCTTCACTGTGTATATTTACATGAATATTGTTGAACATCATCTTGCATGTAAGAAAGCTATTAGAATGCAGGGCTGTGGCAGTACTGGCGTAGTTTTTCTTCACTGTCTTGATGAGAGATGGAATTTATTAGAGTAACAAAAAACAGGTTCCCTGTTAACTTAGGTTTCAACACACAGTGCTGTATACAGTGTTGCTTAATTGTGTTGGATCAAACCCAATGATCCAATGATTTTTTCTGGGTTAACTATGCATTGTTTTCAGCACATCTGTGCAAGTCCCAATGGTTTCCATAGGCAATTCATGCCCGGCAACTTAGTTAGCCAGGTTCTAGCCCCAGAGATCTTTTATGTTGACCTGCTAAAGTGTAACAACCTGTAAAGGTGCGTCTGAGGCAGGAAAGGTACTGAGTTGGCTATGTATCCAAAAAAAAAAAGGATATCTGGACATTCCCTCTTTTTTGACAGTACCCCATGTCACTTCGGGAGTTCAAAGTTGACTCGGAATCTTTAAAGCTTACCTGCTTTCCAGGCAGACTCTCCTCCATTCAGGAGACTCTACCTCTATCAAAGTAGAGCAAAAACGATCTTCCAGGTAGGTCAAGTCTTGCGACTTTTATCAGAGAAACTGTAGACCTGTGTCTGACAGAGATACGGGGGACTCGGTTCTGTAATGTCCCTGAACAGTACTACCCTAAACCAGGAAAGCAGTTTGTGCCAAAGCTCAATGGGATCAGCAGCCTCTGGAAACCTGGAAGTAGACTAAAAGTGGGGTACTGGGCACCATACAGTACAGAGCGCATATTTAGCAACTGTTGTAGGGTACAAGGCCGAATTCTGGTCTTAGGTTGACACCAGTGCAATTGCACAGAGAAAGAGCAAAGCCTATCCTGTGGTCTTGGAGACTGAACTATCTGAATGACAGGCAGTGACTTAATCAACAAACAATCCTGTTTGTTATATTGAAAATATTGTTGATAACTGCAGACTTCCATTTAAATTGCTGAATTAAATTGTTCGGCATTATGGGCTACAATACTGTAAACCTCTGCCTGATTTTTTTCTGCCTCATAAATGAATGGTATTTCAGATATTCATTCTCAGGAAATAGTTCTGCTATAAATAGAATTGCAAAGCTGAGCAGGAAAAGGAATGGAGATTCTGAAGCCAGTGGCTGATCTGACCTTATTAATTGTGTTGTGGAAAGCAGCGGTTATCTCTGGGTGTCCTACCAACACCTTCTCTTCTCAGGCTCTCTCTAGTTACTACACCTGTGCTGTTGCCTGTCTTTCTGAAGCAGATACACATGAATGTTTATCCAACACGAGGCTTACCCCAGTGCTTCCTGACAGTGGTGGGAACAGTCATGAATCAAACAGCAGGTTTTCTTTGGCATGTCCAAATTGGAGAATCAGTTGAATGGTTTGGCCCTAAGGCAGAATGTAATAAACCTTAGGAGCATTTTTATTTGTTTTTGCATGTGTGATGCAATTTGAAAGCCTCCTTTGCTTTGCAACATCGGGGTCGATTTATATGAGGGGAAAGAACAGTCAGTTCAGGCCTCTCGACTTAGCAAATCCGGTCATCCAGAATTTCAAGCGTTTGTTGTTTCTTTGTGAGCAACTCCTGTCACTTCAAAGGGGCCATTAGTTGTTGGTTTGCAGATGGTGATAACAACTTTAAAGAAGTTCTGCTGAATTGTAATTTTGCTTCCTGCTGACAGATATCACCAGAGTGAGAACAATCCAGAGCAAAGTGGGTGCTATCGTCATTGTGTTGATGAGAACATTGAAAGGAGAAACCACTATTTGGATCTTGCAGGAATAGAAAACTACACATCAAAGTTTGGGCCAGGTAATTTGGTAATTTATGGTGCAACCTTTTCGTCTTTTCTTTCTTCAGTTGCATGTTCCACATCAGGGGCAGTGAATTGTGAACCTGTGTGATTTGTCTGTAGTGACTGACTGGAAGGAATAGGACTGTGTGAATACTGCAAGATAATTACTGGTGAAGGTGGTATCACAACAGAGTGGCTAATGTACTGCAAGCCTGCTTTGAAGTACTTGTTTGTGTAGCTAAACTTGGAGGTGAGCCTAGGAGAACAATCTTTACATCTAAATTATTAAGTTTAGTCTACGGGTGAGGCGAGGACTGATTTTTGGATGTTGGAGCTCGTTCCCAAGATGATACCAGCACATATTTTGTACTCACTACTGACCCAAAAATAGGAGAATGTGGGTTCATACCTGGAATTTTGGCTTCTGTCCCCAGATTAAAGGGATTTGGATTTCCTCCCTTTCCTTGTCCTCTGCCAAGATTTTACTATTCCACTCACAGTTATTTTGGTGAATTTCAGATAGATGATGACCAAGAGAAGGTAATGTAAAGACTTTTATAAAACACATACACACCCACACACACATTCACTCTTATATAGATATGTGCGTATATTTGTGTGTGTATTATTTACTAGTCAGAATTATTAAATGTAATTAAACTAGACAGCTATAATTGCATTCACTTCCTTAGGAAAAATTCACTCTACCGATAATGCTATCCCTGCCAACTGCATGCTACTAAGTAAAACTTTGAAATACTAGATGACTAAACTCAGCTTGTTATTTCCTAGGATCTCCTCCAGCAGCTCAAAAACATGACCCACCAAGCAAAGTTGTGAATCAGACTAGATCCCGTTCTCATGAACCTGAAACCTTCCATGCTCACCATAGGAAATCTCAAGTAGTGGATCCAAGCCACATCAATCTGGCTGAAAGTTCATATGCCAAGATTGCCGAAATCCAGCAGAGGCTCCGGAACCAGGACTCAAACAAGCACTTTGTGAGGTCTCCCAAGGCCCAGGGCAAAAATGTTGCCCCTGTGCATCCTGGAAGGGCGGTTAGAAATAAACCTTTTCAAGGGGTGCCCATGCCAATGGCTTCCCCAAGTGCACGAGTGGGCCAGAATCTTCCTTACCTCCCCTTGCAATCTCAACAGGTTCACAAGAAGCATAAGCAGAGGGCAAAGGAGAATCACCAAATGTGCAAAACCTTCCAGTCTCCAGGGACAGTTGTGGAAAAGGAACATGTGAGAGACCTGCCAACAGTCATTTTATATGAAGGCCAAGTTGGACAAATGATACAAAGACATGAACACCACCACCACCATGAGCACCACCACCACTACCATCACTTCTACCAGACATAGAAGAGATCCCACCAACATCCTCCAAGAATCATCCCATATGAAGGAAATGCGTTCTTGTGATACCAGAACTAAGGCATTACTATGATTAATATTATTGTTACTCCATTAATATTCATCTAGCATATATTTTAGAAGTTATATGGAACTCTTGAAACTTACCCTATTTATAAGTTGTGGAAATGCATAGCTTACTTAAACACCTTGTGGATTTTTTTTTTTTTAAAAGTGGCTTGTAAAAAAGAAAAAAGCCAAAGCTTTTTGAGCTGTGATTTAATACAGGTCGTCAACGCACTTCTTTACAAGTACTACTTCCATTGTAGTAGGAAAGATACTTCAAACATTATTGCAGACATCTAGCTTACCACTCTGCTGTATGTCGGCTGATCGCACACAAGCCTTTTATCAGGGGAGCAATGTTCGAAGGGTTGGACTCCAGAGATACTCAGAATAATGGAAAATACAAACAGCTGCTACCTCTAGTATTATTCAGATTTTATTTTCTTTTTATTGATTGTAATGTTCTACAGGGGGGGGGATTTTAATATACTGCATTCATGTAGCCTGTTTGTGTTCACATCCTTTCAAATTATCTTAATAATTACAAGGAAATATTAGCTATACTTGTCAACAGAGCTACATTTGTACGACTTACACATTATTTTCTTGGCGATTCTTCACTGACACAAGTACAGTCTGTTATATACTGGGTAATATTTAAATATACTTCTTTTATTTTTGGTTTTTCTCTTGCTTACTCTCCATTCTGTTTGGGGTAACCATTTGAAAAGAGGAGGATGTGAAATGGGGTTTTCAAAAGCATCACTAGACTTTAGTGCTTGGGCCATAAGTATCATTCATGGGGGTTTGAGAAGGAGAGGGGTTGTTTGGGGGTTTTGTTTTGTTTAAATCCACAGTTCTTTGTTTTGAGAAAGAATTGAGGAAAATATACTTTCTCACTTTAAATGTTGGCAAATATATATAAAATATAAATATAAATATATATATATAAATATGCACACTCTCAGGTACATTTTGTTGTGTTTTAGAAATCTGTGGTTTGAATATTAACATTATAATTTTTTTTTCCACAACAGTGACTTTTTAGAAACATATGCCATGGCATTTTCTTAGGTGTCTCCAATTTAAATTTCCCCAGCACCTACCAATTTGCGATTCTCCCATTTTAGAGTCAATTCAACATGTAAAAAAATATCGTTCACAATCATTCTGGCCTCTTCTACTTTTTCCATATCAAAGGGCTTCCATTCCATGAAGGAGAATGAGACCATACTCACAAGACCTTACTGGCTGCTGAGAAATTTGAAGGTCAAAAGCAAATTGGAAGAGTGAAAAAAAGGGCCAGTACACTCAAGTTTTACTTTCTGTGGGGCCCAGATGTATAATACATTCAGTTGGGTTTTGTACAGATCACCATTTTGCAGGTAGAAAGTGACTGAAAACCACCTCTGTTGCTTTTGGAACATTAAAGTAGAAAACTCCTCACATAAAACCATAATTGTTCTATAAACATACTTGCTTTTGGTTTTAATTATTTTAAATGTTGTGGTATTTTGTCTGTAGTATATATTGTAAAATGTAACTATCCCACATTGTTATAAGCCCTTTATGATTAGGGTATTTTTTTTCTCACTAGAGATTTGATCAGTCCAAAATGGGGTATTACGTTACTGCTGACCAGTTTTAGAGGGATGTTGTCCTTTCTAAGAACATGGAGACATCAACTTTTAAAGAAAAGTGGAAAGCCTTGCCTTCTTGTGGAATTGGAATAGAATCACTGCTTCATGGTAATTAGGTCCATCTCTTGTCTCCCTGGATCAGCAGTTGTTTAGACTTACTGTCCTCTTTAAAAAATCTGGTTTATTTTATTTTATTTTTTTTAGCTGTCAACAGCTTTTTCTGAAATCTAACAAAATGTTTTTAAAATGTGTTTGATCTGTGTGACAACTATACTGTTCTGTTTATTTTTAAAATTCCTAAAGTCCAAAAATATTTATATGCAGAATTTTCTGTATTGAAAATATGAAAAGGCCACAAATTTGGTTAGTTACCACTGAGTTGTTCTAGTCTAAGCCTTTTTTGCTGCTTGTGTATCATTCTTTTTCAATGTATATATAATTATGGACTGCAAAGAAAAAAGGCATTTATATGTCTAGTAGAAGGAATAAGCTTATTTATATTATAGTGTTAACAAAGTCTGATGTATTCAAGTGACTTATGTTATCCCGCATGCAAACACACAAGTGTACATTCCATCGAAGAAGGGATGCCATGCTATTTGTTTTGAAGATGTAATTAAAGCTGTTCTCTTTTCAGCAGAGCATATGCCAGAAAGACTGGGAGGTGGGAATTGTTTCTTAGTCAATTTTTTTAATGCAGCTTGTTGCTGAAAACCAGAAAACGTTCTGGAAAACTAGAGTGCTTTCAGAACTGTGGGTTTTTCTAAGAAAGGGCAGCAAATGGGCATAAATGCTCTTTCACCCAAAGATATTTTGCTGGAAAAGAGAACAGCACCGATAACAAAATCCCATCTGACTGAAAAGTGTGCAGTATTAGCTGTGCCAAGTGAACTCTGAAATGTAACACAGCTGACCATTGGTTACAGTCTTGCATTGATTTGTTTTGGCTTATTATATTTGGAGATTCAAAAGACAAATTCTACCTTGCTCAGATTCTGTGAAATACAAATAAATTTTAATAACGTGGCATCCCCATACTAAAACTTTACACCAGCCATGTATGAACATACAGTATCTAAATACTGTGTTGCAGTTGTGTTACGTGCATTAAGTGTGAATAACATGTAGCACAGTTTCTTTTCTCAGAACCTTAAATTTCCATATCTTTTAAAAATGTTTGCTTTTCAGTATTTTGTATAGTAAATAAAGATGGTTTTGACTAAATGCTTTATTTATTTAACAGCAAAAACTGTGCCAAGAGAACCCCCTGTTAATTAAAGTTTTACTAGTTCAGAGAGTATATTTCCTTCTTCTTGTTGCGGATTTCAGGGGCTTATTGCAATTGCTGTCAGTGCTTGCAGATCCCACTGATGAAAGAGCTTGCATTAACATTTTTGGGAACAGGATCGGGCCATAAGGTATGGACTGGGTATGCTTTCGTTTTATATTTAAACTATTAAATTTCAAAGTTAAATTTCTATATTTAAACTATCAAGTTTCAAAGTTAAATTTCTTATCCCTTACTGTTAGACCTGTGTTGAGTAACTGATTTTTCAACTTGTTACTAATTCTGAAAACCTTAAGTGTGTGTATATATATATATAAAAAATAATATTTTTTTTTAAGCTTGTTGATACTATCAAACTGTTCAAAGCCAGGGAAAAGTAAAATGGAGTGGCATGACGTCATTTCAAATGAAAACTCCAGCCTTTTCACTTACTTTTTCTGTTTTTACAGAAAGCAATTCAGCAAAACTAAGCCGATGCCAAAATTTGCACTATTTGCTGAAAAAATTTCAACTGAAAAATTTTGCTTACCTCTACCAGCTGCAATTTTTGGGAAGCCAGGTTTTTGAAAAGAAGGATTGCTAAGCTCTTCTCACAACTTCATAACCACCTAATACAAAGTAAACTAAGCTAAGGATAGTGAAGTAAAATCTCTGTCCCGGTGAAATCACTGGCAAGACTGCCAGATTCCCGCTGGCTTCAGGGTGCCTATAATTTCATTCCAGGAATGTGGGTTTGAAGTCTACATAATGTGCAGACAGTGATTTCAGTATTTATTTTTTATGCATCTTACTGCTGATGGTTTTGTAGTAGCTAATATTAAATGGAAGTTTTACTGTAAGAGATCAAGCCAGTAAATTAATTAAGATTAGCAGCAAATACTGTGCTTTATACTCATGTCATTGGAGGACCTCAAGGCACTTCCAAATGTCTTTGAAACATCCACACGTCATTTAGTCACTGTTAGAAATTAAGACCCAATTCTGCCCCTGGATGATGAAGTACAGGTTCACCTGGCATATTGGCAGACCAGCCCCTTAAGGCCATACCAAATTAAAAAGCCACATATATATTCTAGTCATCATGAGCACAGAACAGCAAAGTATAGCTGGAGAAGTACCTTAAAGGTGTATATGTGTGTGTGTGTTTATATATATGTGTGTGTGCACGTACATATATATATATATATACGTGTCCTCTGGCAGAAGTTAGTGAATGGCACAAGATGGATTCTGACAGGTGATCTTTTATAAAGGGATAAGTACTCTGTATGCTCAACAGTCTACAAGTTGCCACATAAATATACAGATACGATGGATGCTTACTGTTCTCCATATGTCATTATGTACCTCAATTATTGAATGACAGATTTCATTTGTATTCCAATTAACAGGAAAGTTAGGCCCCTCGGGGCCTAGATTATACTGAGAAAAATTCATCATGCTAGAAAATTTGCAAAAACACTCACCATAATTTTGCCTGGAGTACAGGCAAGAACGTTCATGTTTGGAAATGAGTCAACTAATCAAGTCTCACCTTTAATTACCTTGATGCAATTCATCAAGATCTGAAAATATGTTTTCAAACATGACTTATTCATGGTTTTGCTGGGAACCAAGTCATATTCAGCATCCTGTTAGTTGTCAGACTTCTTTTTTTTTAAATGTACCAAGCAGAAACATGTTTGAAAATCCATGAAATAAAAATTGAACTTAATGTGTTTTCTAAGTAGCTTCTGGAAGAAGATTTCTTTTCTAATGAACTTAGCAGCAAAACCAGCCTCAATTTATCACATAATGATTTATTTTCTTTGCATATTTGACAGCTGTTCAGTTGATTTTATTTGGAAGGGGCTGTTTTGGGATTTTTTTGGCTTGTGTACATTTAAAGTGTGCTCAAAATGGGCTAAAAGGAACCGATGTAGAAAAGCAAATAACTTTATACTGAAATTATTCAGTAGACATTGAACTGCATCTTGTTTGAAGTTTGGATTATAGTTATTAAATAATGAGGTTTTCAATGATGTTTTAATTTACTTTTATATTTCTATATAATTCTAGATAATTTGATCCTACTGAGCTAAAATGATAGAAATCATATGGATGAGGTCTTCTAATTTCTTTTTTTTTAAATAGCAGGACTTAAGGACTATTCAGGTGGATTACTGTGAGGGTTAGAGCTGTGAAGAAAGACTGGCAAGGGAAGGATGGAAAGATTTGAGAAGTGTAGGGATAGCACAGAACTGTCTGACAGAGGGGCAGGGGCAGACAGACAAGAGGCAGGAAAATACTGTGTGGAGAAGCTATATTCATATTACTTTTTTGAATCTCTTATGGTACATTTATTGCTCACAGAACAGCAACAGTAGTTCATAGAATGGTTTTCACTGGGAAAGCTTGGAGGACTTTCTAGAAGAGGTCAATCTCCAGTGTGCAGCAGGAGGCTTAAGGAAGGAAAGCTGTAGATAATCACCACTAGGGCTGTGGCAGAATAAGAAATGTTGCCCCGGTTTCCCGAGTCCCTGTCCAAGCTGAGGGAAACTTTTCAGAAGCGGAGGTATTTCTACAGATGTTTTCAATATTCTTTAGAACATGTTTTGAATAGTAGCATCAGTTCTTTTTCTATTTGGTTACAAACACAAGTTTGAAGCCCAAAGCTTCGATATCTGTCCTGATTTTTCTAAACACTAAGCACTAACTATGCCTTGGAAACCTACTGACACAAAGTATAATCTTTGTATCACAAGAAATGGCAGACTGGACCTATCGGTTGTCTCGTCAGCCTAGTATTTCGGGGTCTGAGAGTAGGAAGTTCCAGAAGTCTTGTTCCAGAAGAATGTTGAAGACATAATGTTAAGGGGCTTCATAAATTTGGCAATGGGTGAACATTAACATCATCAGGCATACTGGTAATTATGCGCACTGTGCTTTCTGGTTTTTATGACATGCTTATGAAGTGGGGTTTGTGTCTTCCTTTGAGTGCCTAGTCCATATAGACAAAGCAGCCTGTAATTGCTACCACCTAAGAGATGTACGGTTTTGGTGAGCCTGTACTTCGTGGATGAAGATATGTGGTTCAGATCCTTCTGGTGCTGAGCGCTTATTCTTGCACTTAAACCTTCCCATTCTGTTCTACTCACGAAATATAGCGTGTTGAGGCTTTGTGAATTTTCTAATAAAACACCTAACAAACTGGGCCAAATTTGTCTTCAGCTTCACAAATGGAAGCCAGAAGAGCCCCACGCATGTCTTAGAATTCGGACCTTCAAATGCAGTTTGCTATATGAGTCATTTTTTCTTGTACTAATTTCAGATATTTGATAAGCTCTTTTTATGGTTTACAAGTTTAAAAAATAAAACTTTGTAGATTAAAACGTTGGTTTGGAGGTTGTATTTTGTCTGTTCTCACTGGAGTTCTGTGAATGGTCTTTTTCTGTGGGCTTTAGCATAAACCTACGAAGTGACTTTGGAGTGGGTGTTTATAGTTCTTCACTTGCTTGTTCACAGGATAAGACTGTTGATAGATGAATAAAGTGCCACTTGAGGTTGTTAACAACCAGGACTGGTAACTCTAGTTCAACTAAGATAAACAGTGAAATGCTATGGCAATTAGCATTAAGGTCTCACTTGGCCAGTGCTGATTATTAAAGTCGTAGATATGGTGCTTTATAGATACCCAGGGCCATGGGCTCCGGAGCTATTTATTCCATCCTTGCTCTGAGTGCTGTATGGACTCCTGTGCAGTGTGTGCCCAGGGCATCCTTGCATACTCAACGTGCCATTAGGAAGCAGGAGTATGAAAACTGTAATGTTTCAGTCCGAAGCAATTAACCCTCTCACCCTGCAAGGACTGGAGGGGAGGAAAAGCTCAATTAGAGAGACTCGGAGTTTCCAGTAAGTGCAAAAGTATGAAGGGAAGCAAAAAGCAGCACTGTGGGCCTCACATTCCTCCTGTCTCTTTACAGCCTTCTCAGGGAATATTTTTTACTTTTGATGTCTATAATCACAACTGCTTGCCATTTCAGTATGCCATCTGTTAAGGCCATAGCCCTCAATGGCTCTGCACATGTGACTTCCATGGGTTTCAATGGAAACTTTGTGCAGCTTTACTGAATTGGCAGATGTAAACAGAGGTACTTCAATTCACACTCGCTTGGAATCAAGGCCCTGGGGCACTCATAGCTTGCACTGATCAGGGACAGGTTTTTGTAAGAATTTTCCTGGTCTAATGAATGGATGCTAAAATAAATTAATTTAAAGATTATAATCTTGACAGCTTAGGAGTCTGAAATATGGAGTCATTTTAGCTAGTGACTTTGAATTAAAGGAGTAAATCATAGTGTTTTCAGGAGCGGGGTAAGACTTTCATACCTTACTCTGCTAAAAACATCATCACTGTAACCCCTTTCCTTATAATTGAATCATAAATTCAGCATTCACAGGATACTATGTGTCTGCTGATGTTTCTAACAATAGTTAATAAAGTTTATTTTACTTAGAGCCTTTGTTCATATGAATACTGCTTTTATTGCCCACAAATGTAAAGGAAATCCTCTGAACAGCAGACCTCACCATGAGCATCCTGCGTGCCCTGTTACACATGTCCCCAAGGATGTGCAGAATGGAGTCACTCCAAAGAAATGGTCAGAAATTTCTGCTTCCAGGCACACAAGAGGTACATTCACTATGTCTGTAACCCTGACAGAGAAAATTGAGGAGCCAAAGTGATTCTGAGGCAAGTAACTGTTCCTTTTCCTCAAGAGGGGCAGCAACGTCTCATACTGCCTAATCACTCCCCTCAATGCCAGTACGCTGGGTTTCTGCAGATGCTCTGGGACACAGAACAGGCAGGTGCTCGTACTCAGGAAGGCCTTAGATTCCAAAATGCTCTTCCATCCCTTTAGTCAGTGATAGGAAACGTTTGAAAAGATGTCACTGTGAAAAGAACTTGAACAAGACAATTTTTTGCTGTTGACTCTCTGCTGTGCCCTTTCATGGGTTTAAAATCCACTTATCTGAAAGTGTGCAGTTACATTTTGTCCTTTTTCATCATTTAAATGCATCTTCTTGATCTGAAGAAATAAAAGCAATTTAAAAAATTAGAGATTTTGTTTTCATATGTGCTGCCAAGTCTGATACTGCAAAGTAACTGCTGAATTGGCACAAGCAGTTTGAGAGCGCCAGCAGATTTAGGAAGGGAGAAGATAAACCTTCTTTGCCAAAGGAGAAAAGAAACGATATTGACTTAAATGTGGGAAATTTAAAAGGGGCCATATGTTCTCACTTTGTGCTTTGTTTCTAATAGATAGACAGAAATCTTTGAAGTGTGGATTGGCACAGTAGGGTGCATGCTTCTGTAGAGAAAAGATGCTAAATGGGGAGGATGTGAGGGGGCACATGAAACTCTATTAGCCATGCAACAGCAAAGAGAGAAAGGCAAATCCAATGATAATGTACATCTGTTTCAGGGAATTTATAAGCTTTGAACATTTTTTATGTGCAGATAAGTGGATCCTTTTCTTACCATAACTTAGAACTTCAAAGCAGATTGTGTGGATAATGCAAATTGCTGAAATATGAGATTTTCCTACAAAGAGGTTTCCAAAAAAGAAAAAAAAAAAGAATTAAGGCTAATTGATGCCACAGTCTTTTATGTACAGTGTAAAAACTCTACAAAAATTGATTTTTATGAACTAAGAAATTGATGAAAAAATATTGAAGTCTGCTGTTTGCATTCAGGGACTGTAGTTTGAGGTTCTGTGAATTAATTTGTCTCCGATAACACTACAGCAATATTGTAACATAAATTAAGATATGTAGCCGTGCTGTAATTGTATCAAAGTCTGCCATGTCGTAGGAATGTGAAACTCATGAGTGTGGCGTGATATGGAGCACCTGATGTTAACATCACTGTCAAGGTAGTGAAGCAGGAATTCCTAGGATATGAGAAAAAATGATTACAAGAGACAAACTAATGGGAGGGGAGGCAGGGAATGAAGGATACTGATATGGTAAATCCTGGGAGTTGATGAATGTGTAACTTCTTAACTGCTCAGAAAAATTAGTTGCTCTCTGAACTGGGGGGTTACGGCTGGGCTTGGGGATGCCGGCTGTGTTCCAGCTGGGAGATATGAATGTCCCAGCTGAAACTGCAAGGCTATGATTATCATATGCAAGAAATTACATAAGTGAAGGGATTTTGAAGACTCTCATTTATTGCATGTACTGCAGAGGTGCATTCCCTTCCTGTCTTGGCAGCCTCAGACTATAAAGCCAGCTTTGTATTTCTCCCTGCACTGTAGCTGCTGGGCATAGGGGTGCTAAGGCTCATCTTGATGCTAAACACATAGGTATCCAGAAGTGGGAGCTCACATCTCATTGCTGAGTCTTTCCTCAAGTTTGGCTTCAACTGCCAGCTTGGCATCTTCAGTAGATGTTTCTTTCCTGCACTTCAGTCTGAACAGACCATCACGACTCAGTACTGGATTTTTTTAATTCCTAAATCCTTGCACAATCTTGGTCACTGTCTGCCATGGCGGGAGATCTTCTGGGGAAAGTGCCAGGCCTTGATACCCTGAAATAAGCTATATCCTTTAATATTTTGCGATGTGTTTTCATGTCCAGGGCTCGTTCCTTTGCCCCAAACCCGCCTCAGCTGCGGGGGGATACCCTGATAAGCTATATCCTTTAATATTTTGCGATGTGTTTTCATGTCCAGGGCTCGTTCCTTTGCCCCACGCCTCAGCTGAGGTGGCCCGCCCACAGCCCCCTGGCAGCACCAGCTCTGCCCCCTCACCTCATGCTGGCAGTGACTCGAAATACCTCCCCCTCACCCTGACAGGTATGATTGCCCTCAAAAAGGGTAGATTTTTTTTTTTCAGCATTTTGGCTTTGGAGGGTGGCCCTGTGATGGGATGAGCACTGTGAGGCTGCAGGATCCATCCCTGTGTGGCGGTGTTTCCCTAACCACAATTAAACCAAACTCCCATGAGGTAATGAAACAATTTACCTCATGATATGCGCCAAAACTTACTGCTTTAAGCAATCAGCAACGGTCCTGCCTTTAGACACCTTTACAAGGTGCTGTTTGGGTTAATTAATCAGGCAAGAGGCTAGCCTCCAGCAGCAATGGCACCCCCCGCCATCCTCCCTGGGGCCAATGGAGGCCCTCTCCCAGCACTGCTCCATCTCTCTGGGCTTGCAGTTCATCGGTAAGCCGAGGCTGCACGGTCAGAGGGTTAAACTTGAGGCAATCTCGCCTCGTCTATTTACAATCATACCCCAACAGCAGGGAAAGGGCAGTAGGCAGCGATGTTGAAAAGAACAGCTGTATGCCTTCAGACTAAAGATAGAAACATGAAGCATGTGGACTAATTAAGTTCCCAAGTGGCAGTGTACAAAGTGTACAGACCAAACAGAACAGTGCCTTCTGCTTGTTTTGATCAACTCTGTTTCTATCACTTTGATGAAAATAACCACTTGATTTGTCACTCACTGTGGCTGCCAGGGGATGCCTCACACCCCGTGCGCTCAGACGGTCTCACTCTGTCGATGCCGCCCTCATGGCAAGTGGTGCAGCCTGGACACGGAGCCATTTCATAACCAGGGAGTGACTGCGGCTTCTGTTGTCTGCAAGTGGGACCAGTTGGCAGCACTGAGCGTCAACAAAAAAAAGCATGAACAATGTTCAAAACTTTTTGATTTACTTTCCTGCATTTTTTTTTCCAGCCAGCTATAATATTAGACACTTTCACCCTAAATAGGGTGAGGTGGGCATGCTCTGACCAGCTCAGCACAACAGTATGGACTTTAGTTTTTTATTTTTCCTTCTCTGATGTCTTTCAGTCATTTCTTTTTTCCTTCAGGGGGCCCCAGCTTGGTTAGGTCAGTCAGCTTGCTTCCTAACCGGTTTGTAGCTCTGGTAACTTTTGATGTAGACTGCATATGAGCCAGAATGCCCTTTCTTTCAGAGTTCTGAGTAGAAAATTACCTTAAGGATAAACATTAAGAAAAAAATTAATCTGAAAATCATCTTCCACGTGGAAAAGGAATTTGCGATATTTCAAAGTCTCTTATGCTCCAATAGGAGGCAGAAGGGACACTTTGGGGCAGTAATCCCATGAACCGCTCTAGCAAGTTCAAGAGAGAAATGCTTGGCTCAACTGTAGTTCTGCAGCAGGTTATAAATTGTAAAGCTGAAGGGCTGTGACAGGTTTGAATTCTCTGCTTGTAACGATGCTCAGATAGAGACTGAAAGATGAAAATGCTCAGTGTGAAGAGATGCTCTTTCTTTCTTCGAAGTGTAATAGTCAGCTCTAAGTTTGCATCACTAAGCTGCTTCAATTAGAAGCATAGGGCTGACTTCAAATTTTCTTTTATTCCAGTACAGCTTCCAGTGAACTCTGGAATTTAAACTTAAGTCTATTTTAGTTCCAGACTTAATCTCTCAGCTGAAACCTTGAGTTTTCAGAAGGTAGTATCATCAATGGCTATTTCATTCCTGATCAGCAGTAATTAAGTTATGATGAGATACACACAGACACTTTTTTTTATTGTGACCTTTCTTTCTAAAGTATTCCTGGTTTAAAATTTTAACAGTCCCATTTTTCATTCTTTGAGATCTAAGTGCTCAGCCCACACTTGTTTAACACTGCAGTCTACAATAATGGTCTCCTTGAGGGAATTATGAATCAACAAAGCTGCATCTTCATGCACAGGAGACCTGACGTCCTGTAAGCTGTCAGACCTCACTGTAACATACAGAACATATTGTCAAGGCTGCTGTGCTGTTGATAAATCAAATAAAATGACTGCTATTCTTTACAGTAAGAGCCTAAATTGCTCATGTATTTTATCATGATTGAGTTTCATATCTCTACTGATAGAGGGTTAGACCCAGTCAAGTCGCTAATAATTTTGTTTGATATAGTAGTACTTCAATTAGCAATAAGGCTGTCAGCTCTAATTTGTTGTATTGGCCACTTGCAGTAGAGTGATTCCCCCCCCCCTTCGTTTTTTGCTTACTGATGAAGGAGTTTACATGTCTAGTTCCTACTTCTGAGCTCCTCAGGTAAGAAGACTAGCGTGTAGATAATATTTTTAGATTGAGGGGTGTAATAGTTCAAAGTGCGATAGCACTTCTTAGGTCTTTAAAGATACATGAACTGGTTTTCTCCCTTAATTGCAACAATAAGTGCAATTGGGGAAAGATAAATGAGAGTCTGACATTACAGTGGTACTATATACTACAGCTCTAGTGCCAAGCAAAAACTACAACATACCCCTTGTTTTCTGGAAGGTTTCAGAGATGATGGAAAAATTTGACAGAAGTGTTCGGGTCACTGCTGTGCAATGCTTGTTATCTGCCACTGTGGAAGAAACGGACCAGTTTCCTTAACCGGGGTTTACAGCTACATGAGATCAGTTAACTAGGCTAGTAATGAACTGGTTTATTTATGAAATTTCCAGAGATCACAATACCTCGTAAAGGTCCCAAATCTGCACTAAAAAAATATTACTAAAATAGGCAATGGTAGCAGGTACTTTAGCTTAGCATTACAGTTTTGACAGCAGCCAGTGCTGCACACGTTTAAGGGATGGGATAAAAAACTGAGTATTGAGAAGTTACTTCCCAAGGCTTCTCAGCAGTCAGAGCTTGTCTTGAGGCCTGCAGCAAACGGGTCATCCTGTCCTTTCCAAAACTCCCAGTCCCTTGTGCTGGGTGATGGTCTCACTATTATAATTCTGATGATTCTTTTTGCCCTTATTGACTGCACAGTATTTAGTCTTCTACTTTTGTTCATGTTTGTATTTTAGTCTTCTAGTAGGGGGTGGGATTTCAGGGCAGGAGGGGGGATTGCTTTTTCTTTTGGGGAGCTACCGAGTGTGCTCAAGCAAGATGTTGGGGTGTCAGAGGGTCCTGGCAGGGCTGCAAGGAGGCTACGAGGAGCGCAGGAGCAGCAGAAGCTGCAGCCTAGCCTCAGGGGGCTGCAGAACCTGTCAGCTGCAGCTCAGAAAGTCATGGGGCTGGCTGAAACCATGCCTGGAAATAAGGCCCATTCAGACTGGGAAAGTTCCCTAGCCTAAACGTATTGATACTGGTAGAGAAGTGTACTGCTGCTGCTACAGACAGGCATAGTTTGTGTCAGGATGTAGGCACCTTAAACTGACATAACTGCTGCTTGAGAATTTAATCTGCTTCCTTTACCTTTCAATCTCTAGTCTGTTGCTACACAGCTTTTACAAAACTAAAAAGGGCTTCTTGCAGCTGAGTTGGTACTGACAACTATTTCTTTAAGAATAGGCTAATGCTTAATGAGAATATTTATGGTGATTTGTGATTTGACCAGGCCTTACTTCGGGCTCAAGAAAAAAGGAGGATAAATATGACTTATAGATGGTATACTTTTCCATGTTTGGCCTGGGGAACAAAGGGAGCACACAGGATTTCACCTGGCTAATCCTTATGCCTCCAAACAATTCTTTTCAACAACATCTGATAGGTAGCCTGAAAAAGGTGCTGTAGTACGGTACTTGGGTGCTAGCAGCAAGGGGGGGTGGTGAAAGGAAGTGAATGTGATGCTGCTAAACAGTTCTCAAAATGTACAACCTTCAAGCACAGCAGAGCACTAAATTGTTGTGATATTTCTATTACTGTAAGTGATATAAATAACATTGTGAACATTTTTTCTGTTAAACATTTTAATCCTGGCTCTCTTAGCCAGCTAATAACAATAGCGAAACCAGAAAGATTCACATGTGTCTTAGAGATCAACAGACAGTCCTCTAAGGTAGACTGAGTCAGTGCTTTGACAAGGAGGGAATCTCGCTGGAATAGTGTTGAAAGCAGAGAGCAGAATAACAATGAGTGTCAGGAGCACTGAGCCTACAGAGGAGTTGAATGCAGAGGGCAACAGTGACACAGACTGAACTCCAAAAGGCAGAAATAAAAAGGTTAAGTCACAGACACAACTTCATACGGTCAGAAGGTGCTGCAGAAATCTGCCAAATCTGTCAAAAAAACCCTGTACTAACAATGGTATTTTTAGGCAATATCATTCTCCTCAAAATCCGCATTAATTCACGAGTTATTTTTTTTCCCTGACACTCAAAATATCTGCTGGAAAACCTCTTCCGTTCTTCAGCAAGTGCCTGTCAGCCGAAGGGAAAGGACTGATGCTCTGACGCTTCCATTTTCAAACCTGGCATATTTCAAGAGCCACCTCTGAAAACTCAGTGCTCTTTGATCAGAGGCATCCATTTTATTTGGTTGGCTCTAG
Source organism: Aptenodytes forsteri (assembly GCF_000699145.1). Taxonomy (NCBI): domain Eukaryota; kingdom Metazoa; phylum Chordata; class Aves; order Sphenisciformes; family Spheniscidae; genus Aptenodytes; species Aptenodytes forsteri. The sequence continues at coordinate 2,798,603 of NW_008795037.1, forward strand.
AAGCCCCGATAATTGTCCAGATAATTTTTCCTATTTGGTTGTTGTAAGGTCTAGACTACACTACAAAAAGAAGCATTTTTAAGCACATTGTTTTTCTCTCTCTCTTTTTTTTTTTTTTAAATCTAATGGGCATTTTGTTTGTATAGGCAGAAAGAACACAATATAACCATATGCTGAACCAACTTTTAGCCTTGGTACCTACAAACTTGCTTATTCTGCTGCTCAGTAGTGGTAGCAAAGACAGAAACTGTAGCATAAAACGGGCTCAGGTGTTTAACTACTTGAGAGACATAAACTATCTTTCAGATTTCTTCAGTGTTATATGGTCCATTGACAGTCTACAGGTTTGGATTTTTGCAGGAAACCGGAAAGGGTTATTTGGATTGACCTGTGAGAGTAATTTGCTCTTTAGTCTTGGTCCATTTCTAGCTTGGTTTCTGCATCTTTCAAAGTAAGCTGCAAACCATATCCATTAGTGGAGAAGGGCTTTCTCAAAACCTAGGCTTAATAAAAGGTTTGTTTGGTGCAAGCTTAACTGGATAATGGTTGTTTGCTGTTTAATGACAACAGGCTAAGAAGGATTTTCTCTTGGCTCCCTGCAAACTTTGAGCCAGATGAGATGGTACGTTGTGAGCTAAGCTACTTGGGTTTCATCCACACGCAATCACATCTGTGAGTTTTTGCAGAGCCATCTTCAAAACCCCGCTCATTCACTTCTTTCAGAGACAGGCATTGACATGGTTTATGCCAAACTTAATTGTCTAGGTCAGTCAGAATTTCACAGGTTTGAATAAAATAAAAGGAAGGTAGACAAGGTTTAGCTATTAAACCTCTCTGTACCAATGCTTAGTTGTCTGACAGAATTAGGATCACCTGGGCTGCACTGGGTAATAAGAGCAGGCCAACAACCATATAGGTGCTACCTGGGCAGCAGAGTAATAGAGGGCCCTGGGGAAGCTTCTTGGTAGTGGAGGGCAGTCACAGGATTGAACACACAAAACCCCATCCAAACTCCCAGTAAAATCAAATGGCATCTTTCCTTCAACTGACAGAAGCTGGATCAGGCTTCCCATGAATTGTAATGAATAGTTATATTAATCCACTGCTACGTAGCTGTGAAAATCCTGCATCCCCTTCACTGGGATGATGGTGCAAGGCTAAATCACCATGGATATTCGATTGCATTCTGGCTCATGTAGCAGTAAGAGCATTACCAGGCAGCATTTTATCTAAGACGAGTGCTCTCTACAGTACTCACAACAAATCTCAACTTACTGAAACTCCAGTGATTAAATGTATTACAGACCCCTGCAACATCAGAAGACTCTGTGAAATAGGCATGGCTGCTTTCAATATGATCTCATAGGGATCTGATTACCATTTTGGCTCTCTTCTCACAGTCATTCAAGTGGACCTTCAAGGAAGTGTAACCCTTTCACTTTCAGACTTTCTTGGTATGCAAAACACTTGCTCAAGGGTAAAAGCCTTGAGTACAAAACCTATAACACTGGAGCCAAATAGTCAAACTGATCATATCTGTGCTGGTCTTTAAGCACAATACAGCAAGAAATGAGGTAAAGTAGCTATACATGTTGTTCTGGAAAATTTCAGGCCCTAAACTGAAAATAAAAGGTCTCTCTACAGCAGAAAGTCTGGGCTAAACACATTCCTGCTGAATCAGTTGTGGTAAATGTTTGACATATGTTCTTGTGTTGGCACCAATTATTGATAAAATTCTGTTTGAAAGGGGTAGCCGACACTATGGTATGTGCAGAGTCTACTCGCATCCAGTTGCTTAAAATGTAGTTCCTGCAGATTAACAGTGTGACCAAAGTTTTCATTCCCCTCCTTTTGGAGCAGGCACATTACAAATGCACATCAAAGAAAATGAGCTCTATTCTGACTTACAGTCTAGGCATGTTCCTGACAAACCACATCTGATGAAGAGTCTTAAAGAAATAGCACAAGCAACACTGCCGGCAGCAAAACAACAAAAGGGCTGGCCCCTTCCACCAATGAAGGGAGGCTGGTTAATCAAAGGATTTTGTACCAGGGAGAGGAACTGTGCACTTTACATTGAAGCAATGCAGTCGAATAATACATATGCAATGACCTAGCTAGGCAGCATTCTAACAAACCACATTTAATTACATATCTTTTCCTCTCCTGATATTCTTCTCAGTTCCACTGCAGTCTGGGAAATCAATATCAAATGTTCATTTTGAATGTCTCTATTCTCTAGCCTTGGACTAATTATGCACATTCCTACTGTCCTTATAAGGACAGGGTAGCTCTTCACTTCAAACAATGAAAGAAAACATGCAAAGAAAACTTCCCTTGATAGTATTCAAAACAATAGGAACATAAATTACGAACCAAATCAAGTCTTTCCTATTGTGGCATGCAGCACCTTCTGATAAGGCACGACTGGTCTCCTCCCAGGGTTACTGGCACTTTTTGTGTCTGTTATGGTGCTAAGCACCATCGCCTTTGATTTCATGACCAGAGTGAGCTGCCAAGTCAAGCATCCGCATAGGAATCGGGACTGCTCTGTTTTATTGCTGGCTATTTGCTATCACGGCCAACCAAGTAACTTCTCTTATTGCACAATTTCTTCATCTACAGCATAGGAATGACCATGCTTTTCTAAATCCCTCTCAGTGACCTATGAATGAAAACCACACAGCACATGCACTATTATTATCAGTATTAGTGAGGTGACGCTGGGGGTCACGACACTTGGAGTGTGTAAAAGTCACAGGTGCAAAACAAATAAGCTCTTTAAATAAAGTGTGTGTGTTCCTTCAAGCCGCTGTAGTTTAGGCACTGGGGCCCATATGTAATGGACTGCAACAAGATGGCTTGTTTTTTACCCAGAACAAAATGTTTGTACAAGTTTGGTGAAAATGGCAAAGATTTTCACATATTCATGGGGAAAGCAGTAGTATTTCTTTAAGGGAAAAAAGAGCAAACTACAAGTTCCCCTGGTCTTGGCAAATCATGAGGCGTTTTTCATTTTGTAACATCAAAGTCTGCTCCTCTTCTTTGATGTCTTCACATGCTGTTTAAGGTAAAGCATGAATGAAGAAATGTCAATCTGCAAGGTGTCCATGTAGTTTATGCTGAACACTGAAGAGGGCTTGTAGATAAAAGGCAAACACAAGGTTTGATAATGAATGTCCAACAAGGAGGTGTGCATATCTGAAAGGAAACACTCAGCTTGAGAACAGCTCTGCAAACCTTAAAACTCTGCTTAGCCCAAGTTTAAGAGATTAAGAAAAAGTGGATTTTTTAAAAGTGTGGAACCAAAACAGGAATTCTGTAAAAATCCTTGTTGTTTTATAAGAAATGAGTGTTCTTTCAATGGTTTTACTTAACAATCATAAATGTGCCACCCACTGTGCTTAATCTGACAATGTGTAATTTTAAGAACATACAGAGTTAATATTGGGAAAAGCATCAGAGAGGAAAGTATAAACCAGCACAGTATATTTTGGAAATTTATGGCAGTTGCTTTGTGGTGTCTAGTGTCTCAACACTGGCAAAAGTTGTATGCTGAATTAGACAAAGGAAAGTGTCAATTATTTAACTCAGTTTGTACCTATGATCTACAGACTGTAATGGAGTGATAGTCACTTGGGGAGGCTAAGCAGTTTTGGGATGAAGGGGAAGGTACTTTCTGGACCCAAACCCCACATTTTTCAGTCACAGAACATGTAGTGATGTCACTAGAAACTTAGCTGTAGAAGAGGGTGTTGCTGCTGTATCATCCTGCTGCTTGCACTGAATTTATGTTTCCTATTCATTATTCCTGAAGCTGGTGAAAAGGTTGGTTTGATGAACCGTGTGTGCTTTGCTTGATTTACTTGCAGAGCAAGTGCACTGGGCGTGCTGCCCTGGAAAAGGGAGCACCCATGGGGGCTGCGATGGGAGCTCAGGCTCTGCGCCAGTCAGTCTTTTTCTTTGCTGAGACAGCTCTGCAGGGCTTGAGTCTGAAATATATCAATGTCTTAATTTTACCATCTGTCTGCTAGAAACTGGACTGAGACTGCAAAATAGTTTTGATTAATTAACAGGGCATAAAAGCCCCGCAATGGGTGCCTGTTGTGGTAGGGTGTATCTGAATAAGTAACGCATAAAGGTGAGTTTCCAGACATAGTCAGGCTCCCTTTGTGTGTATTAACCTGTATGACACTAAAATGAGCCTTGCCCATTAAGATCAGAAATATTTGTCAGAAAAGAGACGTGTGATAGTTGAGGAATGGATATCCACAGAAATCCAGGGAAACAGGAGGTAAAACGCCATACTTTTGGTCAAAGAATTCAAATTCTTATCAGTCTTTTCTTCTGTTAGTTGGGAACAATTATAAGAAAATAATGTTTATGAGCACTTTGAAGATGGGGAAGAGACAAGCATAAACATGGAGTGACTTTTTGTGTTTAAGAAAACACATCATTCAGAGCTGCCCAAAACTCTCTGGAAACTTTGCAGCCTTGGGGATGTTAACTCATAAAAGAAAAATGAGGGTTGTAATGCATGGGAACATTGGTACTTTACATGTGGGACATCTTGTGAGAAGATAACAATATTAGTAGAGATGATGCCTACATTTTCTCTGGAAAGCTATCTATGACTCCTAAGAATCATCTCTTATATTTCTTGAATTTTTCTCCCTCTCTATTCTACTTTAACAAAATAATGTGCAGAGACAAAAAATAAAATCTGGATAAAAGAGGACCTTTTCTTTCATCCAGATCTCCCTGCCAGATTCAAACTTTTTTGGCTGAAGAGGATTAGGTGTGGAAGAGGCTCAGGGAAAGTCCAAAGTCAGCAACCAGAAATATTTTTTCTCAGTTGAAGTGGGACAAAAGTGAACAGAGATTATCTGATTGTGAGTAGTGTGAGCTGGCTATAATACATGCTAATTTACAGATTCATAGAATCATTAAGGTTGGAAAAGACCTCTAAGATCATTGAGTCCAACTGTCAACCCAACACCACCATGCCCACTAAACCGTGTCCCTAAGCGCCTCATCTATACGTCTTTTAAATACCTCCAGGGATGGTGACTCAACCACTTCCCTGGGCAGCCTGTTCCAATGTTTAATCACTCTTTCAGTAAAGAAATTTTTTCTCATGTCCAAAATTCACAGATATATTCATAGATATATGAAAGTGAGATCTGGCATCATTTTAAGACTCTAGACTTGGATTTTTTTAGTTTTATCATCAACTTGTGGATTTCATGTCCATTAAAGACATGCCTTGGAAAGTTCAAGAATGGGGAAGCTTCCCTGGGGATGGTGTGCAATTGCACTACCTTTTGGAGAGCTCTTGGAAAAATTCCTACTGAATGTCATTGTGCACACGTAGAGCTTCACTGAGCTCTCCCCTTCCAAAGCTCCAGGACCTTGTTTTGGGGTTTGAACAGATCATGGGAAAGACCTCTAAGATCATTGAGTCCAACTGTCAACCCAACACCACCATGCCCACTAAACCGTGTCCCTAAGCGCCTCATCTATACGTCTTTTAAATACCTCCAGGGATGGTGACTCAACCACTTCCCTGGGCAGCCTGTTCCAATGTTTAATCACTCTTTCAGTAAAGAAATTTTTTCTCATGTCCAAAATTCACAGATATATTCATAGATATATGAAAGTGAGATCTGGCATCATTTTAAGACTCTAGACTTGGATTTTTTTAGTTTTATCATCAACTTGTGGATTTCATGTCCATTAAAGACATGCCTTGGAAAGTTCAAGAATGGGGAAGCTTCCCTGGGGATGGTGTGCAATTGCACTACCTTTTGGAGAGCTCTTGGAAAAATTCCTACTGAATGTCATTGTGCACACGTAGAGCTTCACTGAGCTCTCCCCTTCCAAAGCTCCAGGACCTTGTTTTGGGGTTTGAACAGATCATGGGAGCAAGTAAGAAGATCCTTGTGCAACAGTGGGTACAGGAGCAGAACTAAAACGGACCGTTGTATAGGAACAGAAAGATAGAGGGTGGCTTCTTTATTCCTGCATCAAGCTCTCCCAAAGTTCAGTAATCAAATCTCATGCTTTCAGGTTTACTTGCAGCTGCACAGTGGAAGAAATGCTTTTGTAATAATCTGACCCATTAGGCCAAACAGACTACCCACAGCAATAGGAGCAGCTGAGATAACGTGTCTTGAGCTAAGCTGGTGTGCAACATCTGAGATCTTTCTCCTTAAGATCTAAAAGAAATGGCTGAGGTCTCTTGTTGCCATCCAAAATTTAGGCTTAATCTGAAGTGCAATTGGATTGGACAGTTCTAAAAAAGAATAACAATGTATTAGAAAAGAGATGACAAAAGTATTCCCAAGACATTTTCAAGGATTTCAGACTTATTTCTAGTGCAGTGAGGGGATCCCACATACCCTCAAGTTCACTTTAGCTACCTCTGGTGCAGGTAGCAGGGACGCTGTCACAGAGTGGAATTTAGCCCAGCCTGTAAAACCCATCTGGGCCACTAAGCATACTCAAGTCTATGCTGTCATAAAAGCACTCAGCCCTAGCCAGGCTGGGTTCAGAACAATTTAGTAGTCTGAACGCATCCATCACACCTCTCATGGCATTGTAGATATTTTCTTCACTGTGAGTCACGCTAAACTGCTGACGGATTTGATCCACTATTCATAGCAACTCTGGTTCCAGCAGACAACAGCATCAACTTTAATATTGCATTTACAGAAGGGAATTTTTAATTCAGATTTTTTTGTTTAAAGAATTGCAGTTACATATAACTCTGGGCTGAAACTGACACTATTTTGTCTCAAGTATCTTTTTAGTCAAATTAAGTCTCATTCTTATACAGTCTTTACCTTTGTGGTCGAACTGTTACAAAGAGACATCCACATTCGCTTTATTTGTCTGGTAGATATCCAAATATTTGCTGGGAAATACGACTTTTGAGAAGAGAGATTAGCTTTCAAGCTCTGAGTCTTTTAAATGTTGTCTCTGTGAAAACTACTGACAGTCAGTAGGTGGAGAGTTAGTATTGTCTGACAAGGATATTCATGGGGAGCAACTTCAAAATGCAACACAGAAGAAAAGAATTTCAGGACTCTCAAAAGACTTTGGAAGCAAGAAAGTTTTACCCCTCAGCACTTGTGCAGAAGGAACTGTATTTGTTCTAGGAGGCTTAATCGCCTCATTTTGTTATGATCCTCTCTCAGTCCAATTTCTCCAGACACAGGGAATTGAAATAGGAATGGCAGGTAAGGGGTGATCTTGGCATTCAAATCTTGAAAAGATAGAAGAACCAGTGGATTAATTTGTTCAAAGTATATTCTCTCTCTCGGGCTATTGGACTGCAGTATTCTTCAACGGGGTGCCACACTGCTTCAGCTTACAGCAGTGATGATGATGATTTTTTTGTATTGTGTGTACTGTAGTTGGGCCTAAAAGCCCTATTCAGCTTCATGTGTCCGAGGCACTTCATATAAATCTTATGCAAAGATAATCCCTGCTTAGCAGAACAGATCTGTTACAGAATCACTTTTCTGTCATACTCTAGCTCTGAAATTCAGGGCCGTTGTCACAGGAAGGCAGATGTCTCTGTGCAATAGAGAGAAAGGTGGGGTCTCAAATGGATCTTTCTTACATTTTCTGACATATATGAGATGCTGAACACTAAAAGGTATGTGACAATCAAAGCCTCCCCCCCCATTTTGAAACTTTCCATCCGTTTAATCCCTTTTATATAAATTCTAATTTTTTAGCCTTAACAGCTTTGATCTGTTTTGTCCCTCCCTAGAGAACAGCTATGGTTTTGTTCTGTCCCTCCTCTTGTTCCTTTTGTCTGCTTCACACCCTTCTGTCTTTATATGTCCTTCCTTGTTCAGCACAGTGTCATGTGTTGTGCTTCCTGAACCTGCAACTTTCCTCCATGCTTAAAAGCATGCCTGTTAACTGAGTGTACAAACACTGTCCCCTTTGCCAGTTCCCTGAAAACCTGCTCCAACTGCAATGCAGTCAGCCTGGGGAACACTTTGAACAAGAACCAGCTCCTGGCTCATCTGCTGCACGTTGTCTCCAAATGGTTTGCTGCTCTGCTTGGACTGTAAGGTTCCTTGGATCCACCCCTCTCTCATATGGTGCAGAAAACTCTGACAGCACTTAACAAGCAATGACTGGTAACAATAAGAAGAGTCTTCAAAGAGTTATATTTACATGTAAAAAGACACAGGGACATTTATATGTACCAGATGGCCCAAAGCAGGTGGCTATTATAATGTCGCTATGGCTTGCTGCAATGCCAGAAGAGGAGAGTGCATGTTGTTACTAAAGCAGCACCTCAGGGTCCTAACCTGGGCTGTGCTATGACTCCTGTTTTACTGGCACTGTACAAATGTACCATGTCAATCACTGACATGAAGAGATCACAATCTAAACAGACAAGATAATTACAGAGTGCAGTGGATATAGAAAGACTTTCAAGGGCCCTGCAGACTGTCAGAGGCAGAGCTGGGACTCCAGCTCAAGGCATCTTAGTACAAACTGAGCCTCTGAGTCATTAGTCCTTGCTGCTGTTGACTAAATTGGCTATTTTGTTTATTTGCCCTGGATCCCCTAGCCTGCAAGCCCCTTCTGTAAGCAAAGGGACCATTAGGAGCCAAGCACCTTAATCTTTTAAAGGCGCTGTGGATTAGTTCTGAAGATCCTTGTCATGAAAAAAACCCCAGTCTTCAAAAGGGACTGATTTGGGGCAGCAGTGAAGGTACAAGACTTTGGTTTTAAATCATACAGCCAGCTGGAGCTGCAAGCTTTTTGACAACCTTTGCATCACTAAATGGACTGAGCCCATTGGATGCTGCTGATTGTACTAATGCTCAGAGACCATTCAAACCCTAGCTGCGGCATTCAGTGAGTATACTAAGCCTGAAGCACAGGAGAAATTTCAGATTCCATCTGAGTGCCTCTGTCTGAGCTTACTCAATTGATGTGTAAGTGAAATACAAGATGAGCTCTAGAGGGGATCCTGGGAAAAACAGGACAGTGAGGGCAGAGTCTGTCACATAGAAAAAGTTTGGTGAGTCCATAGAGAAATGTGGTACATTGTGCAAGAGCTTCTGGAAAGGGAAATCCTGCCCCCAACCTGCTGCATTTCAATGAGGTGTCAATAAGCATGTGCACACCAATACTTTGATTTTCAAAAAACCTTTTTCAAGGTTCCACACAAAAGGTTATTGAAGAAACTACATTGCCAAGAGGTTGGTGGACAGGTTATTTTATTGAAAACTGGTTAAAAGACAGGAAACAAAGGGTTGGGCTTAAATGTTACTTCTCCATTGCTAGAGACAGAATGCTAGTCTAGATGCACCACTGGCCTAATCCAGTGTTTCTTATGTTCTTGAATCAGCCGCAGTCTCTTTTCCAGGATAAGTCTGTAAAATGGCCATATGAATGTCTTCTGTGTTACCTAGAAGCAACTGGGAGTATTCTGCTCTCTGTGTTTAGTCAGGAGTGGTTTGCAAAGGAGAGGTACGTACACTACGCAGAACTGGAAAGAGTCAACTTTGGGCCATCCTTGTTAGCCTAACTTAGAAATGTCTGAAGTAAACCATAAGCTCCAGCCCTGTTGGATCTGGATGTTGCTGTCTTGATCTTGGGGCACCTGGCAGCTAATTTACTTGTGGAGAGACAGTTCATTTTCACTGTTTCTGAATTTTGGTTTAAAACTGCATTAGACTATGTAGCTTTTTACCACTGTGTTCATTGTGTGCCTTACTGAAGAAATAATGGGCAAATGAGCTGTCGGAGACCCAAAAGGGATGATTGTAATTTTCAGTTTATTATGAAGAGAAAATACATCTGGAGTGATCAAAGGTAAAAGCTTTGCCCTCCGGAGCAAAAGCAGCCCCTATGACAAGCAGGCAGATTGTGGCACACCTGGAGGTGAGCCATGGGTCGGATGCCTGAGTCTTATTTCTGAAAATTTCCATTTAGAGGAGAGGAGTAAAAATGCGAGCAGAGCCAAAGGAGGGGCAGGAGCTGAAATGAAATAGAGTAGTGATGCAAACACACCGAAGGATTCTACCCCCAGCCGGCGCAGCTTTGCTGCTGGATCTCACATGCTGCCACAAGTTTTCAAAACCAACAACAACCTTGTCTCACTACAGAAGGAATAAAATAAACTTTAGCTCCTGCTCAGTCTCTCTCGGAATAAGAATTTTCAGTGTCAGTCAAGCTGGGTTTTTTTGACAGAAGCAAGATTTTTCCAACATGTGATGGAAGAGAGGGGGAGTAACGTAGAATCAGCTTCCTCGTAATCTGAGGCTCCGGGAATTGTATTTTTAAGTGTGTTAGCTTCCCAAAATGGGAGCCTGAGAGACAAGCAGAGCAGGAGCACATGGTTCTGTGAAACCAAGGCAGCTGGAACTGTAAATAAAAAGTATTACTTCAAGGAACCTTGAGCCCAAAATGATCATTCGATATCACATGGTATCATGAATAAAGACAAGAATACCCTAAATAACCTGAATAGAAGAATGGGACATCCAGAGCTGTGACTAGAGGTGTCTGAAATTATAGGAGATGAATTAAAGAATTGAAGTTGCAGAAAGTATTTGGTATCACAGAATGCCAGTGAAAACAAAGACAAGGAGAAGACAGCTTTATTTGTGAGAATTAGAGGTCTTCGTGCTCTTGATGTATTCAACAGTTCTTAGGTAAATTCAAGCAGAGGAAGCATTCTGTGAGCCCTTAGTACAAAAACAGGGTAACACTACATTCCTTGTAAAAGATTCATGTGAATGTCACTTAAACTCCTTCAGGTCCAGCAGAGAAAAAGCTGCAACAGTGGAGAAGTGTGATGGAATCAGAAAATATCTACTCAGGATGATGAACCTTTAAGAGAGTTGTCTTTTCCAATGGCTTCATTCCTTAAGGCGTATACAAACCAGGCATCTGAAGTACGTTCTGGGCTGCGATGGGGTTAAGAGTCCAGAAAGCGGACAGCTTTCTATGGGCCTCAGCTCTAATCAAAAAGGTGCTGTCAAGGCAGTTTGGGTTAGCGGGATGGACTGCAATGCTGCGTAGGCTGTGTGCTGTATTGGAGTCTGCGTAACTCCAATTTACCATGCTCTGTTGTTCTGTGGAGGGTCAATGGCTCTGGATGGAGAGAGCCCTAGAGCAATCTGGGCTTGAGGGCTTAAGTACATCGTGACTGGAGTGAAAACAGTGGCCTGTTTTCAGCTGACCACCCGCTCCAGGTATTTCTGCAAGAAGGAGGAGTGCTGAGAACTAAATATCTGACAATGATAATAACTGGGTTGTTGCATACTGGACATACCACACCCCACGAAGTTGATACTTGTGTCTCATCAGTGCTAACAGCAGTTCTGGCTCCCTGCACTCTTTCTGACTTCCAGCGTCTGAAAGCAGGCTGACGAGAACCAAGCAGGTCTGTTCTGGTGCTTTTAACCCTCTGATTCTTTCTTTTCATTCTGCAAATGTCATATCAAAGAAAAGGAAACGTCCATCCAACTTTAGGCTTGGAAGCTGGGGGAAGCATTCAATGAAGGTGTCATAATTTAAGTTCCAGTTTAAGTCACAGAATAAGCCTAAAATGAGGCCAGAGTGTTCAGAAAAAGCTTTGGAGATGTTTTTTTCTTTACATGTGTTGTAACTTGATATTAAAGATGCTCCTAATTCTTCAAGTACAGTGCATGCAGACTTCCAAATCATTTGGCTCTACTCATGCTGAATTACTGCCGCATGGAGTGGAAGCCAGTGAATAGCTCTCTTCCCTTACTCTTCTCTTGTTAAGCACCCCTCGCCCCCTGCCATGGTGTAAGGAATACAGCACTAAAGTTTCATCAGGTCTAATGGAGTCTTGCCCTTTACAGATCCAAATTCGTCTCTTTTTTTCCCCTTCTCTCTGAAGCACTTCTTGGTAAAACAACTAAGCTGAATTAGGTTCTATTTTAAAATGGTCTGCCGCTGACAGCTTCAGTTCTACAAGCAGCTGAAAATGGCTGGCAAACTTTTATACAAACAGCATGCAAAACATCACACAAAGCCTAGGGAAGAAATGGCTTTAGATGTAGGGATTATAAAAGAGTGAATATAATTTTAAGATAAAATACAAGTGATTAAGTTAATGATGGATAATTTCACCAGTTTGAAAACTATAATTAATAGGAATTAATTGTATATTTAGAAGTTTAGCATAGCTCCACTGAAAACGCTACATCAAACATAATGATATTGGAAGCCTATATAATGAAGAAATGATCCAGATGTTCATAAAAGCTTATAAAGCTTTAGAAAAAAAGGGGCTGCATGAAGAAGCTCTAATGATAAAAAGATGCCACTTGCTGTTCTGCTCTTCTTTTAAATACATCCTTTCTGAAATAATGATTATCATTTGCACTTTCATCTTAAGTTAAATAGCATATGGCTTTGGCTGATTAAAGCCCCCTCCTGGTATTAATCAGCATCTTACTATCATGTTTCTAATGGAGGCAGCAGTTGCCCTGCTGATATTGTAAGCTTTTTAACAACATCTAAGTCTGTGGATCACTGCTGCTGGCAAGAAATAGCTTTGAGCCTCCTATGTACAAGAGTATTGCAAAGATGTCACTTACAGGTGCAGTTTCTATGAGCTTCTACAACATACTGTATTTTAAGCGTTTGCTGAAACTTAAAGTTTAATACTAACATTTAATAAGTCATTACCTGTTTTTAAAAGAAAATCTGAGAACTTTTGAGCATGGTAACATTTGATACGTAGAGGCATCATGGAACCAGAGATTACATGCCACAGGGAAGTGTTTGTGTGCTTTTGAATGTCTATAAATCACGAAGTCTGTCTGCATGGCCACCGTTCTATCCTGAGCCCAGGCCAGCAGCAATGCTCACAAGCTGACCTGACAGCTGTGGCACGGCTTCGTGCAGAAATGGCCTCCTACAATGGCTAAACTCAGTTTAGCAGTGTTGTAGATTTGCCACATCATCACTAAAATGCAAAGGGAGAACTGCAGGCAGTGCTGTGGTGGCAGCGTAGCTGCTCACATAAGCACCCGGAGTGTGGTTGCTTGTTGTTGGAAGCACCCTGCTCCTACAATGCCAGGCTGGACGGAGTGCAGGGAGACTAGACAGTGTGATTTAATGGAGATCGTACTGTTCTCCATACTGTTCTCGAGAAATGTATAGAGATGGGGGAGGGGGAGCACTGCTGCTTAAGTTTGGCATTTCCCACAGGGACTCTGCCCATCCCAGCTTGGCTGTAAGGCAGAAGTGGAGCCCTGGGGCAAACCACTGGGTGCAGAATGCTGTACCACGCTTCCTGCGTCTGGGTTTTTTTTGTTTGTTTGTTTCTCTTGAGACTTCCTCTCATTTACCATTGAGTTTAACTATGGCACCCAACTTAGTTACCAAACTTGTTTTGTTTGTGCTGAATGGTAAAACAAACAAGCACAAACCAGCAAGAAAACTGATGTTAACAGAAAAGCTTAATAAATCTCATTTTTTCAGAGATTTTCAAAGGGAGGAATATCCCAGTAAGGCTGACAGGCCAGGCAGATCTTCAGCACCTCCTTTTCTATGCATGAAGAGGTTCTGAAGACTTGTTATCTTGTGTGTTGTAGTGATAATAGAGTTTACATATATAGATACTTTCCCAGATCTGGTGTTTCTGCCTTAGCACCTGGGAATCCTGTTGGATGCTGCTTCCATTTGCTGTTTGATGTAGCTGCCCTAAGGCATTGTGGATGAACAAAATCCTACAACCCTCCACTCCTTTTCTGTCTGGATTGCTGTATTAAAAAAGTGTAGCATGCAATGCTTAATTCTGCCTTACAAATAAATTTTAGCAAAGCAATACTATCATAACTCTATTGTTGCCACCTTCTCCTTCATTAGCTCCCAGCTTTCCTTTCTCACTTGTTATAGTAATGTGTTCATCTAACAACTTCCTATATGCCAACTGGACAGTTAGTCTCAGCCCTTTTGTAAATGGCTGTTATTAACCTGATGTTTTGTCCTTGTCTTTTTGAGCTTCTGGGCTCACTGGATATCACTGTCCACCACGCTCATGCTAATTATCTAACATGGCTCACGAGACTTGGATACTTTAGCTGTTTTGTTTCATTTATCTTGCACATTTTTCCTGTAACATATCTCAATGGCCATGCTTGTCTGTTGCTTCTGTCCACAGGTTAATTTAAATTTTGAATCTTTGGCAGGTATGTTTGAACTTGAATTTTTTCAATTCTAAAAAGATGTATAGTTGTTTTACTTACTTGCATTCTTGATTTTTAAAGTAATCAAAGACTGTGATTTTTAATCTGCTATTTTCCTGCTCTCCATTTTGTTTTAGAATCAACTTCTACTAGAAGCTGATCTCTAGAATCTATTTATTTTTCTGTCTCCTTGACTATGTTTTCTTGAATGAAAATATCTTTACATCTTTATAAATAATATTTGCCTTATTGATAACCATTGACCATCTAAATACTTTATTTCTCTTTTGAATGCTAGGGCATATGAATCATACTCATGCACTGAATACATAGAGTAAATTATGCAAACAATTTCATTTCTTTTTGCTAGTCAGAATCGGTGGTATTAGGGCCAATTTACTCCCCAGAAGAGCTCCTCTTGGCAGCTTAATGTCTTTTTATTTAGTTATTTGCCATCTGTAACTTGTTTCTGTTCTATTTCTTTACTGGCTATTGATGAGGTCAAGATGGTGATTTGGCAGTTGCTGCTGACCACCTGTTTTTCAGCTCATCAGCCCGCATGGTTGCCACAACGTCACATAGATAGTACAGAACCTGCCTCCGTCCAGGGGTTTACTTGTAATCGATGTCCTTACAAGCCACAAAGAAGTCCCTTCTGCCACTGCTCTGTCTCACTGCCAGCAGTGTGCCTGAGATCCCTCAAAGAGGATGTTCCAAAACAACCGTCCTCAAAGGCCGTGCAAATTTCTGCCAGCCTTCCCATAAGTAACAGGAGAATCTGCTTCCTGTTTAAAAAGAACCACTGACATTGTCTTTCAGTTAGCAACCAACCACACATGCCTTTTTGCAAAAATTCCTCTTTGATCATTACAGTGCCTTCATTTTTCTTCCTCACTAATTTGCCATTACTGAGTTAAAAGAGGAGAACATGGAGTTACCACTGGCTGTGCATCTTGGGAAGTGAGCAGCAGCTATTGCACCGTGGAGTGGAGTCTGCATTTGAGAAATGGAAAACGGGGGCCACATTTCTCCCAGCGTTCTAGAAGAGAATTTTAGCAGCAGTATCACCACTGGGTTTCTAGCAGCTGTGTGTATTTTCTAGCAGTGAGAATTATAGTTTGGGGACAGAAATCATAACTGTCTTGTCATTTCTTTTCCCTCCCCCCTCTTAATGAGAAAGTACTATTCTTAATGATTTTATAGTGACATCTACAAACTTACTCATGAAGAATTACCACAGTCTGCTAAGTGCTGTAAAATGAGCAAGGTGTGTTTCAGTGTCATATATTTTCTTACAAGTCCGCTATTCAGCTGCTGCATTCCACATTCTACAGAGGAAGCAGAGCTGAAACTCAAGCAGCATGCAAGTTGTTGTCCAGGTACTAAGTAGCTCTTTTCTTTCTGAATACTTCACAGTCCAGTCCTTATATTTTGGCTGATATCAGGAATAAACTTGAGGACGTAAGTGTGCCTAATAGTAGAAGAATGTATGCTTGCAGTGTTTCAACTTTCACCAGTCTTTACTCTGGGGCCACTTACCACCTGAACCTCTGAACATGTCAGCTGAAGCCTTCCTCTAGGAACTCAAATGGCAGAAAGACTGCACATTTTCAGTAGTGCAATGGAGTGGGATTACTTTAAACTGCATTATGTGCATAGTACTAAGAATCTGCTGCTCAGATTTCTTTTGGATTCCTCGCAATTTCTGCATATTCACAAATGTTTCACTAATAATATACACAATGGTCCTGTCAGTCTTAATGCAGAGTCTGCATAGCTATAAATTGTATGACATGACAATTATCATGCAATTTGGGGGTTGTGGGAGCTGTAAACATTATAATAATCTGATTTAAATACTCAGTGCTCCAACAAATTAGGGATGATTATAGTGAGTTGAGTTCTGCCTTGAATGCAAATGCAGTTTCATCCAACTCCAATAGCAATTCCATGAAAGTACACAGAGAGAGCATGTGGCTCATAAAGTATTCTTAAAAAGGAAAATGTTGTATATATTAATGAACACAAAATAAAACCTAGGGGGAAATATGAATATACTTTGTGATGCTTATCTCAGGGATAATTGTTTAGATTTTTATGTCTGGAACAGCTAGCATTTCAAAAGCTAAATATTTGATTCATACAGTTTATTTTATTTATATTAGACATTCTCCATGTGTCTGAAATTTATCCCTTTGCTCTGGACCTGCATCACTTGCACCCTTATCTCATACGATGAAGCTGCAGTGCTACACAGGCCTTGCATGGGCCCTCTGCACAACAGCAGATGCTATGTGCTAGTAATAGGCAGGTGTTCAGTGTGTGTACCTGTCTGTGTTTCTCTGGGCTGCTGCTTGTCACCTGGAGTACTATAGTGTGTAGGAGCTCTAATTGTGGGCTGGTAACCCCAGATCTAGTTCAAAGAGAGAACAAAAAGTCTGTCCATTTGCCAAGAGCTGCCATTTCTAAGACAAGAAAAAGCAGATGGACGTGGACAGGCAGGGAATAAAGAGAAGCAATGACAGTATTGATCTGTATGGCTGTGCACTCCACTGCATGTTGTGTTTAGCTGTCTCCTTCACAGTAAGTGAGGGCTATGGAGAGGGTATCTTTATGCAGACTGGCTTATTTTGCACTGGGATAACCGGCTCAAAGCTGAGGGCATATGAAGGATAAAATTCCCACTTGGGTTTGAGAGATAAAAGTGCCTGTGGGTAGCTAGCAGTGCCTGTCTAGAGATGAGGGAGAAGTGCAGATAAGTGTTTTTAATATCCAGATTCTACCTACTCAGCTTTCTTAATTGTGTGTTGGAATCCTATTGATAAATACAGAGCCCATCCTGAAGCAGAGTGATGCACTGTTGTTTGCAAAACACCAGGAAGAGCTCTGTTCTGTGACTGACAGTTGAACTCCTGGAGCACAAGACACAGTGCACCTTGTTGTCCTGATAGAGAAGGGACATCGCAGTGAGCGCTATAAATGTAAAACTGAAACGAGAAAGCCCAGGGTACTACTGTAGACAGAACAGAGCTGTCAATAGAAATCAGAGTAGTCCCTAACATATCCATTTTCTTCCCACACTGTGTGCTTACACACACTTGTGACTTTCTTTCCCTTTCCCCATCTCCTTTAAAATATGCTAGCTATGATGGACAAGCCTAGAAGTGCAGCTATCTATTTCCCCTTACCATCTGCAGCTGAAACAGCTGGATGAGTGGATCGCCATGCACTTTGGAGGTGATACCAATGGCATGTGTTAGACGGTCCAGAGGGGCCTGTTTCAGAACAGCACAGGCACCACTCCACTCCTGAGACATGGTGCATCACTTGCGCTGTGGCCTGAGCTGGGGCATTGTACACCATTTTAGCTGTCAAGCTAAAAGACTAGCAGTAACAGAAGCTAAAATGAATTATCAGCCCATTGCGTATCTGCTATAAGCAGAAACATTTGCAGTGATCAGTCAGCAGTTTATTGGCTAAGATCAACAACTGAGATAACTACAAATAAGTGGCTTTGCAGCCTTTTCTTCTAGCATGTCTTTTGCAATCAGTATGAATTATTACAGTGGGTTTCAAGAGGTACAAAGAAAGTTCAGCTAGCAAGCAAATAGATATAAAAGAAAAGGATAAAGGGAAAGCCAATGTTAATGGCTTTTCCTTACCAAAGACAGCTGGAGTTCATAACTGTATCACTATTAGTCTGCACAGTGTCATTGTCAGTCTGAAGACAAAAAAATCAATGTGCTGTTTTCTTTTTTCTTTGAGAACAGAAGAATGCAAGAACTAGATTGGGATAGATTAGTTCAAATATCTGGTCTGATGGCAAATAACATTGGGATCAGAGAAATGAAAATGCTGTATGAACTCTGGCCAGAAATTCCACATTTACTAGAAATCCAGTAGTGCTGTTGTTCTCTACTGGGATGCTCTGATCTTCCGTGCTGCCCTGACTGTTCACTTCTCTAAGGATGTGGAAGAGTTTTCAAAAGTGAGATCTTCTGGAGAGATGGCCCCCATTTTAGCCAGAATATTTTGTGCCATGACTGCAGCTGCTTTCATTATTTGAAGTCAGTGCTCAAACAGTCTCTAAGAAAGAACCTCGTTCTAAGCTAGTGCTTGCTCACAGCCAACATCCCACTATGACCTGAGGAGCAACTCAGCTGGTGACAGTGCAGTGTGCTTTTGAATATGATGAAAAAACAAATTCCCGATGCCTTCTTATTAAAAATCTCTTAGTATTTTTCTAAAAGTAGGGACTTCTTGACCAAATTTCAACATGGATGATGTCATTGTTAAATCCCATTTGCAGACCTAGCCACTACTTGCTTCTCTTGCTGCCCAAAAGAGTTATAGAGGATTGCTATGTCCCACTGAACAGCTGATGTACATGGTCTCAGAAAGCACCATTCCAGCAGTTCCTGGAATGCAGCATTGCCATCTCTTGCAAGTTAAATGCAAACCTCACAACGTTTTTTTAAAGCTTCAGTTCCTTGACTCAATGATTAGGTGAAAATCTTAGTTTTCATAAAATTAATCACCTCATTTTATGAAGATGGATATAGAGAAAAACTTGATTATATGTACTTTTATAGGATCAGAAAATATCAGGCTCAGAAGAAACTGAAATGTATTATATTTTTAGAACATTCCTGAGTTTTTAGACCTGACCTGCGTGTTTTTAATTCTTGGTTTTGCATACTGAAAGTGTAGAAATTTAAAATTATTTCTTTGTACACTATTTCATGAGACAGTGCTGTTTGAATCCACTTTGTTTAATATTTAAAGAATTTGGTGGGCTGAAATTCCAAAAAGGTGATGGGAATACATCATATTCCTTTTTTGATAGTTAATTAAGAAACATCTGATTGCATGCAATGTAGAAAGCGGACCTTTCAATTCACTATTAATGCACATACTTCTTCTTGTCCTAAGATAACTTATCTCCAAAGGAGGAAAGAAAAAAAAGGTGAACTTTCAGTATTTTTCCCACATGTGAGAAAAGAGCCCATAATCAACAGATAATGTAGTAACTGGCCCTAGAAGGGAAAGAAATGGCGTGTCTAGTTCTGGGAATGCCTTAGAAGAAACCTTCCCATGACAGGTTGTATGACTCCTTAGCAGGTTTCTGTTGTCCTTCCCCAGAGGTTTCTTAACAAGATCTTGGGACTGGCCACCACTCTTTTTGGATGCATCTTTGTCTTGGTTCTCAAGCTATATGTTGCCATCTGGTACTGAGTCTCTAAATTTCCCCACCTCGTCAACTGGCAGTTGAATCAGCACTGATTTTATTATGTGTGCTTTCTCACTCCTATTTATGGATCAAAATTAAGAAAGAAAGAAAGAAAGAAAGAAAGAAAGAAAGAAAGAAAGAAAGAAAGAAAGAAAGAAAGAAAGAAAGAAAGAAAGAAAGAAAGAAAGAAAGAAAGAAAGAAAGAAAGAAAGAAAGAAAGAAAGAAAGAAAGAAAGAAAGAAAGAAAGAAAGAAAGAAAGAAAGAAAGAAAGAAAGAAAGAAAGAAAGAAAGAAAGAAAGAAAGAAAGAAAGAAAGAAAGAAAGAAAGAAAGAAAGAAAGAAAGAAAGAAAGAAAGAAAGAAAGAAAGAAAGAAAGAAAGAAAGAAAGAAAGAAAGAAAGAAAGAAAGAAAGAAAGAAAAAAAGCTTCTAAAACAACTACTGCCACCTAGTGTCATACCAAACTCAGAATATCCCACACAGGCAGCTCAAGCTCTTCCCACTGGAAAAATCCTCAGCAGTAAATCCAATTTCCATTGATTTCAATTGGCACCGACTTCCTCAGACATTAATGTTACAGCTTGTATAGCAAAACCTATATATTTTCCATCACTATATCCAGGGAAATAGTTTTACATAGGATACCTGAAAATCTGTGTGTGTGCATTGATGTGATGACAGAGAATTTAATTCCATTCTGCAGCTTTACACTAATGCAGCATTACTTGGCAGCCTGTGGTAGGGTGGCAGCCTGTGCCAGTGGTGTTGCAGGTGAAGAAATGTGTCTACCTGCTCATTTACCAGTTTTAGAAAGCTGGCTCTCAGCAACATAAAACCTTTTTAAAGGTATTTGCCATACTGAGATAAATAGCACCATTAATTTTAGTGTATTTTAAAGCACTGTGATAAGTATTTTATACCTGATTTTCTTATGGTGGAAAATCCTTAAACTAGAGCTTAGCAGAAGGAATTTGTGATGCAGCATTCTCTTCAGAATGATACAACTCCTAATGATCCTTTGTGTTGAATAAAAACTATTATGAGACAAGGCGCACTAGAAGATATTAATTACACTTCTTGGTGCTTGTGGCAATAATTCTGATTGAAATGAATTGCGTCATTTATTAATGTGAGGCTTGATACACTGTGTGCTGTTAAATATTCTTTCTACAAGACAAAAGCTCAGTTGGAACAATGCTATCACAACTCACCTCTAATGGCTGGAAGCTGAAAGCCCAGTAAGATTATCTCTGTCTGGTCTGAGGTTTTACCAGCAATAGAATCCACTGAGATTCCCGCAAATACTTTGGGCTCAACTAGTGCCTGTTCTCTGAGGTCCTCAGTGGTCTTAGAAATTAAGTAATCCTCCAAATATTTCTGCATTAACTTGGTGCATATTATTGAATACATTTTGTAGACTGTTAAAGCAAGGTGGAAAAACTGACACTGACAGCACTTACATGTATGTACATGGGAACAGTACTTGGAAGTACGTACTATGTTTCAGCGTTAGCTGTAGAGCTAGGCACAGAGTCCAAAAGTTTTGTCTGTGTTTCCTGTTCTTGGATCAGCACACTTCTCAAATTACTGGAGCAGGATTTAGAAAATGAAAGGAAATGGGGCACTAATAGTCAAGACTGTGAAAAGAGTGGGAATTGTCAAGAACCCTGAGTGAATGCTCCATCTGCTCCTCAGAGGACTGTGAAGTAATAGCCAACATGACACAGACACATTCTAGAGCAGCTTATGACCTCTTCATTTATGAAAATCTAAAGTAACTAAAGTAACTGAAGTTACAAAGGAATGTTTGAATATCATCTTCTTGCATGTCTTAGTGATCATCAGCAGATCTGGGAAAGTTTAGAACTGCAACCTGAGAATAGTCCATGAACTGTGAAGGGCATAAAAACTGGCAGAGCTCCTGATGCAGGAAAATGCTAAGCAGCTGCTTAATTTTCAGCACATGAATATTCCCTGAAGTTTAGTGTGTGCTCGGTCTTTGTGGGATTGGCACATTAGCACTGAGAGGTTAAAGGACTATTTTCCACAAACCTTTCATTCCCAGTGCTTTGAAAAAGTGAGATACATTTTCTCTTACACAGCATCTTAGTCCATGCTCCACATAATGTCCTGTTATCTCGGTGGTATTGCTCACACGAATGTCATAATCTGACCCTATGTATTAGTCTTATACAGACTAATACAGACAAAGCTTTTGCAGTTGGAAGAGACAGGTGCAACTGAGGTTAATGCTGAATTTATTGCCTCATTGTCTTTCCAAGCCTACCAGTAAAGAAAGAGCAGTGAAGACATATCTATTCTGTTTTTCTTAACTAAAAATAACTCTCAATTTTTAACTTTTTTTTCATCCTGAGGGTAGAGTTTGAGACAAGTCTTGAAACATTTCAGGACTTACTGAACAAATATCTCCTTACTTTGCCATGCAAAACATCCACAAGCATTTTAACCCCCTACTGTTTTATCTTGACATATCTTGGCCTAATCTTATACAGAAACAGGAAGCTTAACAAACGATCTCCGTGTTTTCCATGAAATATGTTATAAATAATGTAATTACAATGTTGGTCATTCAGATTATCCTGATCTATGGATACACCCCAGCACCATATTAGACTTGAAAAGAGAATGCCTCTGAGCATTTTGGATAAATGTCTGCAAATCTGTATGGGTAGTTCCAAGTCTTTCAGCTACAGGTATTACTGAGCTTTAAAAAAAAAAAAAAAATTCATGTACACAGGTAGAGCTAATCATAATAGCTGCAAGGTATTTCCTGGCAGCCTGCCAAACAAAAATGCAATTACAGCATGAATGTTCTCTGCTTGGATGCAAACTTAGAACCAGCCTGAAAACTTAGTTATAACATTGTTTGAATGTCTGTCTTGCCTGTTGAATGAAATAAAGTACATGAATATAATTTTTATTTTGCATCCCTATTAGTATACTACACATGACGCTTGAACAGCTGTCATATAGTCAGCTGTCAGTCATAACATCTAATTACATCTTGTATGTATTACTAAAAGTCTCTGAGTGAATTTGAAGTTTCAGTAAGCCTGACCAATCAAAAATGGGTAGGCCACAAAAATCACGAGGCTTTGAATCAGGAGATCTAGAAGAGTCATATTGGGCTCCCCATTATCTGCCTTGCAAGCAGGAGGGATATAAATGAACCCTTTTCCTTTTCTTCTTTTTTTCATTGAAAGCTGAGACAGATAAGCAAGGAACCGAAGCTTTAAATAACTAAAATATTATAGGACAAGTAATGAACTATCTGGATATGGCAACACGAAGTCAAAGAAACTTGCTATTGTTCTGTACAGACATCTCTTTATTTTTTTGAATTTCTTTAAAAATCAGGGCCAGATTGTGTTTTGCACATCCAAACCAGTATTGAATAGTGGAGAAAGATCCATCAAATCTCTTCCATTCTTTTCTGTGGTCAGTGATACAAAGGGAGACCAAACGATATTGTATGAGTGTCAAGTTTTGGCTTGTTCTGCAGTGTCATGGTGATTGACAGTCCACTGTTGAAGAGTGGCACAGTGGAGCCTTTAAGGTACCTGTTGTGTTTCAGTGTCTTTCCCTGCTTTCAGAGTGCATTTTTACTTCAAAATGAGAAGAATTTAAAAGCCTCAAAACAGATGAGAGATTTTCTGAGAGCAGTCCTAAGTGTCTAACTTCTAGCTTGGATGGTAGTAGTGTGTTCAGTACAGGCTGTGCCCTGGTGAACATGTGCTTTGGAAGGAAGAAGGAAACATGCAAGCACTTGGGAGAGCCCTACTTTGACAAGGTTTGGGGGTAGCGATTTCTCATTATGATTTCTCTACAGTACTGAGTTTTGAATGAAGTCACTGCATCAGCATCAGTGATGGTTTGGACAATTCACAATCTACACAGGAGCATTCTTCAAAAAATGTCTTCTTTTTAGTGTGTATGTCCCCATATTTTGACCTGGCAAAAAGAAAAGGCAAAATAAGCCACGTTTCTGCTTTTTTTAGCAGGTACCCTCAGATTTTTGGCTTAAATCGTACTTGCAGCATTCAGCTGTAGTATGTCTATTTGGTTGGTAGGAGCAGAAGCCTCAAAGTTCTCAGAGCTATGGTATTATGGGCTCTGGACAGACTGTTAAAAATAAACAGTGCCTCCTTGAAAGACCTTTTAATCTATATAGACTAACATGGAACAGAGGAAGAGTGTCTTACAAATAACTGTTTTAACCTTTACTTTGTGATTTTAAACATGAGCTTTATGATAACTACAGAGAGACGAGAGCAGAAGTCGTAAATGGTGATATCTCACTCTTCCATGTAGTGTGGCAGTGGAGAGAACTAATGCTTGCTGGCTGGGTGGTTCAAATGAGATGCCTCAGAGACACATTTCTCAAAAGGCCTGTGAAAGAAATGTGGATCTCCATGGCCATGGATTTTTGTATACAAAGGAACTGGGCCCTTCACAGTCCGTGACACCATTTGTAATCTTGAGTTGGACATGTACGCGATTATTGAATCTTGGTAGGGGGTCTTCCGATACGGTCCCTCTCTGAGTGGTTTCCTGTGTTTATTCTGCCTCCCTGTCCCTTGTGTCTGCCTTCATGCTGGTTTATTTTTCAAGTGCCTGTTCAGGCCTGTTGAACTATTTTTTTTTTTTTTTAACTTCTTGTAGCAATTTAATGATAAATTATCACACAAATTTTACTTCTCATTATTTTTATTGATTTCTATTAATTTATAGTAGAAGTTATTCATGGCAACAGTATTCATGATTAATTCAGCAGAAAGCTATGAAATACACTCTAATGAAAAAGCTATATAGAAAGCATGAACCTGACATTTAATCACTTAAACTTACATTTAACTTTTAAGTGTGAGTAGTCCCATAGGCTATCCATTGGAAGTGCTTGTGTTACCTGAGCTGAAAGTACTGGAGGTTAAAATACTGTGCAATTTAACCAACATATTAAGGACAGAATTAGGGACAGAAGGCTACAGCAGCTTTGTTCCAGAGACATTCACAATTGTCATACATTTGTTAATTAGCAGAGGACTATTGTGTTCCAAGCATTTTTTAGCCTGGAATGAAGTGAAGGGACTTGATTCAAACATTCATAGGGAGAAATCCAGGCCCCGTTGAAGTCAATGGGAATTGTGCCATTGATTAAGAGGGCCAGGATTTCACACATAATCTAAATACAGATGCCTGGAAGAAGATGGGAAGCAGACATAAATTCAGCAATGACACTGAGGCCAGACACAATGATCTCCATAATGTTGCCTTCCAGCGAGATGCCTACCAGTAGTGAAATCCTAATGAAAAACATCTTTCAAAAAGTGCTTTCTGCAAATTTTTTCTGTACCAGTGGTGCATAAGTCAATATGCTGGTAAGAAAGGAAGGTTATAGAAATGTGCCTTGGTCTTGCTATTGCAGTAATACTGATTCATGACAATGTAGTAGAGTTTAAAACTGAAATACTTGAGCTTAGCTGGAGAATAATGGGCTCTGAGGAGGCTTTTGTGCATTTCATAATCGGTGCTGACAAAATATGGAAAAAGACATTTTGGCTAAATCATCTTTCCTACTAAAACTGTACACTATGATTAGTTACTTCTGCCTCTCTAAATTAGATGAAGTAAGGACAGGGGGACTAATGTAATTAGCAAAGGGGTGGAAAAATGGCTTCATATTACCTTGGAAATCTTCTCCAAGTCACATAGACATTTGGATGAAAATTGCTGTCTCTGAAGGTAGATTTTTCAGACCTCAAAAGCTGACATCACATTTCTGGTCATAGATAAACTATGTGAAACACAAAGATCAGAAATATATTTTCTATTATTTTGATACACACAAATATCTTCTAATATCTCATAATTGTTCTCAAGAGTTTAGAAAGGAAGGAATAATAATATTGGTGAAAGTAGATGTCTGATTCTAAAGGATTAACAAAAAAATCTATTCTTGAAGTTTTAGATTTTGTAGGCTTGTATTGATCTTTCTTCCTCTCAGTTTAAAAAAAAGCCTACTTTTTAAATTAAACAATTGATGTTTTTGGGCTAGTGACTGCTGTTCTAGTGGCTCACCTGAATCTGATCAAATGTTTCTTTTATTCAATGAGAGAAGAGCTGCAAACAATTTGATCAGTGGCTCAGTCAATGTGCAGCAGCTGAGCATCTGGCCTGAAAACAGGTCAACAGCCTTCTTTTCCCATTTGCTGTATTTATCCTTGGGAAGTCGCTGCTCTAAAGAGACTTTATCAGCAAGGGAAGTTGGTGAGTGCTTTTTCTAATAAAAAGATTGTTTTGGTTTTATGGCATAAAGCATCTTACTTTGTTGCACCACCTATGTATGTATTCATTTGGGACCTGGGTAAAGAACAGGTCAATGAAGAAATGCAAGTGCATTTCAGCTCCCTTTCCCTCCCTTCCTCCCTCCCCCCCCTTTTCAAAGACAAGGCTCCTGTACAGGTTTTCAGTATTGGCCTTCCTTCCTCTTCTTCCTTCTCTTTTTGATACCTTACTAGCATATTTTGTTCCTGAACTCCTTTTCCACACTGTCATGAGGTACCAAGTGATGCTAGCTTTGAGAATTGCCATGCATACCTTCTGGTACACAGCTATGACAATAAATAGGTTTACCAGGTCAGCTCCAACCTCTAATGCTGCTGGAAATGTGAGAGTCCTGCTTCTCTGTGGAATGCAGAAGGCTCGCTTACAAGAGCACATTTTTAAGCCCACAAGTCTGAGTGGGTTTGAAATGTGTGCAGCCGAGCTCTTTTGGTCCTAATGAAAACATGCATGTGGCAGTACTGAAATTCCTGCTTTAAAATAATCCCACTCTTTGGGGGTTGTTGACTTAATAACACTGTGGACCCTTTTACTCTCTCCTAGAGTGCCTGGTGGTTTGTTTTTTTTTTTTTCTTTCTTGCCACCACAACAACCAGTGACAGATATTGTATTCCACCTCCGTTTTATTTCTTGCTTCCTTTTTAGACCATTTTGAATGCTGAAGTTTAAGGCGTTTCATAGAGCTCGGCAATCAACCTAATTTTAATGACTCATTTTAGTTCTAGCACCCTCCTTTTTAGACCATTTTGAATGCTGAAGTTTAAGGCGTTTCATAGAGCTCGGCAATCAACCTAATTTTAATGACTCATTTTAGTTCTAGCACCCTCCTCCTTACTAACAGACAATCCAATCACTCAGCATTGCCTGTATCATAATCTTTGTGTCTTCTAAAGCCACTTATTTAGTACAAAGTAAAAGCGAATTATTTTTACAAAATTTTATGTTAGTGAAGATGTCCTTCTACCACCTAGAAAAATATTCAGCTTCACCTGTAACATTAACATTCTCACTTAGCTTCTGGTGTGTTCATTTTTCATAGTTCAAAAGACCTGTAGTTCTGTCTGCAAACCTGAAGCATTATGCCATTATCACTAGGGATCAATATGTAATTTTACCTCCAAAAATACTTTTCGAAGGTCTGTTTTTCTCATGGCTACTCCTGTGTATGCTCTTAATTATAGTCATGGCTAATTTTAACAAGTTGGATAATATTAATTCCATATTGCTCTGAAATATCTTTCCCAGCTGATTTAGAAAATTGGGGCATTTTAACTATAGCTGTTTAGGTGAATTGTTTAAAGAGCTGGCACGCAGCCGCAGTTGTATGAAATTACACAGTCTCAAGTTTAAACTGTTAGTACACATTGCTGGAGACATCTTGGAATAACCATATAAAAAAACCTGCAGGCTCTCTAATTTATCTTTAAAATATCAAGTTTGTATGAACTGATTCCTCCTCTAGTTCTTGGCAATTTGTTCTTTACTTAAATTTCTAGCAAAAGTTGAAAAATTCTCTTTTGAATCTGCCTGCTGTTTGGCATGCCTGAAGCTGAAGCTCTGGACTGGGCCAGAAATTTGGATTTTAAAGCTGTCGAGGCTGGATCTAGGTCTTAAATATATCAAAATCTGTGCATTGTTAGATTTGAAAACCTGGTTTACCTTTAGCTTCTCCTTGGAGTCATGCTTTTAGATATAAATTGTTCTGTATAGAATTATATTTCTGGTGATTTTCAGCGGGGAGGCAAACAGTACCTTATTCCACTCAGCAGGTTGAAGTAAAAACAATCCTTAGTGCTTTTTCAGTTAGGAAGAGGCAGCTGTTACTGAGAGGCATGAAACTGCCATTTCATTGCCCTTCTTGATGAGTTCTTCCTTGTAATAGAGTGGCATGCCTTTTGGTTGTCTCTTCTGAGGACCTCCTCCCCTCCATAGGCATAAGTCAGGGGGTGTCAGCTCGCTCATCTTTTCCATCGCTGTAAAACATAATTATCTCAACCATACAGTTAGCCTGGGTTGTCTAACAGTCCACCTAAGGGTACTGGAGCCACAGATCCCACACCAACGCTTGCTTTCCCAAGAGCTGGTGAGAAACTGCTTCATCTCCTGAAAATATGCTTTGACTGAATTTCCAGGCACCTTACAAGTCATAGCTATGAGCATCCCAACTAGCAGGAGCAGGCAAACATTTTACAATCCTGCAGACTGAATTAACTTAAAAAAAAAAAAAAAAAAAAAAAAAAAAAAACAGCGTTTACCCGCT
>NW_008795037.1:2827317-2848168 GCF_000699145.1 Aptenodytes forsteri
TAAAAAAAAAAAAAAAAAAAAGAAAAAAAAAAAGTGGTTACTCAGCTTTTTATCTCTGTGTGTATTTTTTATTACTTGATTTACTCTGTTCATCTTCTGCTTATGTTGTATAGTGGCATAACAAAGCCAGCTTTTTCTATCTTTAAAACCTTTAGGAAGAAAGTATGAAGATATGATTGTTACAACAGATGTTTCGGGTTTCTTTTTTATGTGTGTGTGAGGAGAATTCTTTGTGATGGCAGATCTAGGGAAGTGGAAAGAGGCAGGAAAAGGGGTAAGTGCTGTAGTGATTGATACCTAGTTACTGAAAAATAAAAAACTGGGCTTGGGAATGGGAGAGAGAAGCCGTGTTCTGGCCAAACCTCTAATATTGCTCTGTAAAGCAGAAAACCTAAATTAATCCTGTGTTTGGTTTTAGATTTGTGGCTTATAAAGACTAAATGCACTATTTTATGCTTTCTCCTTTCCATATATGACAAACTGAAGCTAAAGTATTCCCTCTTGTACCTTTAAATAATTCAGGCTTGCCTCTGAGTGGAATATAGCAGATGTGCAAATGGTCCCTCTGCTTGCCATAGAAATGTTCTCCAGAGCATTGTGAGATGACATGACTGCAGTGCACAGGACTCTGCCATCCTGCAAAAGCACCAGCTGTTTAAATTCTCATGGGCTACAGATAAAGTAGGGCCTGCTGTGGCTCAAGCTCTGCTCCTGTACTGAGAGCATGGGAGACCCCTGCCCTCCCTGGACTGGCCACAAAGTAGGACACCCAGGCAGCTAGTTCATGTGTAGCTGTGACGCATATAGGCACATCAAGGCCTCTGTGCATGCAATTGCATCTTTCTTCACCATGTGGCATTTAATATCTTTCATCAGTTACATCCATTGCGCTCCGAGATTTTATGATATTTTCATGTATGCTTTTTCTTCTCTTCTGCTGTCTTTGCTCCATGCCCCATTTTTCATGAGAGCAAATTCCTCCCCTCCCTCTCCTGATCCTTTTTTTCCATTTCATTTTTATGTCATTTGCTGCTTATATTTTCTTGCAGTACCTGCGGCAGCTGCTTTGCAGGTCCCCTGCTGTGCAAATCGCCCTTCACAGAGGAAGATCCTCCTGTCAGCGACTGACAAGAGGTGCCGGGAGCAGGCTAGGAGACTTTTAAAACCTGTGAGTTGGCAGATCAGCAGGTACCTGTGTGCAGTTCTGGATACGCCCCTAGCATTAGTTCCTATCTTGTATCAAAGACTTTTTAGGATGATATGGCCCACAGGCAGATTTTCAGGTTAAAAGGAACACACTCATAGTGTTTGGCTGCATCTATCATCTTGATTTTTTTTGTCTTAAATATAATGACACCAGCAGTTTCTTCTTGGGGAGGTTTTTGGTTTGTGTTTTGTTGTTGTTTTTGTTTGGGTGGTGTTGTTGTTGTTGTTGTTTTACAGGGACTGTGTTTACAACAGCCTAAACAAGGAGAAAATGTTCTTAGTACCAAACAGCTGTTTTTCTTCTCCAAAGAAATAAAGATGCCTTTCATATTTTCCAAGGCTGACAATGTTGAAGAGGCTAAGATACATCAAAGACTGAAGGGAAAGAGGAAGAGACCTGCTGTAACTACCAGTTTCTTTAGGGAAAGATGTGGGATTTTAGGGGAGACTAGGAATGCCCTGGACAGTCCTCTCTCCTTGATGTACAGGAGAAGGCAAAGGGTCTGGAGGAGTTTGAAAACTTGGTTTAGTTCCTGAACCATCTTAAAGAGGTTTTAAAATCAGTCCTAAGTGAAAGCACTTTGCACAGGAAGGTGTAGCTTTCAGGCAAAACAACGCTTGAATCAAATGCAGAATAAATAGCCTGAATAAAGGGCACAGAATTTAGTCCACTGTGATCATTTGATCTGAGTGGCTTAAGGCTTTGCATGCTTCATACTTGCAAACCAGCTGTAAAATGCAGGAAATACAAGTAGCCATGGTCTGACGTTTCCCCATCTGTTCCCAATATTTAATAATTTGCTCTCTTCTCTGAGCATATTAAGTTTATATATAAATTTAAAAAATATGTTTTATTTTATATAATGAGCTTAAAGCTATAATGGCCTTTTTGCTCCAAATTGCTCAAAGCACCCTCCTTTGCCAGATGGAGGGTATTAATTTTTCTGGAGGAATTTGTGTATAAGGTACAGATGGACAAGACGCACTTTTTAGCACACCAGGCTTTTGCCTTGCTGTTCTGCATGTGTTTCTATTCTCTAGAGCTTCTGTGCAGCGAGTGAGTGTTTTGAAATGCCTAAATTCTTTTTTTGCCTTGCTCTAAGGATGATGGAGAGTGAGAAGTAAACCCTGGTTCTCATAGCTGAGACTAGTGTTTTACTAACTGGAAAAAAACCTTCCCCTTGAAAAGCTTGCTAAGAATCATCCTCAACATGTTGGAATCAGTAAGAATTTTGCTGTTCAGCTGAACAGCACTGAACACAACTAAATGGTACTTCAGTTAAGAACAGCTTTTAAAACATGTTAGGGAAGGCTTGTTTTCTTATATGAGATTATAAATGTTATGGCTAGGAAAAACATACTGGATCTAAACGTCCATGTACCCCAAAAGTGGCAGAGTACAATCTCCCAGATCTATGCTGATAGTACCCCATTTTAGCTAATGCTGTGTCCACGCTCATTCTGTGAGTGGGAGGTGGTTGTATCTTCAGACTGCATGCCTCAGAATGCTACACTGAGAAGAAATGCTGACCTAAATACCTTTCTGGCCTCTGTGCTTCATAACTTTGGTTTCTACAGTACAGTCTCAAATCTTTTTATTCTGTAGTGATTATAATTTTGAGGCTGTTTCAAACTGAAATTTAAATATCTGAAATAAAAATACACCACAGGCTGCCTCCTGCACCTGCTTATATTTATGTAGCAGTCCAGTGAAGTGAATGAAAATATGCCTATTTACATAAAGATTGAATCTGGTCCAAAATGGGTTGTTTTTCACATAAAGATACAATTCAGTAAAGGCAAGTGGGTTTTTAATTTAATAATACTTTGTGTAGTTACTTCATTATAATGCATGGATTCATTCACCATACTTTTGTCTCCCAGCAAACTGAAGATAGAAATGGGAGCTGGTTAGATGGGTGGGAATAGACCGTGTAAGTAAAAGAATCCCTTCTGGGTTTTGTTTCAGATTCATTTGCCCTCTGTCATAACAATTTTGTTTATAAATTGGTGAGAACTTCTGGTGGTTACAAACTAACCTCACTTTTACTCTTACCAAGATTCTTAACTCTTCTAACAACTGACCAGGTTCCCACCTGAACTGAAAATTAGTAATTCCAGTAATTCTAATGTTCTTGGTGATTGTGGTAAGCTGCTAAAATTGATATTGTAGTATTTCTTTAACAAATTAATTGTAATGGTGAGAATAAAATCAGTCACAATCGCCATGAAAAATAGGTCTTTTCAAACAAGCCTAATGTCATTCTCTGAGAAAATTAAAAGTTTAGTTAAGGAAAGTAACCAGAAAAGTAATACATTTAGGCTTCTGTACATCTTAAAACTAGTACATAAAGAACATTATAGTTTGTCTATATGGAAAACATTAACTAATTAAGAACTGGATGATGGACTTGTCTTACAATAGCTGTCAAAAATAGCAATGTTTCCAGGAATGGTATATATCAATGTGAAGCCTGGCATTAATCAGTATTTTTCACTGTAACATCACTGCTATGACACTGTTGATGGCAGAACCGAGGGCAAACCTGTCCTTCCAGGTGACTTGGATTGCAAAGTAGGATTGGAACCAGAAGAATAAAATCTTTTGTTATATACCCAAAAGCAAAGTAATAAATCAAGTAACAGGAACTATGATCTGTGCCTGGTGATTAAGAGTGGTATTGTGAAAGCACATACTGTGAAATGTGTTTGGGTACCATAGTGGAGAAGCAACTGAACATACAATGTAAGTAGTGCAGTGGGAAATGGCATTAGGGAGGGTGTTCACCTCTGTGCATGGCACTTCTGAGGTGGTACAGGACTACAGCATGCAGCTCTAGCATTAGATTTCTAAAATTATACTAAAAATTGGCAAGATATAGGGACTAAACAGCAAGGGAGATGATATATAGGTTCAGTGGATCTACAACCACAGGATCTATAACTCATACAGTTCTTATAGATCCTGTGTCCATGGCAGTATATGTGTCCACGTGTCTGTCCATGCAGCTGTAAACCAGATGGGATTTTCTCTGGTCTTCGTTTTGGGGAGAGCCTTAAGGGACAAGGATTCCATCTTCCAGGTTTTACATTGTTGAGTTTTATGGTATTTGAGCCTTATTCCTCGTTTCCATACAGCACTGAGCAAAACTATTGCTCCACTTCATTACCTTGGGTCTCTCAAGGATAAAAATGAGCACAACTTAAGTGAAACTGAAGTGTTGAAGATACTAAAAGCAGTACGAGTCTTCCAATTTGAACTATGTTGTTAAAAAATAATTACTGCAGAATTTGTGGTATCTCCCAGCTATATCCTGAACATCCCCAAACTCTACTGCACTGTGACCTGTTAAACCCTTAAGTGCGTGTCTGTGTAAAGGCACTTGGGAACGTTAATTCACAGCTACAGTTCACTCAGATAAATTTCGCTGAGGTTTCCTGTTTAGGAAAGCCTAACTTTATTACAAGAGGTCTGGCTAACAGCCCCGAAATGGAACTTATCACAAGAATAAGCATTTCTATAACATTCCTGTTACAAGCCCTCACCACTAATATTTTTCCTTGTATTCACTGTCTCTATATACTGAAAATAACACAGGTCAATATGTAAAAAAGACACATATTGAAAAGCCTACTAAATGAAAGAAATACCATAATAAATGATCAAGTATAAAAAGGTTCTTTGGCTTAGATGTTTCCCAGAAGTGATACAACAAAATTAAAATAAACTGATTTCCCCTGGAAAAACACAAGTACGTGTCACTGCAGCAATTCCTCAACATGTTTCTCTAAGTTTAATATAGTTTCTGGAATAGCTTTTTAGAATGGTTTTCACAGAAATTACTGAAGGAAAGAGACGTTACCTGAATGAATAACAACAAAAATGTGCTAGGCAGATGGTACAAAGATCTAGGATCTAATTTCTGCCAGACTTCAATGTGGCCATTCAGCTGCCTTTATGTTTTCTATGTGAGGATAACAAAACCAGCTTTGGAAAACTCCCAGCTCTCTTTATAAGCTTTAAGCAATTTCTAAGCAAACCTCTGAGATTTTTTTGTTTTCTTTTGACAAAGGAAAGTTGGTGGGGTTCTTAGAGCTAAAATATTTTGACATGGAGCTGAAGTACAATTTTCACTTGAAAAATTTCATTTTCAAATAGAAAATCCTTGCAGTTTGTGGGAGATTGGGAAGTTTCCAGTCAGACTTTTTTTGGAAGAAAAGTAACATGAAAAGAGTAATAATTTTCTTGCTGAAAATGAGTAAAGATTGAGATTAAATTTTTGATTCACAGTGCAGCTTTGAGAAAGCCATTCTGTATTTCTGTCTAGCATACTACAACAACTGAAACGTGCATCTTATTTTAGTCTTCTCCTTTATTTTCTTATTTTTCACTTGGGGTTTTTTTGTTATTTCTATAACTGCCCTCTTATTTTTCTTTTTTTCCCTGTGCACTTTGTTGAATTTTAATTCTATGTCAGCATTTCATTATTCTTTTAAATCCCTCCCTTCCTCTCATAATTTTAAACCTCTCTGGATATGTTTGACTACTTTCCTTTCTTTTTTTTTTTCCCCTGTCTTTATCCTCTTTCTTTCATTTCTTCTTTCATCTATTTTTTGCATAAGCTCCCTTTTTAAAAATTCTGCAGTTTCTCGTATGCTTTTCTTTCCCAGTGGAAGACTGATAGTCAAGGTAGCCAGGAGACTGCTGCTCTCTTGATAGTTGCACAGGGAAACTGCTCACTTGGGAAAGAAGGTGCTGATGGATGGGAACTGGAGTATCAAAATGCAGGCTGCATTTGCTCTGCCTGTGCAGAGCAAAGCAGCTATCTCAGCTAACAGATATTGAAGGTTTGGTTCTTTCTTTTTGCAGAAATTAATTATATATTTTTTTAATTGTGTATTTCTGAGTACTGCAGCCTGTAGCTAGCAGAATTGGAGAGATGTGGAAGGAAGTCAGTGGACAAACCAACCTGTGGACATCAAAAAGCACTTAGCTGTCTGAGTGCTGGACAGGGTAAACATGCATAGTTAGACATTTCAGTAGCCTCCTCTTGTCATTCTCCGAAGAACACTATTCTTATTGCCATTTCCTTTCTTAATTTGCAGATTCTCTTTCCTCCCTGATGCATCTCTGACAGTCAGTTTTGCTGTGTAGGTATGGAAATTACCCATACATTTTCATCAAACAGTATCAGGGCTCTCTTGATATGCCCTGGAAAGTTTTGACAAATAAAATAGAGCTAAATACCAAGTGAAAACCTGTGTCTTCCTGAGGTTGCCCTAAAACAGAATCAGTATTTCTTCCACAGTCATAAAGATTGAAGAGCAGCCCTTTTTTCCAACAGTTTAGAGCTTCCAGTTTCAATCTTTTGAGGATACAAACCTGAAAGTATTCACTAACTCCTGTACAGGCAGACACCTGTGGAATCTCAGAAATGATTCTGTTTTGGAGCAGGACTGGATGTTATAATCAGCTTGTGCTGCTGAAATTCTTTTGTGAGTTTCAAGCTCTACCGGCAAGTTGCTGCTAAATGCCCTTTCCAATACTTAACTTCGAGATTTGTAAAAATAGGCCAAAAATGTGTCCTGCTATTCTGGAGACCATACTGTTTCTTTAGTAAAGTGCATGAAATGGACAATTCATGTGAAAAAACCCATAAAAGATCTATTGTTTTGAATGCAAGAGGCACTGTTTCCCTGCAGGTGTTTTGCACGAGGGAAAGCTTCAAGGATAGCATTTGTGAGCTTTAAATAATGAGTGCAGAACTGTGTATCTTCCCCAACTAATGATTCTTCCAGTGAATATGATCATGAAGGAAATTGAATTCAAACATCAGCTTATTCCCATGCTAATTAGTGCACTCTCTGACTCTTTCACAACATAACAATAATCCAGACAGAGTCAAAATCAAAAGCAACTTCTGTTGTTTTTTGGTGGTTAACTTTGTAATTGTACTTTGGTTATTACAAATAGTACTACTTTAGAAGAAGAACACAGCCCTAAGAGTATGTGTGATTGTGACTTTGGAGGTACGGACCAGATTCAGGGCTGGTGGTTCAGCCCAGTGAAGCTAATGGTGATAGAAGCTGCCTCAGGGTGTCTGTGTGTTTATGTAGCTCCACTCTCCCCTAGGCTACTTCCCTGACTTAATCCCTCCCCTATCCAGCCTAGAAACGCATTTCTTTTCCTTATTTAAGATTCCATAGACCTTTCATATTTAATGTTAGTATAAAGGAGAAACAGAACCACAGGAGAAAGATCAGAGTTTCTGTTCTGTTGAGGCATCAGAATCATTCTTCCCTTAATGAAGAGGAACAGCAGGATGGATAAAAATCAATTACTTAAAAAATAAATTGGATTTTAAGCTTAAAAAAAAAAATCTTTCTTGAGTAAAACTATTTAAAATTAAGTTTTAAACCTATATTAAGTCCAATTTATTCTGATTTATTAAATCATTCAAAGTTTAAAGAAAAAAAATCCCAAAACGTATGTTGCTAGCAAGGTTTTCACATTGGGCCAGTGAGTCACTACTCATTAGCAGTGAAGAGAAAATAGTTCTTCTAGGTTCCATTTAGCCACTTAATTTCATTTGGTGGCTAAAGTCAACACAAAGAAAATTGGGATATTTGTTTTCACTATGTACTCTTCAGTACATATTTTCCTAGAAAGATAGCAATATTAAAATTTTTCCTTGGAATTAAATATATCCATTTTGCCATATCTGGCACTCAGCACTGAGTCTCTGAAAAAGCAGGATGCCTATTTTTCTCTACCACCTAGGGTTAAAAATTAAGTATAAGATGAGACCTACTAGTTTTAAAATCTTGAATGACGTGATAGTCAGAAACAACCATTGCAAGTCGCTTTAAGCCTTTCTTTGTTGATTAAAATAATTTATTTGAAAAGCAAAATATATTTTGATAACTTTACATTTTTCCCTTGAGAACACTGGCATTAATTTGTATTTATAAATATTGATTTATAATCTACATTTTTGTAGATTAACTTCTACAGTTGCTTTAATAAATGTGTATAGTTAGAAAACTATATGCAGACATAATAAAAATGGCTATACTTAGTCATAAATTAACATGTTTTAAAAGTTACCAGCTCAAGATATTCAGTCTCTCTTTAGGAAAATAACTGAGAAGTATTGATGCAAAACAGGACAAAAATAAATCAAAGTTTTCTGCTCGCTGAGTTAAAGGTCATGATTCTCTATTCTGTTCTGTTCTAAGCCTTCATATAACTTGTTAAAAAGCCCACAGGTCTAGCTCATCAGGGTTTAATATGCAATCGACCAAGCACATGTGATAGCACAGGTTATTCACAGGAAAAATCACAGTGCTACCACCTTTTGGCATGTCTGTGTCAGTGTTGAAAAACAAGAGCACATTCTCTAGACATCTGCCACGAAGGAGGTGTTGAAGGGCGTGTGTGTGCGCGCTGTTGTTAGGAGGAGGCTATGTAGGAAATGAGCCTGCTGATTGATTTGCACGCATCTTTGTTTTGTGTTTAATTCAATGAACTGAGACTGCCTGTCCTACCCTAGCAAGATACCTATCTATTTGCGTTTGACCATTGTCTGGGTTAGAGAAAGCATACAAGCAGCCCCTGTGGATGAGATATGGGTCAGCAAATCTGCAGAAGCAAATTAGAAACAGGAACTGGAGAAGGAATTTGTTTGGAAGGCTGAGCAGCTCTTCACAGCACAAATTAAAATCTTGCCACTTGTTTGGGACTGGACTCAATGCACACACACTTCATTTGATTCATGGGGTTTATTCCAGTTCTTTTGTGTGTGAGTAAATGGAAACATAGCCACGGTTTTAGGGCCTGAGGATGTGCTAACTGCCTTCAGGCCTCACTGGAATGAGGGCCTTTGCACTAGTGGGCAAAATTCCCTGTGAAACTGAAGAGAGTTTTGTTCTGGCAGATCCTGAAAAAAGTAATGTAAACTGTCATTCAGCACTGAAGGGTAAAGGCCTAATCTGGATTTGGATTCTGATTTTTAACATTGCTGTATCATGGGGCGGGGGGAGCTATATGTTACCTTTCAGCATGTGCAGTGTGTGCGTAGGGGGAAGCAAATACTATTGCACAAAGAAATGAAGCTCCACATTTGCATATGCAGTTGTTTCAGGATTTACCCCGATATAGATTACTGATGGGAGTAATATTTCTACTTACTCATCAATATCCTGTTTTGTTTCTTTTGTAAAAGCTTTTTTCCCCCCTCCTCCCCCGCTCCCATCCCTGTTGTCTTTGTGCCTAGTATTTTTCCACACTTTATTTCCTAAAAGACTAGCAGGTTTGACGATGCATTGTGATTTCTTTTCTACAGGGCTTTATGAAGGAAGCTGGAGGCAGTTCTCATTAGTCTCACTGACATCTTTTATCACTTATCAGAGGAACAAGCAAACGGAGAGCAATTCCTTTGATCATGGCAAAAGTAGAAAGAGTATTAAAAACCCTATGAAGATTCACTAAGTAGAAAGTGGAAAAGACAGTGTGGCATGTTTCAAAGAAGTAACATGATTTAAAGTTGCCAGATTTGCTTGTATATATTAAAGAATTGTTAATGATGCTACATTTTACAAGCATCCTTAGGTTTTTGGTTTTTTAAAAAAACAGGCAAAGGAGTTCTTAGGTAGAATGGATGGATTAGATTAATTGGAAAAGATCTCTAAAAGGTGAGCTGTGTCAGAGAGGAATTCTGTGATTCAATGAAAATTCTTGAAAATAAAAATAAGGTTGTAATGGTGGTACAATGGATTGAAAAAGAAACCTACTCTCATGGGAGAATGTTAAGAAATCTTAAGAATTCCTTTTCTTTTGGAGGCATTCTGTGGTGAATCAATGTATGTTTGTGAAGACTGCATATAGGAACTGCAATGCTTGCAATTATCCATGTATACCTGACTGCCTAACTCTGACCTCGGAATGCCATGCTTCTTCATTCTATGGAAAAGTAAGATTTTTCTCAGTAGTTCTCCTAGCATGATGCCCTCGTTGTGTGCCTTGCATTATTACCAACAGGGCAGGGAGAAAAGAGCTCCTGCCCACAGCTATTGAGCATTATGTAGTCTAGATCCACTAGTGCTTTTCTTTACAGATGCAGCTCGGTTATCCACTGCTTATAAATCCCTTCTCAGTTTCTGCGTGTGATCAGCTCATACCTCAAAGCCTCAGATTCGAATTGCTCTTGAAGGCCCTCGTCTTAACCTGTGAAAATACAGAGACCACAATTATTTAGGCATTTTCTTCCAGCATAGACTCTGTGCCAGCCTTGTCCATGCAGTGTTTTTTACTACCATAGCTAACTTTTAACTATGTTGAATTTGATTTGGATATGATGCAATGTAGTACATTTCTATAGCACCTTTTATGCAAGCATCCCCAGAGCACTTTCTGATCAAGCTAAAATTAGCTCTGAACTACAAACAAATTCCTAAAAGATTCATTAAAAAAAAAAAAACACCACCTGGTAAAGAGAAGGTAGAAATGTATGCGCTCAGTTCAAAGTTAACAGGCAGAGGGGCAAGCTCTTCTCTGTTACACCAGGGTAACAGAGGAAGAACTAATTCAGTATACTGCTTTATAACAGGCTTGGAGTGTGATTCTCCAAGTTAGTGCAATGCACTGCTCTAACAATACTGACCAGAATGATTTGCATGAATGCTGTAAATGACCTGGAGGTGGCAGGTGAAGCAATACATAGGTGGATTATCAGATCTCCCTTTATGTACACATTGTTCTAACATTTGCTGCTTCTGATAAGAAAAGGAAAGCCACACAATTCTTTGTGATACATGGCCTCAGTCATCCAAGAGGAAGACAGTGGGAGGAATAAACAAACAGCTTTGAGGGATGTGAATCATGGATCCAAAATGATACAAATCTTTTTGCCAGAGCAAGGGGCTTGGAGATAAAGCAAACTCCAGTTGGTTTCTCAGGATTAAAAAAAGAAGATTGTTGCCAGAAGTTGTCAGGAGGGACAGGCTGACACAGGGTGACATGCTGAGGAAGGAGGCTGAGTTAATCTTTTCTTAGACGTAGAGATCTTAATGAAAATCAGACTAGCAGATGATGTCTTTCATTGTTGTAAGACTTTCTTTTGATCCTTTTCTTTTAAATAAATGAAATGTTTCCTTAAGGCAGTAGTTTGATCACCGCCATTGCTCCTTCATGAAGAGAACTGTAGGGCCTGAAGATGCATCAAACCTGCTGAGAAAATGAGAGATTGCTGCCTGAGACAGGTGATGATGGTCTGAACTAGCAAGAAGAGAACTGAACATAGTTCAGTGCTCTTACTAATGGTCATGCATGTTTGTTAACAGCTCTGACTGTACTAAAGGTGGTAGTCAGGTTGGTGGAAGTCCACCTCCATGGCTTGTCCCTGCTGTTTCCAGAGCAGTGGGACAAAGGGTATCAGTATATTATGATGTGGCAACCTAGATCATGGCAACTGTGTGACCAGCGCAGATGCTTTAGGGTCATCTGCAACAAGCAGGAAAGCCTTAAATGGCAGTGAACAAAAGGAAGACAAATTTTATAGCCACATGGTTAGGAAAGACAGTATCTGAAGTCTGGCATTTGTTACAAAGAACAATGGGAAAAAAAAAATCTTTAGAGACAAGTCAGATTTTTAAATACAACTGTACAAGGAGACATAAGGTCTTGTAATCATAGCTAATAGATTAAGCAAGTAAGTTGCATTTTCTGCGGAGATGTGCCTTCTAACACTTCATGGCCCCAGACTGTAGCTGAAAACTTACTATGGGGCGCAGCTGAGCTGTACTGCAGTATGGCAGGAAAGACAGGAAGCGTGCATGTCTGAAAACTTTATCTTAGGCCGAGCTTTTTAGGTCTCTAAGGCTCTATGTGCTTTTGTGAAATTAAGAACTTTACCAAAATAGGAAGACAAAATGTGGAGAATGTGTACATTCAGGCCACAGTGTTCAGTGAGTAAATCCCATCTGGGCCTGAGGAAAGACCAACAGTATAGGCCAATTAGGAAGTTAAGGGCACCTCTGGAGCCTGTCCTGCTGCAGCCAATCCTTTACACTGTGGTGAATCAGTTGTCAACTGTGGCAACAGTGAGGTGAGAGATGGTCTTTCAAGCACATTGTTTCCAATTTATAGACCTTTCCATAGCTAGCAAATTGATCGATTTTGCTCCAAATATAATTGCAGTGTCTGAGGCAGAGAGAATGGGACGGGAGGAAGGAGCAGAGAGAAGGTCTGTGGAAGCCACATGGTGACGTTGTGAAACAGATGCAAAATAGTAGCCATAAATACTTCCAGTGGAAAGACTGAATCTCTGGACTGACACACAAATGATCTGCTCAGCTCTACCATGTGCTTCCTCTGACTGTGATTAGCTGTGTAATTTCTCGGCATTTCACTTGTTTGTTTATTGGGTTTACTGCTCCCTCATCCTCTCTATTGTAGAGCGTCAGTGGAATGCATGCTTCGGTGTGGCAGAAATAGGGAAAACATACTGAGATCAGATAAAGTGTCTCCCTTGCACTGCCTTCATGCTCTGCCTCTTAACTTAGGTATTGAAGGGTTTTGGGGTGGCAGCAGCAGACAAAGGCTGTTTCAGAGTGCTCTGCCTTCCCAAAGGGAAAAGAATTCCTTTTCTATACAAGAGATTTATATGGCAAATTAGGTCAGTTATCATTAAGCTACTGCACAGCAGGACAAATTGTAATTTTAAATACATTTAAAATGTAAGTACGTTTAAAACACATTCTGATGCAGTACAAATCAAGCCTCTTACAGTTGCTATGCAGACCAGTTAGATGAACATGGAGCATAACAATCAAGGAACAAGTTAGTTGGGTTTACTGCTGCTTGTGAAGACTATATAATTTATACCATTGGTTATGTTTACTTACAGCCAAGTATCCTCACTGCTGTCTCCTCAGGATAAGAAAAATATAAGTGCATAAACAAAAACCCGTTCTTCCTGTCAGTCTCTCTGAGTTACTGTTTTTACCTTAAAAATCTGCATGACTCTTTGTTCTCCAGAGGAGATGAAATGAACGGAAACTTATGCCCTTCCTTTCCCAAAGTTTCCCAACATCAGCCCTAAAAATGCAGCCATCTGTTATGCAACTGACCAACCATTTGTTTGCTTCTTCCCAGATTTCTTTTTTCTCTTCATGATTCCCAAATAACAAACTTTTCTTCCTGGCTGTGCCTCTTTTGAGTCTTCTTTTTTGATCGTCACAATTTAGCTTCATGGCAGACTTCATAATCTTATGGGCACCAGAGCCCTCTGCCAAGGTTTATGCAGATTTAAAGCCTGGCTTAATCTGGCACGGTATTTATAAAATGTTCTGAACATGTGAAGCACTATAAAAGTACTGTATATTATTACTGAGTCCATGGAAGTCCCGCCCTCCTAACTCAGCACACATTTAAGCTGCTGTTCCTGGAGGTGAGGTGCAGTGACAGAAACAACGAAATCCATGTCTCATCTTCTGAGATTGTCTCTCTCTCTCTCTCTCTTTTCTTTGTCTCTCCTTTTTTTTTTCTTTTTTCTTTTCCTTCCAGGATTTCTGGAAGAAACTGAATAGGAAGGAGGGAGACCCCCTTCAAAGATTTCACCTCCTGAGAGTATTCTTTCAAAGACTTTGGCAGAGTCGTCTTGCTTTTTGCTGCTGTTGGACTGCCCAGTTCCCTCATGCTGTTTCCTAAGCACTTGTAAAAGCTGGCAGCCGCTGCAGAAACCTTTTGGAAAAAAAACATCTTGATGCAGGGGGAGGCTGCTTTCAAACTCTGGTCTGCAGCTGGCATTCAGTGGGGGGAGAAGCCAGTCTCCAAATCCAGGCCATCCCAGCAACTTGATAAAAATCACTAGCATGACTCAGGGAACTGTAGGCCTATGCTAGCCAAATCTGCTGTGTTTTTCAGGGGCTGCTTCCAAAAACATTTCTATGTTTTGTTACTTAAAGCACAGATGAAGGAGATGACTGGCAACTACAGTCCAGGTTTAGTCATCATGTCTTCCCCTTCTGTGTTATCAACAAGGGAACAAAGCTCAAAATCACATGTGTATACATATAGTGTTTGGGGTGTATTTATGCCTTTATATAATTAAATTAATGGAGCTTTAAAATATTTTATAGTAGTTGGACTCAAAGCAGGATCAGCTCTCGTTTTCACACTTGGGAGTGCAGCTATCTAAAATGGAGTCAATAAACTTTCCCCGGTATACTGTTCAGGAGGTATTATGGGTCCATTTATTTTTACTTCCCTCCCCCCATTATTTGATAGGTCTTTTAAGAGTTGTGAGTTTTACTTGGTTCCTTTTGATCAGAAGGAAAAGGTACTGTAGGAACTGAGGCGGTGCAGTGACTCTGGCTTTGAACTCACCAGGTCTAAAAGCCTGCAAGAACATTTTCTCTTTCAGCTTTCTAGCCAGCTTATAGACCTGGCTGATAAAGGGGTACGTTAAATTGTCCTGAAGGACAGCTAGAAAGCTAGGCGCTACAGTCTGAACCCACAATGGAATTGAGAGATAGAGATATATATTTAGTTCAATAATATTAAAATTTAAATGTTAGACTTTAGAGTAGATTTTAAAAAAAAAAAATTCAAGTCAATTAAATCCTTTTTGTTTAAAAAAAAAAAAAAAAAGTTTATTTCCCATTCACTTCAGCTTGCGGGAGTCCTGAGCTCCTGCAAATGCTGCAGCCCCATCTAGTGGCACTGCAGCCTGTTGTCAGGGTGGAGGCAAATCTTTTAGAAATGCTAATAACGAAGAAAAATATTAGGATTTAAATTCTGTATTTTCAGTAAAATTCTCGAAGATTTCCTTCCAGTTATCACAGTTAGAGTCTACTCTAGCACTGTCTGGAATGAAACAATGTTTAAATTACATTAGTTTAGAGAGATTAGTATATGAAAGCCCATCCAGTCTATTTCTCTTCAGCATTTTTTTTGCCCGAATAATCACAGACTTACAGATGTATTCCTATTTCTAATAAAAGAAGGTAGTATGTTTAAAACTATGTACGGATATATAACCATGTGGTACTTGTAAAGATAGCTTTGATCTGAATTTCTTAAAACACTAGGCAAACATTTATTAAGCATCAAAACATTCAAATTTGTTTGCTCTATCCACTCATTACTCCATCTGTCCATCCACCCATCCATCGTGTATAGAGATTGTGCACATGTTTATGTAGACAGTAGACCTTATTATGCTCTCAATTACATTATAATTTAATTTATTTCAGTGTAGTTACTCTCAGCACTCACTGGTCTGACATGAAAATTAGTGTCTTGTGTATCTGTATAAAGAGCAAATATATACTCACAAAGTGTGATGAACATATGTTGTAATGTGATCTTAATGTAAATAGGTTGGTTCTTTGGGGTTCTCACCTCATCCAGATGGGAACTGACATTCAGTATTTTACACCATTACAACTGTGTTTAGTTTTTCAACATATCTTGCTCCTGCCTTTGATCTAATCAGAAAATAAACATTCTTGATTTGATTTGCTCAGCTGCTGTCTGAGCCACAAAACCTAGATTTCATCTTGTGTCCTGAACTCGACTCCCATGCTGCTTGTACAAATCTGTTGAATTCAATAAATGTATTTAGCCTTATTAAGATTCAGGAAAGCAAATATTATCCTCTAGTGATGCAGC
Source organism: Aptenodytes forsteri (assembly GCF_000699145.1). Classification (NCBI taxonomy): domain Eukaryota; kingdom Metazoa; phylum Chordata; class Aves; order Sphenisciformes; family Spheniscidae; genus Aptenodytes; species Aptenodytes forsteri. Next base: position 2,843,198 of record NW_008795037.1, read on the forward strand.
AGATAACAAGAGTTAATAACAAGTATGTGATAAAGATCACAGGATTCCCTGTAAACAAGATGCTGCATTGCACAGAGAACATCTTGTCTGCATATGTTTCATAAGTAACTAGGCATCCTCATGGGCTTCTTTAGTTATTTTAGAAAGTTATGTAAACAGTATTATCTACTTAATGCCCCAAATGATATAATAATTGATATGGAAATGGGGCAAAGCTCAATAGATCATAATACAATTCTCCATGGACTCTTGGAGATGATCTGCCCAGATTTTATTTAAATTTTCTTCTAGCTTGTATGTATGCAGGCTGTGGTTTGTTAGACATTCTAGGCAGATGTTGGTTGGACAATATTTTCTTTTTTTGACTACTTTTCTGGAAAAAAATTAAATGTGAATTTATACTGGGATTGTTAGCTGGTGTAGGTATACTTCAGAGGTGTCAATGACAATGTGAAGAGTAAGAGCATACTGAAAAGCTCCGATGCATTGTGTGCGTTGTTAAGAAAAGTGGATAATAACGTATTGCTAGCATATATGGTACTCTGCAGTGGTTGTGTGATTCTTCTTGTTTAGACTACAAGAGCAGTGGGAAAGAAATACCGTAGTTCTAAGAAATGCTTAGAAGTGTAAAAATGTATTTGAAAATATTTTTCTATTCTTTCTTGTGGAAAGTGATATTGAAGCCTGGAGATTTTTTTTTATATATTCTAAAAATTTATTACACAAGACTTTCTGCTTTGTTATTTTTATAAAATAGTGGTTAAAATATTTTCCCTATTCAGCCACTTATTAGTTCTTCAAATATATTAATTAGTCAGACTTACTCAACTGTTTTCTCTTCCATAGACATCACATGCAATTGTCTCAGGTGTATGATACCAGACAAAAATTAAGCTGTGTTGCAGTTGTCTATGCAAGATGAAGAACATGCAACTGTGACATGTCTTTGTTTTGCAAAGCTGTGATGCCAGTTGTGCTTAACTATTTCTCCAGACAGTTAGTGTGGTGTCCAGACCACTGTATTAGACTTTGGGAAAAATCACTTCTCTTATTTGTACTGCAATTTCCCCAGTTGTAAAATGGGGAAAATGATACATTGGAATGTACTGATAAAATATAAGTAAAACATAGCTTTATAGAAGAGGGCAAAGCAATATTGGTATTCAAAAGAAATCTAAGATTTTATTAGACTTGATCAAGGTCACTCAGTGGGCTTGTGACATTGCCAAGAGCAGAGCTTGGGTCTCCAGACATTCCGTCTGTTGACTCCAGCTGCCTTCCAGGTATGGAGAATGGCTGATGAATGTTAATAATGCAAACAGGACAAATGCCAGCAACTGCTCATTTCCATTTATTTTATTAAACCAAAGAAATTTTTTGTAAAAAGCACACGTTGTTTTGGGAGACAGGAAATGGATGAAATGGATTTATTTATAAAACAGGCTTTTATCACTCAAATATTGTACAGCAATGAAGAGTGGAAGTAAAATGGCTGACTGGAAGCGGGAACCACCTGCTTACTTAATTTATGTTCCATTTTTGCATATGTGGTAGTGCCAGAGTTTTCTTCTTCCAAAACAGCGTCACTGATGCAGTGCTATTCACTTTTGCTGGCCTGGTACCTGGAGAGGTGGGATGCGTACTCTGGGGACAGCATGCAAACCCCATGGAGAGTGCACAAGAATTTTAGTTGTCGTTTCTCCAATGGCTTCTTAACAAGAGTTAAGGAAGGGCAATAGAGAAACAAGACAGGTAGGTGTGGCTGAAAATGTTAGCTATTTCCTTTCCGAACCATTCTTAAAACATTATTCAGAGGAAAAACAAGATGCGGTGGCAGGTAGAAAGCACCCGTTTAATTTTTACACATCTTATGAAAAAGCCAGGACAGATTCAGTTCGTGAATAGAGGTTCTGCAGCCACTACTGTATCACTGCACCGGGCAATGTTAATGTGGAAAGAGACTAATCTTTTCTGACTCCCTGCAGGAAATCTGCGCCACCTGGCTACACATTTTTAACCGTGGAAGATAAAGTTGCATGTATAGGCAGAGGGAACCTGGTCCTTGCAGGCTGTCATTACAAGTGGAAGATAGTAGGGTCAGTATAGGAGCAGGAATGCCATTACCTTTTAGTTTAGTAACATGTAACTGCTGAATACTTAATTTGCTGTAAAAATCAAGTGAAAAAGAATAAGCAGCAGTTGACTTTTGAAATGTGAGTAAATGAAAGCAGAATTATTATGGCAGGTCTAACCAGTCTCCCACAGCTAAGAAAGCAGAACTGGCCGATTGCCTATGGAGCATGGAGCCCAGCATGGTCTCACTCTAAGAAAGCAGAACTGGCCGATTGCCTATGGAGCTGATGAGCCAGCATGGTCTCACTACAGTCCAGTGCAATAAATAGATAATTTTGTAACTTCTCTAGCGTATAAGGAAAGTAACACCTGATTCTAAAATCAGACTGCATTAGTAAGAAACTATGCAATACAGTAAGCACACAGGTTTGGCAACTTACTGCCTCTAAGTTCTCTTCCGTTTCAAGATATCTTCAAGAAATGAAATAGGCTTCTATAAATCAAAATTGCCCCCATCCCAATGCACATATTCTAAGTTAAATATTGGAGTTAACTTATTTGGTCAAGTTTCACAGCTTTTCTGTTCTGTGAGTACTGAAAACCTGAATGAGGAAACTTTACTGGGGAAGTACTGGGTGAGGAAATAGGGGCACAGAAGTTAAGTTACTTGTGCAAAGTTCAGACCAAGTCTGTGGCAGAGCTCCAGGTGAAATCCAGACCCTGTGGGTCCCCATTCATTGTCATCACTGTACTAGCTTTCTCTTTTCAAGGATTTTCAATGTCATCTCTGAAGAGATTAATAAATCTGAAGGTCACAGGCTCTGCATTTGTAGGAAGGGACTACATATATGATTTGCTTGGGAAGGTTAAATTGTTGGGGGAGATTTTAGTTTTGTTGTATTCTAACAGTAATGAAATCACAAACTGATTTTATGAACACTGCACTTGACTCTAATGACACATGCTGTAGGCTCTGCAGATTCATACATGAAGTGGCTTGACTGGAAGTCTCAATGCAGAAGAAATTGAAATCAGCCCTTTGAGTGAGGCAGATGATACGTTCTTCCTGGGTAGCTCTGAAGATGATGTGGCTGACTGCTTGCCACAGATGCCCCACTGAAAAGGCTCTCCATTAAAGAAGTTCAGTGTGGGGGAATTATCCAACAGACACATTGTTCTTTCTTCACACCATTCCTGTATTTATTTAGTTCATTTTTCCCCACAATACAAGGAGGCTGACCTCTGCCTTCTGGTGGATAGGGACCAAGTGACCTATTTTAGAACCATTTTGCTGACAAAACTCTGCTAGTACATTATATGGAAAAGCATTCTCAGAAGAAATTTGGCTTATAGCAACAAAACATGGTGGGGGTTTGGCACTGTTTATTTTAGTGCCTTTTGAATTGTGTAAATTTTTCTTGTAGCCAAACAGCACCTCCTCATATTCCTAATGTGAACTGCCATGCCAACAAAAATTGGTTAGCTTTGGATCAGTTAATCCTTCAGAGATGGAAAGTTATAGCGTTACCACAAGTAAAGGTTAAGTAAGATCTCTTTGATATGCTGCTTTCCTGGTACTTGCCCTTGCTAGACAGCATGTACTTACGGACAGGATTAGAGAATCCTGTAGTCAGCTGTAGGGTGAGGGTCTGTGCACACAATTAGCTACTCACGTACAGTCCCATAGGAACCTGAGGAGAGTCCAAGGCAGTTGTGCTTGGGACACTGCACACAATGAGGGGAGGGAGCAAAAGGGGTGAAATTATTTTTCCCTATTCTTTTGGTCTTTCACCACAAACTGCTGTGGAGATAGAACAGTGTGATGACCATGCTTCCTTTCTGCCTTAATTCCAAGTCACGTGACTGTGATGCAGACCCCAGACATGCTTTTTCTTCTTTGCCACTTTGTTACTGATTCAGACATGATCCTCTAAGAAGGTGTTACCTTTGATCCATTTTAACTGTCCTGCAATATGGTATGTTGTGGGAAGATTAGTCCTTCAGTTTCTTACTTAATTACTCTTAATTTGCTTACTTCTGGTATAACTAGAAAAAATAATTGTCAAATAACAAAAAATCCACATTTTTTAGTTTAATGCCTAGCTGTTAATAGCTACTTAAAATATTAACTTTCTACCCTAGACACTCCTATTATTCTGTATTTTTTCCAAGCCAACCTTCTTGTAACAATGCACAGCAATGTTTTTCAGGTTCAGTGCACTTTCAATTAGCTGATTCTTTTATGTGTCTGGGAGGTAAGTTAATACAGTTATTCCTAATTTATAGACTGTCATTGTGGTGCATAGAATCATAGAATATCTCAAGTTGGAAGGGACCCATAAGGATCATTGAGTCCAATTCCCTGCTCCTCACAGGACTACCTAAAACTAAACCATATGACTAAGATCATTGTCCAGACGCTCCTTGAACTCTGACAGGCTTGGTGCCGTGACCACTTCCCCAGAGAGCCTGTTCCAGTGACCGACCACCCTCTCAGTGAAGAACCTTTTCCTAATGTCCAATCTGAACTTCCCCTGACGCAGCTTCAACCCATTTCCTCGTGTCCTATCACTGCTCACCAGAGAGAGGAGATCAGCAACTCCCCCTCCACTGCTCCCCTTGAAGAAGTTGTAGACTGCGATGAGGTCACCCCTCAGTCTTCTCTTCTCCAAGCTGAACACACCAAGTGACCTCAGCTGCCCCTTGTAAGTCTTGCCCTCAAGACCTTTCACCATCTTGGTCGCCCTCCTCTGGACACACTCTAACAGCCCGATGTCCTTCTTATATCGAGGCGCCCAAAACTGCACACAGTGCTCGAGGTGGAGCCACACCAGTGTCCTGGTTTCAGCAGGGATAGAGTTAATTTCCTTCCTAGTAGCTGGTACAGTGCTGTGGTTT
>NW_008795037.1:2848180-2863929 GCF_000699145.1 Aptenodytes forsteri
AGGGCGCACTTGACGCATATTCAGCTTGCCATCAACCCAGACCCCCAGATCTCTTTGGGTGGGGCTGCTCTCCAGCCTCTCGTTCCCCAATTTGTATGTATAACCAGAATTACCCCATCCTAGGTGGAGAATTCAGGACTTGCTCTTGTTAAATTTCATACGGTTGGTGATTGCTCAGCTCTCTAGTATATCCAGATCTCTCTGTAAGACCTCTCTACCCTCGAGGGAGTCCACAGCTCCTCCTAGATCAGTATCATCGGCAAAACATGTCTCAGGCAGAGACCTGGCACAGCTTCACTCCAAGCATCCAACGGAGCCCTCAGGCTGCACCTGGGCTGCTGCAGGTCTGTCCTGGGTGCCCACCGCCTACGTGGGGGGAGACCCAAGCTCTGCTGAGGTGTCCCAGTGTGAGTGGAAGGTGGCTGGTGAGGGGCTGGGGCTCCTCAGTGCTGCCAGGCAGCACCTCCAAGGGGCAGCAGCCTCCTTGGGGAGGAGGAAGAGGAGGAAACACAAAGCCCAAGACCCTAAAGAGCTGCTGCAAAGAAGCAACATGACCTTCTCTACCAGTGTCCTAGGTCACGTATTTTTTTTGTAGTGTGGAGGGTTTTTTGGTACTAGATGAGTGGGCTACAGATTTTAGGCCACTGCTGCAGGCACACAGGAACACGCCCTCTGTCCACAGGGACACCACAACCTGCAGTGGGTACGAGCAGCAGAAAGAAGCCCGTGGTGTGAAGCTTTCCCTGGTGGCTACAGGTCACGAGTTAATGCACCCGCAGCGTGTCCCAGAAACACGAGCGCTCTTTGGCACTGGAGATTTTAAAGGCCCAGGTAGAGAAATATTTGTCAGGAGTTTAGAGGGGCTGAACAGATCCTTCCATTCCTCATTTCTTGTTCTTCTGGGGATGAGGGGACACCTGCAGAGGCTTTGCTCTTAAGGAAGGATCTCGGAGCAACTCTGTTATGTCAGAAACCTCCCAGCCCAGCCACCACAGTAGTAGGACCAGAGAGAGCAGAGTGAGAAAGGCAGCAGCCTCAGGGAGCCCCTCCTCAAGGGGGCAGTTTGATGCACTTTCCCATTTGGGGGAGGCAAAAGCTACTGCTGTGACTGACACACTTCAGGCCCCCCCATAATGGGGCAGGACTCTTGCCTGGGGGATAGCATGGCGTTAACTCATCCTGATTGTCGAGGCCATGTAATCCACGCACATCTTGGCAAAGTCCCACTCCAGCACCCCGTAGTAAAGACTGTAGAAGAGGAGGGAGATGCCGAAGTCCATTGCATCTTCTGGTTTGATGTAGTATCTGTACCTGGAGTGCAGGCCTGAAAGTACTCAGTGGACTATGTTCAGCAGAGAATAATGACCCATGCCAGCATGACATGTTAATTACAATATTCATGAGAATTAATTTACCAGATTATTAAAATAAGTGTATGGGAGAGATAATAGACTTGAGGGAAATTACAGAATCAGGTAAATAGAGACTTTTTCAGCTCTTAGGAAGCTTTCAGAGGAGTGTTAGGGCCAAGACAAGCTTAGTATTTGTATATGTGGGTTGGATCCCTGAAAGAATTGGCTGTAATATCACAGTGCCACCAGGATGATATTTGCATGGTGTACCAGGCTGTAAAACTAAGGCAACACCCAATTTACATAAACCTCTGAAAGGCAACAGGGAAGCACATGCTTAACACAGACTGTCTGTTAACCATGTGTCTCACAGCTTGATAATCAGAATTAAATGCTAGCATTATATTAGCCAGATGTTTTCCTCAACAGCACCCTTCTGTGGTTCCTTTCCATTATGTATATAGCGCATGTGGTATGAATTTTCTACCCCGGTCAGAGCTGTACTTAAAGATCACCCCAAACAAGAATGTGCCTTCAGTGCAAGTCATAAAACTGTATCAGCTACAAAAGGGAAATGAAGCATATTCCCTCATCTCTGATGGAATGATCATTGCTTGTATTTTTTGCTTCTACCAAAGCTGATTGTAAACCTCCCCCCCAGGTCCTCCCACCCACAGCAGTTGACTTCAGCAGGAACAGGACCAATCCTATTCTCAGACATGGCAGGTGTTGTCTGACCAGGCTTCAGCTGGAGGAGTAAAAAACTATATTCAGTGTCTGAAGATGCACCCTTTAGATTGCATTGACTGAGAAGATATTTCTCTTCTTGAAAGGAAGTAGTTTCCACATAAGTAAGAAATGCCTCTGATTCTGCAGATTCTTAAGTGCTTTATTCATTGTATTTTCCTACTCTGACTTTTCACACAAAATAGGCTATGTTCAAAATAAGCAAATCATAAATGATTTTTTTGTTGCAAATTTCTGTCCAAAAACCTTAATAAGCTTAGGTGCTCCTCATACCTGTAGAGTAAATACAATATTTTCCAACATAAATGTTAATGTCCCTTTTGAACATGAAAGATATTTAATTTTTTTCTATTAATATAAAGTTATGTTAGCCAAACAGGTAATTTCCAGTTCTTACCCTTGCAAGAGTTTGTGATTGGGAAAAGGACCTGACAGCTTTGCTCTTTAATGAAATTGTTTCTTGTGTTCATTGTACATACTCCCGAACCGCAAGTTCTTTCAGGGTAAAAACCCGTATGGGATCTTTTTTTGCTTTCCATTCTTCCAGTTTTTCTTGCAATTTAATTTTTCTATTAATATAAAGTTATGTTAGCCAAACAGGTAATTTCCAGTTCTTACCCTTGCAAGAGTTTGTGATTGGGAAAAGGACCTGACAGCTTTGCTCTTTAATGAAATTGTTTCTTGTGTTCATTGTACATACTCCCGAACCGCAAGTTCTTTCAGGGTAAAAACCCGTATGGGATCTTTTTTTGCTTTCCATTCTTCCAGTTTTTCTTGCAAAGACAGAAAATCCTTGCCAAGTTCATACGCCAAAGCGATCATTGTTTCTAACAATGGAATATAATACCTGTGGCTGGTATGCACACAAAGGCGTGATAGAGCTTTTTCTCCATATTCAAAGGCACTTGCTGGGTTTTCTAGGTCCTTGTGGCACACCACGATAGCAGAGAGAGTAGGGACAATTGAGGCAGGGTTGCCTCTCGTCAGCCTTTCCTGCAGACCAATGACTTCTAAAAGGATTTCCAAAGCTTTGGTGTACTGGCCACCCCGCAGGCAACCATATGCTTCCTGAAGCTCCGGCCTTGTTAAAAAGTCAATAAATTTTTTTGATCTTCGGATATATTTCATAGAATATAGAAGTCTCAAGTAGTCCTTGAAGGCTAATTTTCTCTCATTGATTATTTCTTCTGTGAAGTTCCCTGTTAGAGTTTTTTTGGGAAAGGTCACCTCTTCCATTTCTTCACTAAACTCCTCCAGCAGATTTCTGTGCAGTTTCTCAAAATCTGAGTAACGCCGTTCAATTACAGACTTGTTGCTGTCAAAACTCCCTGTTTGCAAAATGATGATTTTATACATCTAAGCACAATAAAACAGAAAAATAAGCATGAGAAGGACATTCTAGCCCCAGTGCAGTCAGATTTAGTCTGTTACTACTTTGAAAAGACTTTGTGCTTGTATATTCCACCAGCCGAAACCTTCCTGCACCAATTTTATGCATGTAATTTTGTATACTCCTATGGGTTATAGCAGTGCTGCTAAATTAGTTGCTGCCAGAGATTATGGTGCATGCTCAGTGTAGGCCTGATCTTTGAAACCTGCAGCCATCAAATTAATAGTTCCCACCTTCTGCTGTTTTGGACTTTTGTCACCAGACTTAGCCTTAGTATGTAAATAAGTTGTAGATAAACAATACACTAACAGATCCCATCCCGCAAGGTGCTGGGAATGGTGAACTAGACTGAAGCACGTAAAATCACTTACAAAGCATTTCTGTAGCTGTACTTTGTTTCTAACAGCCATGGCTGCTGCAATCAATCATCTTCAGTCAACTGAATGGATTTCCCAGACTTAATATTGTAATGTAATCTATTTTACATTGGTCGTAATACTCAGAAATGTTGTTTGTATCGGACATTTCTAGGGATTTGAGGGTGTTATTAATGCTGTGAAAGAAGAGGGAGTATTTGGCAGTAATGTTTGGTGTGTGCAAAAATAAGATGGAGCAAGTCCAAAGCCTTTTTTCCCCTCTAAATCATTGTCTTGTTATTCAAACTTACTTGGCATATAAATAATGCAAAAAAATGTGACATTTCTACAAAAATCTGTTTGCTATCCAAAATCCTTCACCAACAGCTAACAGCAACGCTGTCCCACATTAACAGTACTCAAGAGTATGTCTTCCTCAGCTCTTCACTAGCCTGAAAATGACTATAATAAATGTGATATTAGAAAAATAGCTGCAAAATAAAATTGTGTTATGCGTTGTACAAATAGATTCTCTTCTGGTCCTGATCCAAGCACAATGATGTTGAGGAAGGGCCAAATCCCTAATGTGTGTAAACCAGTGGAGCTCCACTGAGGCCAGTTTAACTGTGTCACCGTGCACCAGCTAAGGACACGGACTGTTGACCTTGCTGGCTTTTGGACGATGACCGTGTTCACATTCAACTTCACCCTGTTCCCATTGAATTATACAGGAACTGGAGCAGTTCTACTCATGCCAGTTTTCTTTGCTGCTGTTGAAGGGTGCAAACCAGTACTAGCACTAGTGTCTGTCTGATTATCTTCCTTGTTTTTCCTTAAAGAGAAATTCTCTCTTTTAATCTTCATAAATGATCTTTACAAGCGCTCCTTGAAAGGTTTCTAAATTTGAGCTGACTTCTCTGATCTCTTTTCATTTGTAAGCACTGTGACATTTTCCTATACTTTGTCCTGCTCCCTGCTGAAAAGTGTATATATGCCTGATGCATATCCAAAACAATCATAAGAGCAATTTTTTAAGCTATCATTTTATCAAGGGCAGCTAAGTGAATAATTTACAAGTACTTGTTTTTTTATTTGTGGCGTGTGCATAAAAAAGGGAAGAAACCAATTAATTAGACTACGATTCAAATTGGCTAAATTTTGTTGTAATGTAAATCGTTTGGCCTAGGCGTGTACTTATGACTAAGTTTAACTACTTGCACATACACTGCACGATACTCTTGTTCTCCTACAGTTATACTAAAATAATTTTTAACTATTCAACAAGCTGGACACTATTGAGTGTATGCAAGAATGGCATCATCTAAGTAGGTGTGTATAGCATGCAACAAGATCTTAGGACAGTCTCCAGAACATTTACCTGCTTCAAATTCTACCGAGCTGCATCACCCAGTATCAGCAACACTAGTATGATTCTTAGCATTTTTTATCTACAGATCTCAGAGGTTGTTGCAAACAAGGAAAACATCCCTATCTGAATTTCACAGGAGTACTGAGACTTGCTCTAGATCAGTCCTCCTGAAGGCCAGGAGCAGAATCAGAAATAAAAACCTAGCCTCAGTACTGTGAGTAAAGATATAAAAATTCAACCCATTCTGTTGTTCCTGTCCCTCATACTCATGTTTCACCTCAAAAATATGACAGAAATATGCCATCTAATGGAGCTCTAGGTAAGAAAGGGGAACGATCCCAAGCGATCTAGCTGGAGGATGTCTTAGACTTTGTCAACATCAAAGAATTTTGCACTTGTGCTAACATAAATCTCTGATGTGGAAGTTATACAAATGCAATGCAGCTGCTACAGCAGGCTAGCTCAGTGGAAGTGTAACTATATTGGTATTTTTATATCTGTGTGAATTTCCTTAATGTTGACGAGCCTCTGGGTGTTAAGGATACTCACGCTACTAATTTACTTGATATCACTTTTCCACTGCTGCATATTTTGTGAACTGATTGTCAGAGGGTTTTTTTAGGGGCAGATCCCACCAGCTATGCCCATGGGAGAACAGGTTCTACCTGGTACGATCATGGCTTGCAAAACTTGGCCCTCGGTAAGGCTTTCATGTAATGAGGCATGCTGTGTGCTGTGCAGACCCCTGTAGAGTGAATAAAAATTAATGATCTTCTTACATATTCATTTCTTAGCTTACCACATATTTAGATAAGTGGTGCTCTACAATTCTGGTTGATGGGATTTCGAAAAGGAGTTTGACTTGTCTGCACTGGCGTTTTTCATTCCTCCAATATTCCTGAAGCTCCTTAGTGGTCATTGCAGAGTTGGGACGTGGGGATGCATTGGAATCTAAAAACAATATATTTAGTATTTCAGATTACAACCTTTGCCTTTGGAAAGAAAACTCTTATGCATTTACTGTGAAAGGAGAGCCTAGAATTTCTGTTGCTGTAACAGCAAGACCTAAAGACTGATAAAATAAGTAATTTCACTGCTAATAAAGACAGGTTCAGATTCTTTGAGGAAAGCTATTGTGGTCTGAAATCTTGAAAGACACCAAGTGGGCTGCAGAATACAAAGTTATAGAAAAAATACTGACAAGAAGTATTGTATGTCTAGGTTGTAACCTTGGGCACAGTCTGAGCAGGAGGTATGCTTCACCATCCCAGATGTAGCCCTATGAAACGCCAACTCAGACTTCTGAATCAGATGTTTCTCCAGGCTTTGTTGCTAAAATGAGGAGATAGTACAATGCAGCTGCAAATCCAGACATATATTCAAATACTGACCCTATTCAAATATTGGGTTTGTGCAGTAACAGGTGAAAGCTGAGAAAACATGAATATCCTAACCTTAAAGGAGAAACTTGGATAATCAGCTCAGCTGAAGGAGGAATTCTCACATCCTCTTTTTCTTTTGTAGCTGAACTGATGCCACAGTTCAGCTACAAATATTTTATATACCCCCCTTCCTTTCTCTCTCCCCTCACAGTCATATACACATACACACACAGAGACATATATACATATGCATATATAAAAATGTAGGACAGCTGGTTGAAGAGTTTGCTTACAGGGGAATTTGATGTAGCTTTTCAAAAGGGTGATTTCTCTGCCTTTGAAATCTACTGACAACAGTTTTCATCAGGTGGCATATAAGCTAGCAAAGTGGATAAAAGAAATGGAATATTTGTATTTTGGTGGGCACACCAGTCCCAATTTCCAATCAATAATGCCTCTGTCAGTGCAGTCAGCTGAAGTCAGTCTGCAATGTATCTAAACATTCAGACAATGGAGGTGAATGACCACAAACGAATGGGAAGATAACAGCTACATGCAGAAAGAAAATTGTAAACGCATAGTACTCCTTCAGTGGCCCCACTTTTACATGTTCTTAATCATTTGGCCATACAGTTTCAATTATCAAGGCCTCTGGGGTTTGGCTCAATCTCCACAGAGCATATATTTCCTAAGAGATGTGGTGTTTATGACATCTTTGCAGGCTGAAAATCTTGATGAGATTATATATTATTTTGGATTATATATAACATTTTATTTAATAACAGATGACAGCAATCTTAGGCATAGTAAAAGTTCAATGCTGCCTCTTCATAAGGCATGTGAGAGACTACTGCTTGAGATTAGCTTCAATCTTGGTGTCCTTGCTGGTACCGCCGAGAAGTTCAGATTTTGTGATGTACAGAAAGTGCACTCCTGAGACAGGCCATCTGATGATCACTGTTTTGGTCCCTGGTGTGTAAATTAAATCTGGAATACATTTTAGGCGCAATGGATTTAAAATGAAAACTCTCTGTGTATATATACACACCAGGATGTGCATCTGTTTCACTATTGCTACATGATTACTACAGGTTTAATCAAGGCTTATTTTCCGTGGAGTATAGCAGTGTAAATCTGGACTACTGCTGCAATAAATAAAGCAAAGTTTTTTGCTTAAAAGATTAATGGCATAAATAAGCTACATGAAAAATAAAATTAAAGGATAGCATCAACCTTGCAGGTCATCTTTTTCTGGATTTTCTTTTCTCACTTGACATGAAATTTCAGCTTTGAGTTGATTTTGTTCTTCATCAGATGGACTTGTGGTAGAAAATGTAGTAATCCTGCTTACAGCTTCCAACAGTTCCCTTTCTGCTGTGCAGTGTAAGTCTTGGTCCATTGCAAGCTATCACTGAAAGATTACAAAAAATACGACATTTCTTAGTAACATGCCTTTAGAGGATCCAGTCTGGTAATCTTTTTTATTGACTTACTCATTGTTCTCTGTGAACTTGTATGAGGGCAACCATAGTTTCATAAAAAATAAAGTAATAAATAGAAATATCTACATAGCTACCAGTGAAGAACCATTCCTATTACCATTACCACTGAAAGTGTTTGAATATCTTTTTGGCAGATTAAAATCAAACATGAAAACCATAAGAAGTTATGTTGAACAAGATTAGATGAGGAACTCCATTCTTATCTGAGAATTTTGTCATAAACTTCAGTGGGGGCAGATTTTTTCGCCTTGTATTTTGCCCTCAAGCTTGCAAGTATGAGTTCAGATGAACTAAAATCTTGGAGATAATTAGTACAACTAGCAGCCTGGCTCTCTTATACTGCTAGAATTTACAGTTCTCAGGACTCCAAAACCTGCCATCTGTTCTTAATCACAACTTTTAGGGCAAAATAGGGCGATATCTAAAATAGTATAATACTTTCGTCATATTTCATAGTTTCAAGTTCTCTCCAGAGACTTGTCTCTGTACCGTGAGAACAAAACAACTGAATTTGGCAATGGCTAGGTGGAAGGAGAAAGGAGTTTTCTAATTGTTGTACAGAAGCATTCTCCCTTTACTTGTCTTTTTAACCTATATACTGTGCTTGTAGTAGATCTGTATGCCTGTTCTGCTAGGACTACTATTTTACCACATGCTGGTAAAATGCCTAACACAATATACTCCTACTCCATAGACCAGATTGGCCATTCTGCCACATAAATATCTCCCCAGAATGTGTTGGTTTTTTTTTTTCAAATCCTACCTGTTACATCATTGTGTTATACTAGCAGTTGAAAAAGTTCTAAGAGCATCCTAACAACTTTGCCAGTGTGCTGTGTTCTGCTAGTTAGCATGAGAGAAGTGTTGCTCACAATTCAGCCAACGGGTGAAAAGCAAATAACAGAACAACCTACTTTAAAAAAAAACAAACAAGTCTCCCTGCTACAAATGTAAAAATAATGCCCAAACAGTGGTTATTAAGTAATGAGAGGGTTTAGGACAGGGATGTTACTACATATCATTTTGCCTCCACTTGTCTACCACACAGTTATGTGACGCTGGATACAGAGGTGAGGAATCTCCTTCAGCAGACCTATTGATTTCTGGCAAACTGCAAGGCTATAAAAAGAAAAGCAATTACTTTCCCCACTGGAAATAATGGAAGTGCAAACCACTTTCCTCTAACAGAAACCCTTCCTTTGCCTGGCTTGGATAAACACGTAGATACACATTGCCACCCTCCTTAATAAAAGCATCATTATTTTTGGACTTCGGACTAGGAGGTGGAAGTTCTCACTGTTCTCCTAGTCCTCCTTAAGATCTGCTTTTTGAACATGAAGATTAGCCACCTACTTACTGTCTAACTGCTCAGTCTTTTGAAAATCATGACAGTTTATCCCAAGAGCATAAACTTGCAAATATTTGTTTTTGATGTAAAGATAATCTCAAATACAGTAGATTAAATGAGGAATCTGAAAATGGCCGAACAAATTTACGTGACAACTTTTTTCTTGGTTGTGAGTTGGTATAATCTTATAAGCAAAATTGTATTCACATTCAAGATATATATCCTTATATATAACTTTTTATACATATGTATATATATGTGTGTATATAGAAAAATACCACTTTAAAACATGACTTACCAGAGAAACACAACACACTTGCAAATAGAAGAATGCAGAAGTGAACGTTATGATATACAAGTCTTCTGCCTTGAATATGTCTGCCTTGAAATCTATCTGTGCTTCATATAAACAGTTTCATTTTCACAGCTAAAAATAATTGTAAGCTCTTTTAACTAAGCTACTATTTATTTTTACATATTAAAAAAATCCAAACCAATACAAAACCCCTGCAACAAATTACACAATTTTACTTCAAACAGACGCTTATCCTGTTCCGTTTCAGGGTAAATGCCACTCCAACTGCTTCATTGAGTTGTAAGTAACACCAGAAACTGAAGTGCACGGAATACTCACCTGGAAACTGCTGAAGAGCTTTTAGTTGTGGTGCTTGTGTAGTCTGTACGAAGTCATGAAAAGCCTGCTTCGCATTTTCAAAACACAGAAAAATATGTCTGTGTTTTCTTCTAACAGGCACATTCTGTGTTTTACAAAAAGGAAGGAAGAACCCTTGATTAAATCAGACTTCCTCATCCAATTGGCTCACTGGTTCAGTGCTGACTGATTACGCATGAAATTTCCTATCTGCCTCGAACAGCCCTTGTGCTGTCTGCGGGCGAGGCACGGCCTGTTGTCCGCAGTGCAGCTCCAGCAGCAAGGGCAGGTTTGCAAATCTGAGTGTCAGGATTTGCACATGTACTGTGCAAACGCAAAGTGTGGCAGAGGGAAGAGTTCAACAGTAAATACAATTACAAAATCAGTGAAAACTCTGCATGGATTTCTCAAACCAAAAATACACACTTAGCAAAAGAGAGATTAGGAAACAAGAGCCAAAGATGTAAATGTACTTATGTGGAAAAATATGCCCCTTGGGACATCTTTAAAATACATGCAGTTCAGAAAAGAAATTGCAGATGGTACCACAATAAATAGCCTCACTCTATGTAAACTTGCACTTCTGAAAGAAATCCCGATTCTGCACAGTGCTTAAACATATGATTAATTTCAAATATCTGCTTAATTAAAGTTCAAAAAGGAGCATTATCATATCTGACATGACTACTAAACTTGAAATGGGCTGATGTGTGTGCCTAAAATTAATCCTGTGCTTACATTCTTTGTTGAACTGAGGACAAAGTGGAAAAGAATGACGCATTAATCCACATGTCCTTTGGCCCAGATGCTTCCTTTTGCAGTTCACTTAACTTTGGAAATTTGCTTTAAAGCATCAGGATAGCTATTTCTGGGGTAAATAATATAGATGCTATCTTTTTTTAGTAATGTAAGTTTCCCCATTGCCAAAGCTCGCTCACTGAAAAACCAAGCGATTTTAATGCAGCACAAATGTGGGAGGCAAACATCCAAAGGACCACGTGGATCCTGCCCCATACATTCCTTTAGAGCAAACAATTTAAAATAATGTAAAACCAAGGCCATAAACTGGCAATGCTTCTCTTCTGCTTTATTTGCAACATAAAACAATGCCAACTTTAACTTGGACTCAGTCTAAATGTAGAAGTTTTGCCAAAATAGCTGTCAGAATGATGAAAAATCACTCCCATGCAGCTACAGCCATACTGGCAAAAGCCCTAGTGTAGATGCCGTTATATTGGCAGAGTCCTTTAGCCAGTTTAGCATGTTCCATGCAGAAAGTGATTTAAGTTACACCAGAAAAGAAATCTGTGCTTGCCAATACAGCTCTAAGGTGTAGCTATACCAGCCAAGCCTTTTAAGTGTAGACAAGGCATGGGTTTCTGGCTCAAGTCTCAGTCCTTTAAAGTTAGATTTATGGGTTTGGTTACAATTGTGAGCAAAAACCAAGGGGGATTTGAGCGCATTTCACTCACGCTGACAGTTCACAGATGTATCTAAGCTTTGAATTCTTAATCTGTTAATTTATGTGTTGCCAAAAAGCAATGTATTATTTTGTGATGCTTAGTGCTATTGTCCCGCTCTTGATAAAGCTAAAAGAAAAGAGGAAAGTATATTTTTCAGTATATTAAGTATGACCTCTTCTTTCAATTATTTCAGAATAAGTAAGTCCTAGTCAAATTAACCTGGATGATTAAAAAAAAGTGAAATCTGTTATTATGAGCATGGCTGACTGATATGAAATAATTTACAAATCAAGGGCGTTCTGCAAGAATTCTGCCTGCCTCAGCAGAGCCAGCTGTAACAGTCACTGCTGGTTCTTGAACGGGTTCCTCGAGCCCAGAAGCCATGACACCCACAGCGGGTTTAGCAGGCTGCTCCTCCTCATCCTGCTCCCATGAGCTTGGGTTTGGTCCAGACAGCCCCTGGCCCTTCACTGGGACCCAGTGTTGTTACCTGGCAGCATTTTACTTTCCTAAATGTCTACTTGATTAGCACATTCAAAAAAAGTGTACGGAATACAGTGGTGTTTGCTAGCGGAATGCATAACTAGTATCTTTCTTTTTATATTCTCAGTTCCACTTCCAACAGTCAAATACTGTGTAAAGGGTTAAGCAGTGGAAAAGGGGAATTTTCACAATGGCAGCATACCATTCTGAGATGGGCAAGTGCACTTACACCATCAATTTATCTGACTATTCATAAAACTGTGGTAAATTTTAATGGAAAAGCATGTTCTGTCATAGTCAATGATGGAAAAGGGATCCTCATGCACTGGCTCACTCGGAGTTTGTATTCTGTGAAAGCACTGACTTTGTCTGGCATACATAAAGAGCACAGTGTTAAAATGCATCTACCAAGGGATATGGAAGAAGAGTGCTCTGCAGTAACATAGGAACAAGGCAAGGTTAAAATCGTAACACTGCAGTGCATAAAAGTGGTTGTCACAGGAGTTAGGTCCCCCATGCCGATTTAAGATGAAAGGGCTCATTTTGGGAAAACTAACCTGAAAGTTTATGTCTAAAACTTGGTAACCAGCCACCAGATGAGCTAGCCCTGCGATGCCATGTTAAGGATGCCTGTATTGAAAGACCGTGTTTGTGCTTTTGATAGTTAAAGAACCAGAAGGGACTGCTGCAATAGTGTAAAACATCCTGCCTCGATTTATACCCTGATTTAGGCAGTTCACATTTTCCCAATCAGATAGGTTACATAAACCCAGACAGACACAATATTTAACCATAGAATACAAAGCTGGTATCAGCTTGAAAAATTGTGAGATAAACCAATGTTATATACAAACTGCAGTTTACTGCCAGATTTTATTGACATTTTATTATAGGCACAGCAAGGTCTTATTCTTGTTAAAGAATGTGGCTGTAATTATCCCCAATACAAAATACTCTCAACCTTCTGTCCCAAGGAACACAGCTTCAGGCAACCTCATAGAGCCTGTGCTGCTTTTCCCTCTCAGGCCCTAAACTATGTAACTAAATCGTATTTACCAAATCATTCATTAGAACTGTAGATAATGAGAAAAAACAAGAGGAGGCAGAAATACGTAATATATTTATCCAAGCCCCCTTTTATCACATAACTCATATTTAGAAGGTGCTGTAATGTTGTCTTTGATGCTTCTACAAGAACCTTTCCTCTCTTTTTTTAATGCAGCTGGATAAATACCTACCTTTTCCATGTTTGAAGTAGCAGAAAAATTCAGCTGTTCTGCATAAATATTCTGCACTTCTGGGGTGATGCTGTGATAAATGAATACCATACTCCTATCCTGGCACAGAACAAAATTCTGTTCCATGTTATTTATATACTGTTTAATTGTATAGTGTTAAGTCATTTGAAAGCGGAATTTGTTTACCATACTTCATTATTACAAAACATGTCTCTCTTAACAAGAGTGTGGTTTAAAGAAATAATTTGCTGTTTGATGGCAAGTATCTCGTGCTGGTGTTACTGACAGGGTTTTCAACATGAAAGAAACTTAACAGGCCCATTTTATGCTGCCAAAGCCCTGTTATCTACAACTCCTTTATACTTCTAAAGGAGTATGAAGGAGCTTTAGAGTAAACAACAGTCTTGGCCTGCCTTTCATCTGTGGTCTGTCGGTGACACAGAGCTGTAATGCAAGCCCAGTGGGTCAATAGGATATTAACTTGGGTTCGATTTCACAAGCACTATTCTGTCTGTAGAATGACAGACTTTCTAAATGGTCTATGTTGGTCATTTTTCCTGCTGAAATCAGAGGGTTAAGTACATAATTACATGGACTAGAAAAATATTTTTAAATATTTGGTTTTGAGTAATTAGGTATACCACATGTAGTCATTCCTATCTAGTATTCTGGTTATTTTATTCTTATAACGTGTCTGTCCCCTTTTCTTCTCAAATATAATTATGGTGTACTTAGGCTAATACTTATAGTCATGTTCCATGTGCAATTTATTTATACCCAAAATGTGAGCGTAATGGAACTTGGGTTAACAGGATTTATAGCAGGCATGCTAATGCGTTTTGTAGTAGCATAAAAGGCAGCTAGCTCTACAAATGGAGGAAAATGCAGCTGCTGTGTATAGATAGCCACCTTGAGGATCAGCAGAGCAGAACTGGGGTTTACTGTGTGCCCTTCTGCAAAATGAAGAAATGCAATGCAAAAATCTTAGCATCTTTTCACTACTACTTATTGTTTAAAAATCAAACATGACTTTAAAATGCAATTTTGCTCTTAAGTGACTAAATAAAAAGATTAGTGTGAGCATTCTTTCCATAGTAGATGGAATCTCATCGATTCCTCAAATAAACCCCTGCTGGTTTCCGACACTTGGACTGTCCTTTCCACCTTGCACACAACCCACACTAACAATAGCCTGTGTGGCGCCTTCCCATCTTCCTACCAAAAGCCGTGGTAGTGACCCACACCGCTTCAGAGCTCAGACGTGGGCACTCCAGCCCTGCTCCGGCGCTGCACTAGATCTGCTTACTGACTGTCTCTAGATTCTGGAGATCTCTAGGGAACAGGATTAACTGGAACAGCCTATACTTTAGCTAATGTTGAACTGCACGTTACTAAATTAGATAACAACATGTATTAAAAGAATGTTAAAGATGCTAAGAAACCAGGAAAGCGTTTATTTGTATTTCAACATTATTGTAACCACCTTAGGTATGTGATCATATGCTATTTTTTTCAAAGATGCTTCTTGGTAGGAAGTCTATTTCTAGTACAAAGTTTCAGAAGTGTTTTTAAAACGAAGTTTAAAGCACCAGTTTAGAATACTACGCGATTAAAAAAATATTCTCTAAAAATAAATGTTCTTCCGGAAATGCTGAATGCGTGACTAGAGCCTTTAACATAGCCGTCCTGTTGAGCAACTCTTCTATTCCGGAGTTCATTCTCTCATTCGTTATTTAGGAAGAGCTCACCGTGTATAAAAAACACCGGTGCTAAGTGGATAAAATAGAACAGCATTCAGATGACAGTCACATTCAAAAGTAGGTCGGTTAAAGAGAAGCTACATTTGGCTTTTATTAAATCAAATATTCAGCAGCATTACTTACATTTCTTGAGAGCAAAAGTATTTCAAAACTGGATATTGAAGCCAGACCAAGTTTGACATTCATGAACAGCCTCTAGGTAATTCTACAGCAGCGTGCTTCATGAGGGACGCTGCAGTGTACTGGGAAACAGCTTGGCGAGTAACAGCGCTGCAAAAATCGCTCTCGCGCCTTCTCCGGCAAACACGAAAGGCCAATTAAAGTCAGTCAGCAGTTTTTAACCCGGAGAGGTTTCTGACTGCGAACTAGGCTGCCGTAAGGTCCCGAGAGCTCTCGTTTTTTCTCGTCCCCGGGTGTCTCATTTGCAGGGCTGCCGGCTTGCCGGGCGGAAGGCAGCGCCACACGGCACCCCAGGACGCCGGCACCCGCCGCCTGCCGAGCCCCGCGGAACGTCTCCCGATCCGAGGCCCCGAGCCGCCAGCCGCGCTGCGGCGGATCCAGGGCGAGACACGGCCTCGGTTCACCCGTCGTGAGCGCTAAACGGCTACCGAAAAGCCCTCCCCGGGCGCCTCCCGGGCATACAGGCCCCAGGCCGCGCTTCGCCGCGAGCCAAGAGGCGGGACTGCCGCCCGCCGGGGCGACCCACG
>NW_008795037.1:2864861-2866489 GCF_000699145.1 Aptenodytes forsteri
GGTAGCTCCCGTCAGGGCTGTGCGGGGGCGCCGAGCTTGGGGCCTACTGTGCGTTTCCGATAGTTCAGCGTTAAGCCCTGGGCAGCTCGTTGCTCCGACTTACAAAGTGTTTCGGGGCTTTCCTTCCCTGTCCTGCTCATAACCGCCCAGAGAGGTAGAGAAAATTCTCAAAACTGGGGGGGAGGAATAATTATTCTCAAAAACTTAGCCTTGCATCGAGTCTTGTGACTTGCAAGTACATTGTATGTCGCATCTTACCTTGCTAGGCGATAAACAGATACATCACTCTTGCCTTTAAAGACTCCATTGCTGGACGAAGTTAAATATAATTTGATTTTCATTTCAAAATCTGAACATACGCATTTAATTTTATTGAGAGGACTTTTGCATATCATGTTGACAGAAGGGTTGTCTGCAGAACAGCGGTGATGGTGTATTGGTGTATACTTGCCAAATCTAGTAATGCCAGAGTATTCTGATAGTTGATAATTAGTTTTGTTCTTCCTCTAAAGTAGAATGCTTGTATCAAATTTATAACACCTAACAAAATTTAGTGGAGTTTTTCAGCTGCATTTTCTTCTAGAAATCACGTTACCAGTATTAATTTATTTGTATCAGGCAATATTTCAACCGCTGTTTTGAAGAAACAATTTCTGTTTTTCCACTCTTGGCTTGTATTGCAGTTATGTAATTCTGTGTACGTTGAGCTTCAATTAAATTTACTTGCTCTGAGTTTTAACCTTCCCTTGAAAATGATTTTTGGACTGATGAAGAACATAACTTTGTATCTCAGCTGTTTAAAACTTGGTGTTTAAAGTGAAAGTTCTGTAAGAAACTACAATTTTTTTTTAGCCTCTTCATTTTATACTCTGAATCAGAGCTACAGACTTGCGTGTTCATGCTGAAACCTGATAGCTGATTCAAACATCTCTGTATAGTTCATCTAAGGCTACTGCAGGGAAGAAACAAAGTTCTCATATTTCAGAGCAAGCTGTTTTTATGATGAGATGTCTCTGAAGTGACAACAGTGACTCAAGACAGGGAAAAAAGGAAGTTAGGGAAGCTTTGAAGTTAGGTAGCTTATTATGGGCTACCTCTGACATTTTTCTAAATACTTTTTTTTCCGAAGTAGGTAGTGCTGCAGTCATAACTGTGTTTTGCCTGTTGCTTCCCAAAATCCTTTGAGCATGAAAATAATTCAGGTAGTAGGTGGAGTAGAAGAACGCAGTCGAATAGGCTGTGACACTTAAACGTCCGCGGTGATGGTCAAGTACTCTCTGGTATGCACAAAGTTTTATAGTTGCTGGTGTGTTGTGCAGTGTAATGACGACTCGTTGCTAAGCGTAATTTGTTTGGTTCCCAAGTTAATTCATACTGAGGTCTAATAGTTTATTCTGGTCTTAGTCCAACATGTGTGTGCTGTTTGTTCAGCAAGTATACTTACTCGCAGAATAACCAATTCCATGGAAAATGGCTGTAAAAAAAAAAAAAAATCTTAAAATCAGTGGTTTATGTACATATATTTCTGATATATTGCCAGAACGTAACACCCTTTTTAGCAAGCTTTTCTGTGCTGTTAAAATACTAATTTATCATTTTTATTATTCTGAAAGAAGTGGATTTGTCTT
>NW_008795037.1:2866609-2875107 GCF_000699145.1 Aptenodytes forsteri
ATAATGAACTTTTTCATAATGGAAAAGCTTTTGGTACTGTATTCAGTGGCGCTTAATAACCTCTGCAGATGACTAGAACTTTAAAAGACTGACCATGCACCATATAAAGCTATCATTATATAATCTAAATGCATCTGTTAACATGTTTTCACATTGAATTCTTTACTACTGAACATGTGAAGATTATGTAACATTGCAGCAATGGACCTGCAAGCAAGGTATACTTATTAAAAAAAATAGATATGATAAATAATATTTTAATAAAAAATAAAAACTGCCTTTTCTTAAGCTCTTGAACAGACTTCTCTGTTAATATATTGCTTCCATACATACTTATTAAAATGAATTATTTCTAAAAGTGAAACAGGAAAGGTCATGATCCCTGTAATGTCAGTGATACTTGTTTGAAGTGTATTGGGGGTTGATTAACTTTGTGGAATGGCTCGCAAAGAGAAAAGTTAAGTAAGTGCATCAGCCTTTGAAAGCTGAGAACGTAAAACGGAACTATGAAGAACAAGACAGTATCTGGTTTTTTTACCAGTGTCTGGAAAAAGTAAGGGGAGGGAACTAGACAGAACTTGGATGGAACTCTATTGTAATATCTGAGTAGACTTATAAAAGCTAATGGTAATTTAATAATGTTTCCTTTGGAGGGGGGAAGATCCTGTTGTGTTCTTCATTAGTTCCCGTATAAAACATTACTGTTTCAATCTGATACTGATATCAGACTTTTTTATTAGTCACCAACAAACATTACAACCTATTTATGTGTATCAAATGAAAATTAAGAGAAATATTTTTTAACTTGCAAACAGATTGATAGTCTACCAGACTTTATCTCAGTGAGGTCTGAAACTGTCCAGATTCTGTCCCTCAGATGTTAATTACTTTGCAGATGGAAACACTTTAAACCACGTAATTCCTGTCAGCTGCTGCTGCAGCAGTGTCAAAGTGTGATGATGACATTGACACCCACGTGTAACATCTGTGAAGACAAGAAGCATGCTATTTCAGAGTTTGAACGGCTGTATGGTACAAGAGCCTCACTAGGAGGCTCAGCAAGTCAGCACAGAAAAGTGTGAATTCTAGTGACTGAAAGATGCTACTTTGCATAAATTTCAGATCCTCTGTGGTTGTTATTACTTTTCTTTGGGGGAAAGAGTTTTCTATATACTCTTTTTGTTTAAAAACAGGTGATGAAAATAATTGCAGTACTACTGGATTCCTTTCTGATAGCTTCTGAAGCTGGGATCAAACTGAGTAGGAGAAATAGCAATAGATTTTGTGGTATTTGAATGCCATCAGAGCAAAGATCTGAGGGAATAGAGTTAGCAAGAGGAGGCATAAGGACAAAGAGTATTTGCTTTTTATTTACTGAAGTTAAATCCATAAATAATCATTGAGATTCTCCTTTAACTGAATGCAAACTGTGGCATCACAGATTACTAACAGGAAAATTTACATGACAATATATTCTTAACTTGTATGCTACCCTTTTCTCTCATCTTTAGAAGAAGAATAAATCCTGTTAAGGTACTGCAGATCTTCATGTATGCAGTATGATCTAAACTGTAGACATATATATGTGTGTATGTATTCTACTTTTGTATCTGCTACCATGTGCAATGAAGTATTTTCAGGTTGTTCTTGTTTAGTTTATTTGATTGTGAACTATAATTCCTAGGATGATGTTTAACTAAGGTGTTTTCCAGGGTATTTTAATAACTGAAAGTGATATATTTCCTACTTCATTGAAGTGAGTTACCTTTCTAAAATTATAAAAAGAAAAGCCTCCAGGTTTTTCTTCAGAATTGCATGTTGCAATGCTGGCGCAATTTGTTTTTCATACATTGTTCATTGCTTACTGGAACTGTCCATTTCTATTATTTAAAGAAATGGCTGTTATAAATTACTAAAGTTTCAATTTTCTGTTGCTCTATTACACTGATAAACTTTTCTACTTCAAAATGTTATGTGGGATGCAGTACGCTGTCAGAAATAAGTGGTCGCTAAGCACGGAAAAAGATCTTTGTAGTGGAAAGCTTCCATAAAATATTGTTTGTAAACTTGAGCAGGATATTTATTCCTGTTCATCTGAAATTAAGATTTCTTTTTCCTTTCACTTAGGTGTGTTTTTTGCATTTCACTATACTTTTTCCATAGCCCCTTGCTTCAAGGAACTAGAGGAGGAAAGGAAATACACAGCAGTAACAAGCAGAAATGGGTATGTCCATGATCAACAGTACTGTGGCTGTTTCGAGACTATGTTCAATGTCTCAGATTTTGCTGAACTATTTTTATTCTGTGGGAGGAGTGGGGCTGGTCACAGATTTAAATGATTTTCTGTTGTTTTACCTAAGACTAGCTGTAGTTCCCCAATTTCATTTTGCCTCTCTCTCTCCCCCTCTCCCTCCCTCCCTCTCTCTCTCTCTCTCTCTCTCATTCTAGGCTTTCTGCTCTGGATTTGGTTCTTTGCAAAATGAATATTGCATTGTTTCACAAAGGTTGGACCTTCCAGTAGAATCTGTCAAGATCAGTGCACATAAATCAACAGCTTATTTTTCTTGAAGACTTCTGTGCAGCTTTTAAAGTTTTAATCACAATGAATTCGGGCTTATGGAGTCAAGAAAAAGCAAGTTCATCCTATTGGGAAGAGCGGATCTTTTACTTGCTTCTTCAAGAATGCAGTGTCATAGACAAGCAGACTCAAAAGCTCTTGAAAGTGCCCAAAGGTAGCATTGGGCAGTTTTTTCAAGACCGTTCTTCTGTGGGACACTCCAGAAATATTCCTTGTAAAGGCAAGAAACTGCAGATTGGATTAAAGATTCTGGAACAACCTCATGCAATCCTGTTTGTGGATGAGAAGGATGTTATAGAAATAAATGAAAAACTAGCTGAGTTGCTTTTGGCCATTACTAACTGTGAGGAAAGATACAGTCTGTTTAAAAGCAAAAGCAGGTTAACTAAAGGCATCCAAATAGATATTGGCTCGCCTGTTAGAGTACAGCTGAGATCCGGAGATGATAAATTTCCTGGAGTTGTTCGCTTCAGAGGACCCTTATTACAAGAAAGGTCCCTGACAGGGATATACTTCGGAGTAGAGTTGCTGGTAAGTTTCTTGCTATGGGGGAGCATCATATATATATTTTATAAGATGAGCTAAAAATCTTCTATTTAAAGAGGCAGTCACAATAAATTCTTTTTTCTAGAAGCATCATTACCCCTAAAAATGCTGTAACCTTCAGTTTTTTCATAAGTATTGTTATTAAATACCTGTGAACACACCATATCGCATCAGCCTTGTATTCTACATGTTAAGTGAAGCTTGATGAGGTGCATGGGCTGGCAAAAAGACTTGAACATGCTCTGACTCTTCCAGCCTAGAAAAATTTAATTACTTACATCCCCATCATGGCAAATATCTGACTCTCAGATTTCTGTTGAGTACTTTGTTTTTCCCTGCATGTGGCAGGATACAATCCATAAATGTAGGCTTGGATTTTAGGGCTGCTGGTTTTGTAGAGCCCTGAAAGTCAGATGGCAACTAGTTAAGATAGAGTATGTTGCCGTTGTTTGCTCCTAGTGAGATATTTCTGCAAAATTAATGTCAACCGTAAGCTTTTGAAGGGTTAGATTCAGGAGAGTGCCACCCTTGCATTAGAAGTATATTTTGCAAAGTCCTCTTTAAACTTTTCCCAAATTCTTTGCAATTCCCACAAAGAACCTCAGGGAATATCAGGCCCAAGTGCTTCTGAAAATCGGCTCCCTTTATTTGGCATCGAAGTGGAATTTTTGGATGCTTAGCCTTACGTCTAGTATGAAGTAGTCTTGTATTGATATGGCAAAAATTTGATGGTGGAAGGGAGATTTGCACCTGAAGAAAACATGCTTCTCTGAGTAAAAAGGCTTCTGCGTGCAGCTACTCTCTAATCTAATGGCATTTTACTGTTTATTCCCCTAAGATAGACAGTGTGTATATCTGCCACAAATTCCAGCAATAGAATTCTCCCAATATAATGATAGTTCATCAGGCAAATTCTTACTGCAATTTCTCCAAAACACTGGTTTATGTTGCTGCTTTTGTAGTAGTCTGCTTTTGCACAAAATACACTACTTTTTTTTTTTTTTTCTTTTTTCCCTTCCTCTTCTTCCTCCTCCGACACTTAGGAAGAAGGTCGCGGTCAGGGCTTTACTGATGGACAGTACCAAGGCAAGCAGCTTTTCAGATGTGATGAGGATTGTGGGGTTTTTGTTGCTTTGGACAAACTGGAGCTGGTGGAAGATGATGACAATGAACTGGAAAGTGACTATGCAGCTCCAGTTGACGCAATGCAGGTAGAACTTCCTCCTCTGGAGATCAACTCCAGGGTTTCTCTGAAGATAGGAGAGAGTATAGAGTATGGGACAGTTATATTCTGTGATGTCTTACCAGGAAACGAAAGTTTAGGATACGTTGTTGGAGTGGACATGGTAAGAAAATAATCTGACTTTAATAACTTTTGCATGTGTGTTAGCTAGTAAATTACATGCAATGTAAAAGAAGAAACATTATCCACAAGCTACTTCAGCGGAGGCTGACCTAAAATGGGAAATAAACACTTGTGTTCAAAGATGCCCCTTGGTGGTAATTGTATTTTGGCATCAGGTAAATGGTATCCTATTTGATGCTAAACAGTTCAGGAGAAATACTCCGGTTACTCTGAGGAGCCTCCACTGAGCTACTTGCCATGTTAGATGTCAGTCTTGAAGTAATAGAGTTGAGTGTTTGTCTTGTGAGACTGGCTTTGTTCTGCCTTTTAAAAAAGTAGGCTGGATGCCTTTTTCTTTGTTAGCTATTTTTAAAAGCTTTTTTTCATGTAACTTTGGTTTGTTTGACTTTGTGCTACCTTAAAAATACTGAGTCTGAAGTACAAAAGTTGATCTTTCAAGAAAATGTGAAGCTTGACATTAAAAATTATTTCTAGCAACTTCAAATTTTTAAAATGAACAGCTTTCAAATTTTTGGTGGTTAAAGGGTGTTTTGGTTTTGTTTTTGTAGATCAGGTGCTTCCATTTTCTTGATTGCAGTAGCTGTTGCCTAACAATGCACTAGAATTGTTCTAACTTGTTTATAAATAATGGATTTTAGTAGAGGAATGCTTGTTAAAATAGGAAATATGCCTCAAAAGAACAGTTTTTAAGTTTGCATTTGTCTTTAAAGACTGTAATGTTTGACTGTTCTAAATACAAAGCTTGTTACAGGAAAAAGTAGATGTTGTCAAACTTTTCATTTTCCTACTTTTTATGTTCTTGAAGACACGTGTGTATTCTGTATGATGTAAATCTTCTCTTGGGATAAATATAACATGTTTTTCTATTTTTAGGATAATCCTATTGGAAACTGGGATGGAAGATACAATGGAATACAGCTGTGCAGTTTTGCAAGTGTTGAAAGTACACTTCTTTTGCATATCAATGATGTTATTCCAGGTATGCTCTGCTTTCTTAACCAGAAGGCGGACTTTGATAACATCTCAACCTAGGCGCAGTTATACGATTAAAACAATATTGTGGAATTACTATCCTAAATTCACTTGAATTAGTTTAACCTTCTGTGTTACACTTCTCTTCAGTTTCCTCCCCCTTTTGGTTACAGTCTCACTAGTAGAAAAGGTTTACAATTTTACGTGACTTTTGTTCAATATTATAGTATTTGCAATACTATACAGTTGTATAGTATTCATGAATATGTGAGTGTCTGTAGCGGGAATCTTTTTATTGAATGTTGTTCAATTTACTCCAGGAGTTTAAATATCTTGGATTGGAAAGCTGTTCTTTCTGTGCTTGAAATATATTGATAGTATTACTTATGCGTTCTCTGAGTAAATACTTGAAAATTCATAGCAAGGCACTGGAAAAATTCACTGTCTGCAGTAATTCAGTGAATAGCATTAACTTGTAACCACTACAGTCCTCTGATTCCTCTTCTGAAGAAAGAAAAAAGTTTCATGTAAAACTTTTGTTTGTGCTCTATCTGAAGACAGGTACTCTAATGAGTGCAGTCTTGTACGGCCTGTAGTCTGTAACCGTTTCCCTCTCTCTTCAATTGGGCTAACTTTTCTTATGTTCACCTCCTACTTGTTGGTTTAGTTGAGATGCACATTTTTGCATGAATTCGCCTCTCTTCTCTGGAGAATTCATGGGGACTTCTCCATTTTTGGGAAAAGAGCGTTTGTTGTAGATGTGTTGGTAGAAAACAAAGTTTAGAATTTCATGCATCCGTTTCCCGTAACGGAAGCGTGCACATACATTGAAAAATGTGAAGTCAGTCTATTTGGTGTGTTCAAAAAATAATGGTGGACTTCAGAGTAAAGTAATTGCTGATGTGATAGAAGCAGATCCTATATACATAAAATGTTGGTTTTGTGCCAAAAAAGGTTTTGCTCCACTCAGCTTTAAAACTTATGATGCTAGACCTTGGTTCAGTTACGTTTCAGGTTGAACTTCTTGCTGTGATGTAATAAAAGCGTATAAAAGGGAAGCTAATATTCTCTTCATATACCACGTTTTAGAGACTGTGTCACAGGACAGGAGACCTCCCAAGCTTGCCTATACCTCAAGAGGTGGTGGTGACAAAAGCTTGTTCAATCATAGTAAGCCAAAGGCTACAGGTATGTATGGGAAGTGATTTTCTTTACCTATGTAAGATTACAAATTTCTGTTGCTTGGGAAAAAGTGTTGCCTTGCCTTTTCTATCACTTTATTATTTCAGTTATATCTTGATATGAAATATCAAGATAAATTTCTCTGAAGTAGAGTGTTAATATGAATTTAGTTAATCATAAAGATGGTAGACAGTTTAAGTTAAGACTGCTCAAATTACCTTCACTTTCATGAAAAACAGTTTGAGGTTTAGCAAAAATTCAAGAGCATATTACCTAGTTGTCTAGTATAACCAGTTCAGGGCTGCATTCTGTTTTTCTGAAAGTGTGGTGTGTGTTTGGGGTTT
Organism: Aptenodytes forsteri; assembly: GCF_000699145.1. NCBI lineage: Eukaryota > Metazoa > Chordata > Aves > Sphenisciformes > Spheniscidae > Aptenodytes > Aptenodytes forsteri. The sequence continues at coordinate 2,873,598 of NW_008795037.1, forward strand.
TTCTTATTTTTTTAATAAATGTAGTTTGCTGTTGACTTCCTTCTGCAGGACTTGAAACTTGCAAATTTTTAGCCCAGGAGCAGATCTACTTAATAGTGAATATGTTAATTTTGCTGTGATGCAAAACCAAAATTTAATTTTCTGAAATATAAACTTCTTTTGGCTCTGGTTTTGGCCAGCTCTGAAAATCCTCCCAGGGAAAAACAACCTGGAAGGGAAATAAATTCCTCCCACCCTCCCAAAGGCAGCCATCAAAATTCAGTGTCTTTTGAGTTTACTAGTGGCTATTTTGGCTTGTAAAATACTAATGACAGTATATTCTGTAAGCTTTCATTCTACCTGGCATTAGATGCTGGCAGAGACGGTCTTCACTTAAGTCACTGTGGTTCTATGTTGGCACAAGTTATAGCTGTGTGGAATTGGATGGGTAATTTATTTGCCTACTCTGAAATTTTTTTGCTTTAAAAACAAAGAAAAAATACCTGCTGTACACTGTATCTCAAATGCTTTCTTATATCCATAATTTATAGTAGTGAAAAATTTGCACTTGAGGGGTATTTTCTGCCTTCTTTTCAGGTTGGTGACTTGAAATTTCAGCTTGGAGGATTAAGTTGGTTTGGGATAAACTGCTACCTTGTTGCAAGCTTAGAATTGTGTTAGCTTTGATGGGAGAGTTTGCTGCTTTGTGGAAAGGCAGTTACGTCTTCTTCAAATAATAGTAACGCATTTATACTATGAAAGAAGAGTGTAGCTAACCTTTTGTAAATAGAGAATAATCTCTTCAGTAAAACGTATTGTTTTCCAGGATCTACCTCTGAACCTGGAAATAGAAACAGATCTGAAGTCTTCTACACATTAAATGGCTCATCACTTGACTCTCAGCCTCAAACAAAAACAAAACCCCCATGGTATATTGATGAAGGTAAAGAGAGATGATAGTCTTTCATGTAGGCATACGCTTTATTTAAAAAGCAAAACAAAACTAGAGTGTATTGATATTCTTCAAATAAGACAAGTATGAGTTTAAATTTAAAAAGGTTGGAATGTGTTGTCTTAGCAGAAGACATACTATATCATAAAAAGCATCTTGGAACCCCCATGAAATACACTCTTGTCTTAATTGACCGACCTGTTGTTTTATTCTGCATGTAGGAGATTACATTCTTGGCAACATATGCGCAGCTCTGTGGGAACGCATAGGTCTTGCAGGCAAAATAAAAGCTGTGGCTTGGAAGGAAGATAAGATATTTCTTGCAGCCAAGTATATAGAGCAATTTTATTTTGCCTGTCTTTTTGTAGCTAATGTTACAAATCTAAGGGAACTGCAATATTCTGCCATGCCAGCTAATCAGTCTGGAAGTAGGGAGGAAAAAACCCAATCTGACTAAACATACATGTTTTTTCAGTATTTTTTAAAGTTATTTCTGTAAAATCTCTCTCTTAATTCTTGTAAGTATGGGTGCACATACCCAAAGGATCAGTATACCTTGATTTGCTTCCAGATCTAATT
>NW_008795037.1:2875137-2887355 GCF_000699145.1 Aptenodytes forsteri
CTAGCAGTAGTAGCCCCTGAATTCCGTGAATCGTAAAAGAAAATGGGTTAAAATTGTTCTTGGTTGCCTAACAGATGTTGTTCCAACAACTTGGAATTCTGTTTAAAAATTAGTTTATTATACTATTTAAAATAAACAAGGTAAATATCCTATCTAGAAAGGACTATGGAAGTAAAGGATTAAATATATTTTTTTTTTAATTTTATACATTAACTTCAGTTAATAAAACAGTGTGGGGTGAAGAGGTGATGAAGAAGAGGCTTTTGCTCTGTGAATACCAATTGTATATTAGAGACCATGTAGAGAGATGAGAGAAGATACAGAACGCTTGTGCTATTACATCTAGTTGTGATCTCATTTATCAAGCACTGCATTAGTCATGACTTATTTAAATCCTTTATTCTTTATAGACACTGATAGATTCCTTGTGTTAGAACCAAAGTATATTGTGATAGAGCCAGGGGAATAAACACTTTTCCATTTGCAAATCATGTCTGCAAGCAATTACTCATCTCTGTATAAGCTGTGAACGAAATCCTTTCCTCAGTCACCCTGACCAATGAATTCTTCCTAGTTTTGCCCATTACAGTCATAATCCTTGGGGCTGTTAACTTGTATTCAAAGAAAAATTCTAATGTGGGGGTAAAAAAAAAAAAGTTTTCAATCTAAACCTTCCTGTAGTTTCTGGCTAACATCTTCTTTCTCTGTGCTGTTCATTTCCGTTGGTTGTGGTAAAAGTGGTAGGGCTACAGCAGTGTCTGCTCAGCCAGTTCTGTCTCTCCAGTGTTGCCAAGTGACAAACACCTTACGTGTGCCCAGCTGTTAGTGCTTCCTATACAGGACACCCATTAAATCAGATGTGGTTGCAGATACACTTCATTGGTTTGATAGCTAAGTCTTTCCTTTTGTAAGATGGGGACACCCCCCCGCCCCCAACATTTACTAACATCTTGATTTTGATTTTAACAGTTGCTGAAGACCCTGCAAAATCACTTACTGACTCATCTTCTGGATTTGGGCATTCTTCACCACCACTGCAGCCACCTTTAACCAACTCTGTGTCTACAGAAAACAGATTTCACTCCCTCCCTTTTAGCTTGACAAAAACGTCAAGTACTAATGGTACTATTGGACATAGTCCTCTCTCTTTATCTGTTCAGTCAGTCATTGGTGATGTAAATACTACGGCTAACCAGGAGAGTCCATCAACAGCAGGCCCAGTCGGGAACTCACATGGTCTTGAAGCAGGTTCCTTGGCTGAAGTTAAAGAAAATCCTCCTTTCTATGGAGTAATCCGCTGGATTGGCCAGCCCCCTGGAGTAAATGAAGTATTAGCTGGACTGGAACTGGTAAATATAAATTGTAGTTCATATAAATATTAATTACATGTTACTAATTTTGTTGCTGAGAGTTGGTGCCTGTATACTTTGCAAAAGCAGTCAGTCTGGAGGAATTTGTCCAAACAGGTTGCCATGTGATCTCCTTACAGCTAAATTCTTAGATGAGCTCTGACTCTTGTGGCTGCCTTAGACCTTACGCTGTTAATAGGCTCTGAGATGTCTTTGTGTCACAATGGGTAATTGAATTTGTAGGACTAGTCACTTACTTTAAAGGAGTGCCCCTTGCTTACGTCATGGAGATGTTAATTGAAAAAAGCCGACTGTATTTAAAGATTCTTTGACATGCAGATTTACATAAAACGCCTTGGCTGTAAGCGTCTTTATTGAATATAAATTTTTTGTTTGGTTTTTGCATACTAGCAAACAGGCAGTGTCAGAGTTACGATTGTCAGAGTCGTAACACTGGTTTTGATAATCGATGGTAGTGGTATTGTTGATTTGACAGCCATATGCTTTATGTGTTCCTGTGGACCCTTTGTAAATTCACAGTTGCTGCAAACGTGAATTGCTGTTAAGCACTGACATTTACTCTGTGGCAGCTGCTGCCAAGGTTGTGATTGGCTATCGGTTAAATTAATGTGTACGCAATTAGGGAGATTGGATTCTTTGTTTTGGGATAATGTTCAATAAAATTTCAGATAAAGCAGTGTACAATTACATAAAACAACAAACATCTTCAGCAAAGTAGGTGAGAATGTGACTGGAATTTCAGCTGTTACAAAAAATCCCGATGCTTCTGGTTGTTTTGGGTGAAGCTCAAGCTATAGTTTGCCACAGGTGTTCTCAGACTGCATCTTGGGATGCCTTGTGTTAAACTGGGGTCTTGGACTTGCCTGTCATGCATTTCTGCATTAAAACCTAGCAATTGTTAGTAAGCAGAGACTATACCTTAAATCATGTTATCAAAGATAAATAACGATAACTTGTTATTTTTCATATCTAGTTTGTGTTGTCTTTCCTTGATGTACATTTTGTGTGTTCTGAAGCAGGTATTTTTCTTGTGCAGGCCACAGTCACACTGGAAGTGTTCACACTACCCAATGCTTAGTGATTTCAGTTGAGTTTTAAAAGGTGCTCGGTAGTGCATGTGTGCTCTTCTAACTACAGAAGGAATCTGGAGTGACTAGCTAGCTTAGTTAAGTTCTTAATGGTGACTAGGTTTAATTCTCACTCTCCTCTCCCACCTTCCCCAAGCTGCTTCTGATGGAATTTTTGTTTTATTTTGGATGGAGTGAAAGTTTAGGTGTGAAGGAAAAAAGTGCGACTCAATTTCCTCCATAAATGCAGTTAAAGAACACCTCAGCTGAAGCTTTGTGTACTAAAATGCAGGAACATTGTATATCAAGCTTCAGAACACCTGAAGGGTGACTTATGGGTAGATATTTTATCAAATGTCTTACTGCAGAATTCTAGAAAGAAGAAAAATGGTGAATTCTCACTTGAATTTTCAGGAAGATGAATGTGCAGGTTGTACCGACGGAACATTTAAAGGAACTCGATACTTCACTTGTGCTCCGAAGAAAGCTCTTTTTGTTAAACTCAAAAGCTGCAGGCCAGATTCCAGGTTTGCCTCACTACAGCCCGTTTCCAACCAGATTGAACGCTGCAACTCTCTAGGTACTGAGCTTCTGCTTACTACTTATTTATCAGCTGGGAACTGACCTGGGTTTTGGTTTCATTTATTCCTGCAATATGTTCTTTGTCCTGAACGCTTGAAAATCTGTACATGTATTACTTAAATGAGATTAATGAATAGAAGATCAGTCTGTACAGAACATAATGCTTCTATGGATTACTTTTTTAGGCTTTAAAACAAGAAAATGTTCATATATTTAAAGACATTTCATAAAACTAAGGGATTTTTTTGTTATGCTGTACATTTTTTACTTTAGAAGTTGTAAAGCAATCTTGCTGAAAATGGTGTTTGCAACTCCAGTAATATGTGATTGCTTTATCAGAAATAGTTATTTTTCTATAATGTCAATTTTTTTTTCTAAATATTAGCATAGAAAAGCATGTATTTTTATGGTGGAAGTTAGTGGTGAAAAACTCAATTTTTTTTCTAACTTAAAACTTTTTAGATTTCTTGGGTCATGTTGTATTTCCTGGGACGACAGCAAAGAAAAAAGTGTCTGATACTTGTAAGATAGTGTGAACAGGGCATTTATAATGAGAAGAGAACTTCATTCCTACTGAATAAAATTAATTCAGTGCTGCAGGCTTTCTGAAGCACTCTAAGGTGCATTGTCAGTGAAATGTAAGGCCTTGTTCACTCTCTGGAAGACAAGTGAGTCTCAGCTATGATAAAATGCTATTCTAGTCCAGAGAAGCAATGCTAACACTAAGGCAGCAACTTAGCTATAAAACATTTATAGGAAAAATCTCAAGGGGGATAAAATTTGAGGCTTTAAAGTGTCTTTTGAAAAAAAAAATTTCAGCCTTTGGAGGTTACTTAAGTGAAGTGGTAGAAGAAAACACTCCTCCAAAAATGGAAAAAGAAGGTTTAGAGACAATGATTGGAAAGAAGAAAGGTATCCAGGGTCATTACAACTCCTGTTACTTAGACTCCACCTTATTCTGGTAAGTTCATAATTTGTATAGTGGCATCCTATGCTAGAAATGCAGAACACGTGATCGTTGTTGTCATGACTGTCTGTCTGTATTAGTGTGCAGCTTACAAAGTCATGCACTGCAATCTCTGACACATTACTATGCTCTTTCAACTTGAACAAGTTCTGCAGCATTCGCTGCATAACATGAAGTGCTAATCATGTCCAGATTGTACTGGCCCTTGTGTATCTATACTCTTTTTGACTGTAAATGGTTTAAGGATGAAAGAGTACCCAGGCTGGGGGGTGGAGGGAGGGAAATACCTCTTATAACTTATTTGCAAAATCCTGCCTTGGCAACTGGTTTTGTACTCTGCTGCAGAAAGGATACTGGGTTAGAGTGGACTTTTACTCTTTAGTACAGCTGTGTTGTCCTCTGTCCATAATTATCTCTTTTTGAGTTTGTTTAGTTCTTTAATTCTTCCTGTGGCTTTGCTTGGTTTGTCTTATGTTGCTCAGGCATCTGAATGGTTGTATCTTCCAGAATCAAAACAACCTTCCTTTTCTGTCTTTTCTTTGTAGTCTGTTTTCTTTTAGCTCTGTTTTGGACACTGTGTTACTCAGACCTAAAGAAAAGAATGACGTAGAGTATTATAGTGAGACCCAAGAGCTGTTGCGGACAGAGATTGTGAATCCTCTGAGAATGTAAGTAAAGACATGAACTGGTTTCTGGTCTAATACAAATTTTATACTAAGTCCTGCTGTGTATGCATTCCTATTGCAAACCTGAAAAGTTTGGCGAGCTGCTAGTCTGTTTGTGTTTGGGTGTTTTTTGGTGTTTTTTTTTGTTTTTTGTTTTTTTTGTTTGTTTGTTTTTGGTGTTTTTTTTGGGGGTTTTTTTGAGTATTTTTACTTGTTCTTCATTTTGTTTGTTTTTGGTGTTTTTTTGGGGTTTTTTTTTGAGTATTTTTACTTGTTCTTCATGGTAAATTTAATCAGTGCTAACTGGAAATAATTATTCATTGTTTGGTGATAAAATATTTTCACTAGTCTATTTGGAAATGCGATCAGCATAAAGGTATTGTAAAATTTGTATAGGTATGAATACAAAAGCATCGATGAATACAAGTTGTGTTTGTTCACAGCATTTGTATTTAAATGTTTTTAATGCTGTTCTTGACAAGAAAAGTATTTGGGTTATCTTGTGTGGAATTTCACAATTTGATAGGTTTGGCAGGGCTTTAAAAATTTCATTAATTTTTACATGTGGTCTGCAAGTGGTCAAAACGCTTCTGTTAAAAGAACTAACAAGAGCTTTGTAATTTCTTAGGCACAATGAACAAAGGAAATAAGGCAAAAATCTGCATGAAAAGTTATTTGTCTTTAGCTTATTATTATTTTTTTTTTAAACATGCAAACAATACAGTTGTAGTTCTGAAATTCTGTGGGCTGTCACTGAACAATTTATCACAAAGTTTTACTTTTGATTCCCGAATAAAATGATGGCTTCTGAACCCTTGTTCTTGTAAGGGTGTGTGTACTTTGCCTGGTGTGTTCCAGGGTTCTGCGGTATAGGTAGTAAGATACACGCCAAGTAGCAGAAATCTCAAATGGCTGAGAAGACTGCAAGTCTTACTTCTCCTGCCCTTTCCATCATGCTTAAAACTTTCTTTGAACTTTTTGTAAAGTTTTAGAGGAAAAGATTGAATGCTCAAAACTTCAGTTTCTTAGGTCAGCAATACAGTTCTGTATCTTTTTCTCAAATATTGAAAATTTTTTTTTATTAACAACTTCCACAGTGCTGTTGTTATGTGACATTCCGAAAATGATGTATTAAGCGGTGTAAATTAGAGTGAAATCAAAAGTAATTGACTGACAAATCAGGAAACAGTTATCCTGGTAAGTTAATGTTTAAAAAGAGCTCTTAAAGGTTATGCAAGAACATTGAGCACTGCACTAAATTTATACTGCATTAAAAAAACTGGAAGTCAGATTGAATATGAGGAGTCAGTACATAGTTTTGAAGAAATACTGTACACAGTTAAAGAGGGATCTGAGAGCCTGTATTTGAGCATTTAAGAGGGTGTTTTTTTCTGCTTCTCTGACTTGATCACAAACTAGCTAATAGCTTATTAAACCCATTTGTCTTAGATATGGATATGTATGTGCTACAAAAATAATGAAACTGAGGAAAATACTTGAAAAAGTTGAGGCTGCATCAGGATTCACTTCAGAGGAAAAAGGTAACTGGGGAGGTTTTCCTTTCTTTGAGATTTGTAAGAATCATAATATGAAGGAACTGAAATACCTTGCTATATAACTGTACCAGAACAAAACACACAAATACTTCCCTGTAGCAGTAATAGCTCTGCCAGAGATTTGAGTGACCATTGGGTGGTAAAAAGGTCTTTTCTGCTTCCTCGGGTCTGCAAGGAACCCTAGCTGTACAGTTTCTGCTGTAACAGTCTTTCACTGGCTGGATTTCTTTTCTTGCCTTCCTGTGCCCATGTAACTCCCCTCTAGCAGTTAGGGGAGATCTAAGGCTCTTCGTTGGAAATGAAGACTGTGATAAGGCTGGGGTTTTTGTTGTCTTTCAAAATGTCGCTTTGGTCCCTGAGGAATAATCTTTCCACTACAACATTTCATTGTCACAATGGTTATGTAGTATTTTAAGAAATAAAATGTGTAAATCATGTTAGAAAAATCAATTCCCAACCTTTTGATCTTTTGCTGCATATAATGATTAATTAGCATTGTAGTATTTAGCTCGTTTGTTTTTGTTTGGGAGAACACTACTTTCTCTGTAAATGCTAAATGCTGAAAACCAGTATTTATTGCAGTTAGTGGCAGGAAGAGAAATATACCAGAAAACTCTCAGTGTTGGGAGAGAATAGACCTCTGGGAAGCTAGCGTTGGCTGCATTCTTGATTAGAGAACTCGGTCTCTAGTTTAGATGAACTTTGTACTATTGTGTGGTTTTTATGTAAGTCACTACTCCTCACTGCTTCTCTGCAGTTTCACTGTTTTCTTTTGAAAGCTTTTATTTCTCCTGAAAAAGTTGTGTGGCACCAAACGATTTCTCTGAAATACAGAGCATCTTTTTGATCTTTGCTGGAAAGCTTTGTTACCCTGTTGAGCCTGTGTCTTTTATTTGGGCCATTTGACACCAAAAGAGTAAATAGAGGTTTGTGTCATGAAAATGTTCATGGTTTGTCATAATCTTATTGTCATAATCTTATTTGTTATAATAAAGCTGTAAAAACAAACCTTTACTTTTTTCCTATTAAAATTTTGAAAACTTTCATTTAAAATCAGTCTTGAATAATGTATCTGGTTTTGCATGCTAACAAGACTTTTTTTTTTTCCTCCCGCCCACAGATCCAGAAGAGTTTTTGAATATTTTATTTCACCATATTCTAAGAGTTGAGCCACTGTTGAAAATAAGGTGAATCTCTTTACTTTGTTGAACTCATCTATTTGTAGAGGCTGGTGAGGAGAGAGTATCTGCTGCCTTTCAAATTGAGATAGCTCTTAGAGCACCTTTGACTTGTGATTCATATTTCTAATAAGATTCAATATAATAAAGTTATACTGACAAATTTGACACTATTATCCTACCTTTTTTGGTAGGTGGGTTTTGCCCCACTGGTCTCTTGTTGCAAAAGCTCATGAACATAGTTTCATGAGAACTGGACAAAGATCCCCTGTCCTAGTGCTGTCTACTTGAGAGCCTTACTGTTGTCCTGTTAGTTATGCTGGAGAAGGGCTGCTGTAAGAGGACTTCTTAATGTGGCCTATAGCTTATAGCTACTTATTTCTGGGATCAGCTGCAGAGATTGCTGAATTGGTGTTTAAGTCATGGAAACTGTTTTGCATTTCTTCTTTAAGGCTAACGAAAATATTTCAATCGTTTGCCTTGATCAAGTTTGGCTTCTCCTACTTTATCAAAATAACAGATACTGGCATTTATGTATGCCTTTATTCTTGACTGTAGCACTACAAGAATTCAGCTGCCATAACTTGAGTTTAACACAGGTAGGGATTGTTGCCCAGTGTTGCAAGGCATTTCCCATAGTTTTTCAGTCCTTTTCTCATCGCAGGAATTGTATTAGTTTATATGCTGCTTTAGTTCAGTGGTGTGCAAGGTGTGTAAGTGGTGCTATGCAGAGATAGGGGAGCTAGGACACCATAACTAGACCATCTGTGTGTAGTATGCTGTAGTTCACTGCGTAGATGCCGTTTGAGTATACTGAGGCTATCTTCTGTGGTAGTTCTGTAGGGAAATTGTGAAAAAGCTTGAAGGGATGAGAGATCAAGGTATATTGTGAATTTGGAACTGTGTTCCTGCTTCTGTCTAGACGAAGGTCTATGTCTGTAACCTACTGTTAAGTTAAAACCCAACCAACCAACCAAAAAACAACCACAACAACTATTAACTTCAAGCATGTATTGGGTCTATATAGAAAAGTGTTTAGAGAATAGCTTGCCATCTTAAGACCCTCACAGTTGGTGTTACTGCCTCCCTTCAATTGTATGAAATACAATGTGCTGAGAAACCCCTGTGGCTAATGTATTATTCTGGTGAAACACCCGGGGTACAATACTATAATTATTTTAATAGTATTTATTATTATAATTAGAATAATAGCTCTTCATGTGAGAATGTATTTCTAGTTTTCGGTAGTTAACAGGTGTGCTGCTGTGGCAGAAATCACAGCTGAAAGGAGTAAAGTAAAAGCAAGGGAAGATGCCTCTTATTCCACTTGCACGTTTCTGCACCGTCTTCCACATTTCTTTAATCCCTCTTTTGTAAAGCTTGGCCTTCAAGGTTTTTGTCATGTCTGTGCCATACAGAGGAGAACAGAACTTCTGTTCCACCATTCAGCTTTTAGCGCTGAAGCTGATGTGTTTTGTGCACATATCTTAACTCTTTAAGAGTAACTCTTAGAAAGAAGGCTTAAAATTAATAACAACAACTTTGGGCATCATACTCTTAGAATCCTCTCAACACCCGAGTACTCTAAAAGGCACCATTGTCTTAAATGCTGGCTGGGTTGGGAGGAGGTTACCGTTTATAGCAAGTTTAATGAAAGTTCCCAGGAATTTCATCCCAGAAACTTTGAGACCGGGATGAAACAGCTCCTACCTAACTTTTCTTTTGCTATTGGAGGCCAGTTACTCCTATATGCTTTTTCTCCATAATAGCAAAATCCACTTCTTCAATGTGATCACAGTCTTCTATATCCTTTCTTATGTCCTTTCAGAGTATGCTGAATTACTCATCTGAAGCTCTCTTCCCAAATATCTCAGATTTATGTTTAGGTAACAGAAATATTACCTGAAAACATCAGTACTTAATTTTCACTTTGTTTTGAAACATCTGACCTCAAAACTTACTTAAATTGGTAGCTTAATCCTTTGTCTCTCTCCCTATAAAACTATGTTGTGGTTTTGTGGTTGTTCTTTTTTGGGTTTTTTGGGGGGTTGGTTTGTGGTGTGTGTTTGTTTGGTGGTGTGTTTTGCTTTTCTTTTCCTTTTTTTTTTTTTCTTTTTTTTTTTTTTTCTGAGGATGAAGAAGTTTATCCAGAACGCTTACTATGGCTAGCATTTGCAGTTAATGTAGTAGCCTGCCTTCTTAATGTTTGCCTAGGTGTGGAAGGCTGCTTAACGATTAGAGCTGGACGGCCCTTAAATCGGGATTATCCTTTTGGAGAGTTCTCTGTTAACTATATAGCAAGTCTAGCAATGCTAGCCATCTATGTGAGACTTCTACTGTAGGAAGCAGTGTCAATATCTCCCTGATGAAAAGGAAATGTTTCATTAAACCCAGTCATTTTTTTTAACTCCTTATTGGGAATATCATACGGAAGAGAATTATTGTTGTTCCTTTTAATGTTGTATTATTGAAACTCTTACTTGTCTTTCCAACGAAAGCTGCTTTAGTGTGCTGGAGTTTTCGATGCACATGCTTAGGAAGTATTTCTCGGCTGGTAGTTGTAATGCATAGGCATATATTTTAAAAACATACTCTGAAACTTATACTGCTTTTGTTTCTTAAATAAGTTTTTCTGAAATCAGTCCACACTTAATACTTGATTGCCTATCATCTAAGGCATTTTGTTGCTGTTGTTGGCCTTTTTTTTTTAAAGCACAATATATTTCAATGCAGAGAGGGTGTTGTATAGACTACTTTCTGATAGATGTTATTTTCCTAGTAAAATACAGTCATCGTTACAGTAGAGCTTCAGAATCTGTTTTTTAAATCTGTTTTTAGATCAGCAGGTCAGAAAGTACAAGACTGTTACTTCTATCAAATTTTTATGGACAAAAATGAGAAAGTTGGAGTCCCAACAATTCAGCAGTTACTAGAGTGGTCATTCATCAACAGCAACTTGAAGTTTGCAGAGGTTGGTGACAGCTGTTGCTTTGTTAGAAGTGACGATACCTAGATATTTGCCCATTCAGCAATGGGACAAAAGTAGGATTTGGTGCGAAAACAAAATGCGGACGTGTTGGAAATGGGAGTACTAGGTCAGTGGTACAGGTAGCTTACGTTACAAAAATACTTTAAGGTTGACTTAACGACATGTATCCTTTGGCTGAACAGACCAAAGTGATTTAGGTAAAGAATTACTAAAAGAAAACTTCTTAGTTACTGCCAGTAAGTTGTCTTAAGGACAAATATTTTGAGATACCTCTGTTTGTAAAAAGCTTCACAAAGGGAAGATTTTTTTCTACCCCTCCCCCACCCTCGATGGGGGAGCGTAGTCCAGTATATTTAATATCATACTTGAGCATGACTGGAACTTATGACATTTGACAATGACTTAGATGCCACTTTCCTGGTTTTTTTAGCTGTAGTTTCTCTCAAAGACTTAATTTTGGTTTGCTTACCATCTTGTTAATTTTGAAGTTGATGGGCTGCAAGTTTAAATAACATGAATATGTTTATAGCATTAGAAGGATGTCTCTCAATTTAGACAATTATCTATCTCAAGCTCATTACATTATATTCTGGCATTTTACCTAGGCACCCTCTTGCCTGATTATCCAGATGCCACGGTTTGGAAAAGACTTCAAAATGTTCAACAAAATTTTTCCATCCTTGGAATTAAATATAACAGACTTACTTGAAGATAGTAAGTATACAACATTGTGTTGTGTAATAAAAGAGAGTTGTTGAGAGTGACTTAACAGTGAAAGTAAGTACTCCTGGTAGTTCTGGTGGGGTTTTCTTGTTTGGTTTTTTTGTTTTTATTAAATATTTAACAAGGTAGTGAGAGATGCTCAGGCTGAGGAGAAAGGAAAGTTTACTGGCTAGAATGCTTTTTTTTCTCATGTCAAAAGCTATAATTCAGAAGAATGTATAGAATATAACTTCATTGCTTATGTTTATTTAATTCTTGAGTATCTGTACAACTGAACTTGTTATTTCAAGACAGTGTTGTTAAAATTGAGTTATTACCAGCAAAACATCTCATTAATATGGCGGGTGGGAAATCTTAAAAGCTAAGTGTAGCACCGAGATTGGTTAACAGATGTGTACAATGTTGACTACGTTTCATTAGTCTTCATCAGTTTGTGCTGCTTGTTTCTAAGCTTTTTGTCACTAGTTCATCAAACTAGAAGAGATCCTGAGATTAATATGTAAGCCTGCAGCATGTAGTGATGGTGCATTTTTTAACTATAAATCTATCACTTTTTTTGTGACCTAAATTTCTGACATTTGTTATCCACTGAATTTTTCATTGCATTACCTAAGAAAAGACACCTGGTTTTAAATTTGAGATAAGAATTAATAAAACTGCTAAAATTTACTAGAATAGTAGTCTTTGAAACTATCATGGCCTTTTTTTTTTCACTGTCATGGCCATCAGCTTATGCTATTTTTTTTTTCTGGTGTATACAGACATTGGTACAGCTAGCTTAGCCCCTATGATGAGAGAGAACTAACTTGATTTAAAAGGCTGGTTTTACTTGTTCATGCAGTTGATAAAACTTAATTTTTATCATCTTCCATTTTGCAACTTACCACTCTAAACCTTTTTCTCTTACTCCACATTATGTCAAAGGGAAGAAGTTAAATACAGTGGTACATTTCCTGCTTTCATTGGCAATCTGGATTTAGCTTTTTTAATGTCGTGTTTTTCTCTATTTAAAGTAGTAATCCTCCCTCCTTTCCATACCCCTCATCTTAAAAAAAAAAACAAAAAACCCAAAACAAAACCAAAACCCCACACAAAAACAAAAAAAAAAAAAAATGTTTTCA
>NW_008795037.1:2887773-2919597 GCF_000699145.1 Aptenodytes forsteri
ACCCCCCCATCTAAAAAAAAAAAAAAAAAACCCCAAAAACAAAACCAAAACCCCACACAAAAACAAAAACCAAAAACCAAACCAAAAAAAGCCTCCCCAACTTGGAGACTAATAGCTTCTTTAAAAATGCAGCTCCTAGGCAGTGCCGTATATGTGGAGGGCTTGCTATGTATGAGTGCAGAGAATGTTATGAAGATACTGATATTTCTGCTGGGAAAATCAAGCAGTTCTGCAAAACCTGCAATACACAAGTAAGTTGTTGTTTTTGTTGTTCTACATGGGTTTAACCCAAATGGTATGTGCTGTAATAATCGACAGAAAGGCATTAAGAGTGTAGTGAGACTTTCTCACCAGCACTAGCGTAACTCACCCACCAAGTGTAGCCTTTGGTGACAAATCAGGAACTCCGCTTGACGCTGCAATGTACTCATCAACAGTTTCTTACTGAAAACATGGCAACTGCCAAATCCAGGACTGAATACAGTGGAGAAGTAGTAATTGTAGGCAGCTTGGAATCTGTTTCCTGTCGCCTGCTTTAAATCCTAATTTTACATACATGCTACTTTGTGTGAATTGATAAATTCATGACATAGAACAGTTTAATTTTGAAAGCCGTTTGGTAACTTGCATGAAGGTGTCATAGTCATGGCTTGTTTTCAAGTCTGAGCATAGTAGAAAATTGTTGCATTAAATCTGACCTCCCTTCTAACCTTAGATTTTCGGGCAACATTGAACTACACTGGTGGGGAAAAATAGGAGAAACGTTTAGTCTGCTACTGTTACTGCAGTTCCTTCTCTAATGCCATTAATCTTCAGTTCAGCAGTAATGTCTTTGTCTGCCACTGAAACAAATAATCTTATGTGGTGTTTTTTCTCTCCTGAAATATCACTTCAATTGTAGGTTCATCTTCATCCCAAGAGACAAAGTCATAAATTCAATCCATTGTCACTACCTAAAGATCTGCCAGACTGGGACTGGCGACATGGCTGCATCCCGTACCAGAAGATGGAGTTGTTTGCTGTTCTCTGCATAGAAACAAGCCACTATGTAGCTTTTGTTAAATACGGGAGGGATGACTCCGCCTGGCTTTTCTTTGACAGCATGGCAGATCGGGATGGTAGATCTTTTATTTATTCTTACTAATTTTCTCTTAGTTTTTTTACATGTATTACTGTTTTAAATTTCAGTGCCTATTTCTTAATGTTTTGGGGATATTAATATCGTTTAACTTGAAGTACTTGGTGCTGGGACACTAATCTTGACCCAGCCTTACCTCAGCGCCTTTCATAGCAGCCACTGATTTGCATAATCTGAATTTCAACTAGATTGAATGTCTTAGTAAGTAGATGGTACAGAAGTAACTGCAGAAGTTTTCTAGCGGGACTCCTTACACATTTTTCTATGCTGTGCAAGTTTGGCAGAGAGAAGTGATTTTAAATAATCAACTGCAGGAATGTGTTCTTTCCGTCTATATTTAAGTGGATGTACACAATTATCAGATAGTACGCAAATATTTTTATTGCTTTTGCTTAAATGACTTAGTGTAGGTGTCTTTAGAATAAAAGAAATAGTCACACATTACAACATCTGTGCCGTTCCTTTGAATCTCTTCAGAGTTATCAGTGGAAAACTGTTACCCTGTAATAATACAAACGTCAGTAAAACAAGTGTTCTCTTAGATACTGCTGCATTAAATAGTGTTTAAATAAGGACTCTGTTCAGTTCTGGAGCCTGAGAAAAACAGTAACAGATGCAAGTGTCAGACTCATCGTAACAGCTCTTTGCATGAAGAAATCTTGAACCCCTCTGTTACAGTGTGATTTGGGGGGCGGGGGGAGAAGAATCTCGCCTCCTGTTGAAACTGCTACAGGATTGAAGTCTCTTTCTTACAACAACCAGAAGGCAATCAAGCTTTGTTTCGGAGTGCTTGAAATGCGTACGACTGAAGTCTGTAAAGAACCACTTTATTTCAGGAAGGTAGATCACATGAGATACTCCCTGGATGTATCTCCTGCTGGTCGTAGGTTTTTTTGTATCACAAATATTTTTCTTCAGCTGGTGCTATAAGCTAGAAATGTCTGCTGGGAAACAGTGTCATGGATGTCCATACTTGTGGTGTTTGAATTTGCTCATTTTTACATGGAAAATGGCCAGGAGCAAACCCTGCCTTAGTCTTGCAAGTCAGGTACAGACACTCATGGTTTAGAAATTCAACTGTTACCAGTTGTCATGTTATTAACAAATTTGAGGTGGAGTATGTGTTCAGGTCACTCTCCCAAAGTCATACAGAATCTCTAGTGTTAACAAAACCCCAAAGTTCTCATTCTGGTGGGGTTTTTGTGTGGTGTTTGTGTGGATATTTATTTGTTAGTAACATTACAAGATATTCTGACACCAGTTGCGATTCTTCTTGAACAAGACACTTTTCATACAAATTTACCCTGCAGTAGTCCAGAATGGCATATTTAGGTTTTTTTAGAAGGCATTTTCAAGAACTGCTGGTGATGCTGTCATAATTAAAGTACATTATAAAGAGTAAATATATGTAGATGCTATCCTAATCTGTTTCTCTTTCTTTCCTTATGGTTAAAAGGAGGTCAGAACGGCTTTAACATTCCACAAGTTACCCCATGTCCAGAAGTTGGTGAATACCTGAAGATGTCTCTAGAAGAATTACACTCACTGGATTCCAGAAAAATTCAAGGTTGTGCACGAAGACTGCTTTGTGATGCTTACATGTGCATGTATCAAAGTCCAACGATGAGTTTGTACAAATGAACAACGTCCTCTGGAAAACTGAAGAAACAGTGTAATCTACTGTTGCATTTGCTGCATTTTTTTTGGTTAGTTTTAATGCAACCGTTGCTGGCAATGGATGCGATGACAAGGAAGAAGTTGACTCAGAGAGCAAAAGGATTACTGTTCCAAAAACTACATGTGGAGTTCTGTAATTGAAGTATTTAAGCATTTTGCACTCTGGAAAGTGTGCTTGTGTGTGTTTGTTTTATAAACAAAGTCTAAGTGAAGTTACTAAAACTTAAAGCTTTAAGTGCATTGATTATACACAGGCTTTTTGGAAATGTTAAAGGTGGAATTATGTCAGGAGAAACCTCCTTAGTCCATTGAGAATGTAAAGACACAGAGTTCTTGCTCAGTGCATTTCTGTGGATCGAGGATGATGATTCTCTTGTGTTTCTCTACCCTCCGCACCCACCACTTCTCCCCACCCTTGATCTTTTTAGCACCATAGATTCTCTCTCTTGAAGAGAGAGTAACTTCAGTTTCAGTGAGATAAATTTTAGACTGTTTGTTGCATATTAATTCTGTTCTGTTACCTGCCTACTACATTCTTTTCAGCTCACACATTTGCATCTTCAAAAATTAACGTTCATTTAAAGATCTGAATTCCTATCTTGTGAAAATTAAGCACACAGATTTGCTATCTGTTAACTTGTGATTTGTGGAGGGGAAAAAGAAGAGGAGAAGAGGGTGTTACGGGCAAGCATAAGCATCATTGCTGAAATATGAAATTAGCAATGAAAGTTAACAGATGTCTTTTTCTAAGTGTCTATTTTTAAAGAAACAAAGCAGTCTGGAACAGAACAGCAACTATATACAAATGATTCGAGGACAAAACAATAAAATAGTGGATTGCCTCAGGGAACGTTACTGAAGTGGATTCTAGCCCTTGGTAAAACAAAACTGACTTTTCTACAGTACATTAAGCTACTACCTGGGAATATGTTATACATCTGACTCTTCATTTCAGGATTACTAATGGATATTAAAAATCTCTGCCTGGAAAGATGAAACTATAAACAAAAGTAGATCGGAGTTTTACTGTATACCAAGTACCTAATGAAAACTAACTTGAAAAGCTGCAAAACCTGTGTTGATGTAAAACATTATACTTCGAAGTCTGTTGGTTCCTGTTTGCAGCGAAATGCTGTTGATTTAGTTGCTTTTTGGCTACTTCTGTCTACACTGACTAGCGAACACACAACTATATATATATACACAGTAAAATCTGGTTGTACAAATTGCATATATATGAGCTGTACATTTTCAACTCTAAGATGTTTTATATGGAAAACTTCCTTTTGGGATCAAGTCTATAGAAGGAGAGGTCACAAAATATAACAGAGGAAAAGCCACTTTGAAAAACCCACTGTTTTAAAGACAATGGAGACTGATCCCATATTGTAGAAAATGTGGTTACGTTGTTTGTCTTGGAAAACCTAAAATCTTTCTTTGGGACACACTCTACCACAGAACAGTACTAGAGAGAGAGATTGGAAAATTATGCTTGAAGGACTAATCTGTCTAAAGCAAGGGGTGCTGAGAGAGGTGATCTGTTCCATTAGCTGCTGCATGAAGTGTGCTCTAATTTTTCACTCTCAAGAGCAAGAGAATTTTATTAGAAGTGTCACTGTTACTTTTGCCTCTAATGGTCTCCTGGCTCCCATGTTCCCTTGCCTTATTTAGCTAGTCTGTGCTCCTTGGCAAACCTCTGTTTCTTTAGTTTCAGTACTCCTACGAGCTCTTGAACTCTTTTTCTCTCCTGAAAAATTTCAGTGTGGCTTTAGGTGATGGATTCTATAACCCTCTATCGATGGATGGGTTATTGTCCATTGGCTCTTCCTTGCCCACTCCATCCTGCTCTGGGACAGCAGCTGCAGATGCTCAGATGTGTTGACAAAGATGCCATAGAAGCATCTCATAGGCAATGTAAGGTCAAAGGACTAGTTACAGGTCTTGGCTAGGCCGCTTGTATTTATCAAAATGGGCTCGAGAACACTTGCATGATCTGAGCAGAAGGTATGATAACCCACCCTTGCCTGTGTGTTGAAGAGGAAGGCCGGCCACAGCTTCCAGGTACCTCGAGTGATGTTTTTAAATAGAGCTGTTTGCAAAGCAAAGGCAAGAAGGGGCTTGCAAAAAAAGAGGCAATAATAATAGAACAGACTCTCAACTTGTGCTCTACAAAGTTTGATACCTTATTTGATACCTTCCTTCCCATAGCCCCATCGTGACTCTCAACCTGAAAGTAGTTGCAAGCAGTGCCCCCTTCTGAACAAGGAGCAAACATAAAGGCTTTACAAAATGAACAAGCACAAATCTATGTACCAATGAGACCAAGTTGAATGTCTGGATTCTTTCTCTTCCCTATCCCTGGATTTATTTTCTATTTTCCCAATGCATTAACTTTCATACGTCTTCCACTTGTGTCATCTTCCACGTATATTACATACACGTTACCTAAAGTTACAGTTACCTTACCTCTTCCTGCCTGAACTCGGAGAACAACTGTGGAACTGCTATGGCCAGAGGGGAGGCTTGGACTTGACAACTGTATTAAAGTTTTCTAGATGAATAATCTTGTAGCGAAATATCCACTCGGTTTCACAACTGCAAATATCCAAGAATCCGATTTTTTCAGGATGCATATTCTGTTAGCTGAAGTGAATAAAAATAGATGGGTGTAAATGAACTGCTAGGCTTCTTGCTTCCAATCTTCTGGCCTTTGACTGGTAATGGACAAGAAGTTGTGTGAACTCTTAGTACTGTGGTATATGTAGAGAATGTACAGGGAAAAACTGAGGGAGTTTAAATGCGTTATTGCGCATGCTTCTTGGTGACAAATACTGTGTTTTGAAATGCGGGCAGTACTTTACAGCCTGCATTTTGTACTACTTTATATTGTTGCAAAACTAGTTTTGCAAACAGTATATGATTACATGGTTAGTTTATTGCTTATCAGTTAAGAGGACTGAGATGTCTTCTATAGCATAAAAAAAAAAAAGTTGGTCTTGACAATTGAGTCTTCTTTTAATCCAAAAAATACTGCTTTATGGTGTACTGCATTGGACTGGAGACAATCTGGCAATGTAAATGAAATGTTATGGAAACTAACCCCAATTTTTATTTCCTTTCTCAGAAGGGAGTATACAGACAGAAAAGTGGTTTCACTGTGAAAGGAAAATTGTAAAATAACTTATATACAAGGGTAAGAAACTGTTTTTAGCCTTCAGCATATATTGTAGGGGAATTGAATAAGCTATTTTGTAGAAACAGCCTGCATTTTAAAGCACCTACTGCTGTTAAATGTAATGCCCAAAGATTCCAGTACCTCAGCACCCAACTTTTATGTGTTTAATGCATTTGGGAACCTCCCAATCAGTCCTTTCTTCTTTTATATGGTGAATGTGCCCGTAAATTAATAGCACTTAGATGATTGCTTCATGGTTCGGCTCTTAAGTATTGCTAACGATGGCCTTAACCTGCGAGTAGGAAAACACATAGAAAATACGGTTCCTGACAGCCCGTAAAAAGTTTCATAACACATAAACTTTCATAATTGGGGAGAAAAACTGCACCCCTAGACAACTCTCAGCCCCTGCTCTGCTAACAATTTTTAGAAATAGGAGCTCCAATCAATAGAAAATTGAACAGAACACTGCGCCACTAAATGCTTGCTTATTTTGAACATAGAGGGTAAAGAGAAAAGGTATTAGTTACAGGTGATGCCTTACACATTACTAAAACAAAAAAACCCAAACAAAGGAACTCCAAACCCACAGGAAGCTACATCAGAATGCTTGTTGTTTGGTGTGGGAGATAATTGGAGGAAAAAATACAGAAATACGTATGTTCAGTAAAGGTCTTTCTGATATCTGTGATACTGATTCTGTGCTCTTGAAAAATGTACTGTGTTTTACTAAACGGCCTGTGAGATTTCCATTTTAAGCAAGTGTTATGTGTAACAGGAATTACTCATAATCATAAATGGTTCATTTCAGTGCACTTATTTTTCTTGTGCACTTCAAACTCCGCTGAATAGATGAACTCAGTCACCACAATCCCTAATGATAGCCTGTTTAATACAATACTAAGGCACAACACGCTGCAAACTGGAATTTTGCAGTTTCAGAACTGCGTTGGTGTAAAAAAACAGCTTGAAAGCTTTGTGTATTTTTACCACTGTAACAAAGCATGTTTTTCTCTGTTCTTGATGTTTTGCTAAATAAACATCCCATGTTTTGTGCACAAATAGTCTCTTAAACTTACAAAGGCAGTCTCTGAGAATGAGTTAGGGAAACAAACCATTGTATCAGGTTGCCCTCAACTAGCCTTAACTTTTTTTTCCCCCCAATGGTAGAGTGCAATTAGCTGCTGCTGGAAAGGAATGTACCATGTGCTCTTTCTGTATTAATATTAATTAAAAATATTATTCTTATGGCTCTATTAATTTCTTTGGGGGCTTGGAGTTTTGGGAGTGTCACAAACAATAATGAATACAGTGTTGAACTCGCTTGTGTACTTAAGGATTTCTTTTTATATATTTTTGATAGGCTCTCAATGTCAACATTTCTAGGAAACTTAGGAATTGCTGTACTCTATCAAATCAAGTCTAAGTATGCTACTTGTGTCTTACCAATTAGTACCTGATACTATAATGGAAAACCAACGAAAAGCTGCTATTGCTAACTGTAGTTTGCCTGTGGGGAAAAATTAATTTATTTTTAAATACTTATTACACTACCTTACTGACCCTAGCTGATCAGCTCCTTCTGGGATTGTGCTGTACCCTCAGTGCTGCTTCCGTAGCTACCATTTAGAAGCCCTGCACACCAAGTTTGCATGCATAGTCTAGCTAGAAAAGTGCAGCTATCCAGTATTTCTAGGTTTAATTTTTTTAATTTCCTGAGTATTGTAATAATAATATTAACAACAATGAAAAAGTCCTACCTGGGACTTCCTACCTGTAAAAGGAATGCTGTCCATTTAAGTATTTTTAAAAATCTTTATCTCATTGCAAAGCCTTAAGCACTTGTAAAAAATACTTGAAAAAGATACTTTGAGGAAATGTATTACCTACTTCTGCAGTGTAAAGGGTTGGGGTTTTCCTTTGTTCTTTAAACTGCGTTTTTCATTTGCAATAAGATTATTATTTGACTTTTTAAAAGCTAAAGCTGAGCCTTCCTGTGAATCACTATGGGAAAGGTGCTCAGAACATGTCACTCAACATTTTTATAGCAACAGCATCAATGTTTAGCCTCAGTAGAGCTGAGCTCTGGGGAGCAGCTGCAGCTGGAGGTTTGCCTGTATTTCGCGTATTCAGTCACAAGAGGGCACTGCCTGTACCAGCTGGAACCTCTTGCCTGTTCCTAACCCACGGCTTTTAAAAATGAAGATTGATATTCCTATGTGTCTATACAGTTATTGTAATCCCATTTTTATAGTGCTGCTCTTAAAACTACTTTTGGGCTAACGTAATTAGGTACATATAAAACTTGCACAGGTTTATAAATTTCAAACATACACCAAATCTAATGCAACGGTTCTTTAGCTCAGAATTGGCAGCATGTGTAATCCCCCAATGGTCAAGCCCACAGATGGTTCATAAACAAAGCGCTGCACATCGAGCTCGTGTTCCCACCGAGTGTTGGAGCTACCCAAGGGGCTGGGCTGGCATCTCGCACAGCAGTGTGAGCCTGGGCAAGGCGGCTTCAGGTCCTTACTGCACCAAAACTGCCCGTGGACCTTGGGCCCAGCTGCACAGTGCAAAGCTCCGATAATGGACAATTGGATCCAAATAAAACCGCTGTTTGGGTGACTAAAGCAGATGTAACTGGGAGATGTAAAATACCTAGGAGACCTTGGGGCATTTGTAGAGCTTAGCAGAAGCTAGTGAAAACCGTAAGCAACTTAAATGCAGTAGTAATTTTTCAAAACAAAAACTTCCATGCAAAACAAAATGTCATAGAAAAAAGCATAGTGTGAGTCACAATCTTCAGTCACTCCACGTAGAGCTGGTCCAGCCGTGGCTGCTGAACCCGGCTTTGTGGCTGCAGCCCTACCTTTTTTCTTTAGGCTGTTCCTCAGCGATCTGCTCCTGGCCAGGTCAGGAAATGGCATCTGACTGAGGCCCACCTCCCCTGCGAGCTGATGCAGGAATTAAGTGGGATTTGGGGACAGAAGGAAGCCAGGGTAGGTGTTTTCAGCTGTGCCATCACTGGTGCTTGGGTTAGCGAGCACCTTATGGTCACTGGCATCAGTTTGCTCTTCAGGCTGATTTTTAATGGGACACTGCTGCCATGGGCTCAGGGCCCCAAGGCTGCCCCATGGAGCTGCAGGTGGCAGGGCAGCCCACCCGCCCGCTGGCCCCCGCTCCCCTCATTGCTGCCTGCTGATGTCTGTAATGCTGGGGAGCGTGGGAGGCCCCATGGCTGCTGTCACTGACTGTCCCACGGCTCAGAGAGAGTGATGCTGCAGGGTTCCTGTGCGAGCAAGGTGGCAGTGTGGGGGTGCCGGGTGCAGGATGGTCCTTTTAACCGCTGCAGGGAGGTGCTGCTTGGGGTATGACGGTGCCACATAAGGAACTAGAGAAAGGGACAGTAGGGAAAAACAAAAGAAAAAAGGGCTGATCACTCAGTCACAGCACAACCCTGCTGCACGTGTGACTGCACTGAGGTGCTGGGGCAGCCACATGCAGGCCCTGGTGGGAGCAATGAGGGAAGACCTATGGCTGCTGAACTACTTAAGACCACGAGTGGAAAGGGTGCAGCCTGCCTCTCCCACCTCAGCCACAGCCAGCACTACAGCTACTCATGAGCAGTGACAAATACATTTGATGCATTTTATAACTGAGCAAGTAATGCAATAAAACCATTTACAAAAAGGAAAAAAAAAACCCAAACAAAAAAACCCCCCACCCTGCATTTTATGGCCCTAATGGTCACGTTTTGCAGCTGATTGACCTGTGTGTACAGAAAACTGATAGTGGATCTTGTTATTTATTAATCAGTTTTATCAATTAATTAATTTTAATTAATTGAAGAAAAATTTGGAGGTTCTTGGGTCTAACTCTTTTCTATATGCATTAATAACATTAATAACTGAAAACTGCAATAATGCTGTGTGCGTATTTTCTCTCTCTGTATATGCATGACTCTCTGTGGCCCCATTTATTTGTTATTGTTGATGCTGTCTTATCTGACAAGCGCTAAGCCACAGATTTCCCCCCTGTCCCTGGTTTGATGCTGCAACAGTGGGTGAGCTACAGCCTTATTAACACCGTGATGGGATGGGGTGCAGGTGGGGCTGGACCTCCTGCCCACACCACACTTCTGGGCTCTGCTCATGAGGGGTGTGACAGTGTCTCACCTAGAGCCCAGAACACACACACACACACGTTTCATTACGCACCCCCAAAGCTGGGCATACCTACCTGCCTCTCTTGAGGCAACCCTCAGCTCAAATGGAGTCATCTTATGATGTCACATGGTAGCTACACATTAGGGGATTTTTGGATAGCAAATAAGGTGTGGTGCTTCCCCCCCCGCCCCATGTCTACTTAAGCCCTGGTTTAGGCAACTAAGTACTTCTTTGAAGGGGAGAGTGGGGGGTGTCTAGGGGTGGCCATAAGCCCTCTTGAATTTTGCCGCTCTGTGTTCAGCCCAGCTCTGCAAAATGGCACTGCCTCCATTGCGGCGCTGCGAGCAGCCAGGCAGTACCCTTGGCCTGGGCTGTGTCTGCAAGGCAGTGACAGCCAATACCTCCTGAAGGCAGGAGCTACATAAATACAGCTTTTGTAAGTAAGTGTGACACCCACACTAACAGAACGGCAGCCCTAGCTTAACCAAATACTTTGCAAACTTCCCACCTTTAGGTTTGTAATTTTTGAGGAGTCTTCCGTTCCCATCCTATTTATCCTTCATTTTCAGCTGATTCCCTGTTCCATGAAGAAAAGAGACATCTGGGAATGTAAGGATAATAATTGCATATAAGTTACATCGTAATTTCTTTTTAAACAGTCTATAAATTGGCTGGATTCACCTTCACTTTCTAACGAGACCAGTTTGTATATGCTAGCACTCACACATTAAGATGCTGTTCACTAGGCAGCATCTCACATTCCACACTGCATGTTGTTGTTGTTTTTTTTTTAACCATGCAAATTTCCCACCTATCAAAGTAATTTGCAAAGGTAATTTTGTTTCTACTCATCTATTACAATAAATCAATGAATAAATAAATTATAATGCAGCAATTAAATGTATAATGAGATGGGCCACAACTACTAATAAATGCAGAGCTAGTTGCCCAAAGGTGAACAGACTTCCCCTCTCTTCTTACAAGTCAGGTAACAATCTTTCTATGATCGAGAAACAAGCAGCTGCTAAACATGTAAATGAAACCAAGGGATATACGAGTTCACACTATAATGCTGTTCTTCAGCCTCATTATTATTGTCACATTACCGGTTCTTCTGTGACTTTTCCTCTGAATATTTAAAGACAGGGAGGGGATATGCAATTATTTTTAAACATCCTTCTGCCAAATGACTGTCTGAATGAATCCAACCATGTTGCTGAGGTGTTGGCTCCCTTCAGTAACCTAACTGGTGCAGCACGACTCAGTTTTATCCCAGCAGAGCTATTACAAAACCAGTGTTGATCTGCAGGAAAAGCCAAAAGAAAATGCTGAAATTCCATGAGGAATGGAAGTCCCTTTTAAAAAAAAAAATAATTCAGCATTATTAAATATCAAATCTGAACAAAACAATACAAGCAGGGTATAAACTAGTGTATCTTCTGTTTTTAAATATGGTATAAATTATAATATCACTACTGCTTTCTGTAGTTTGATATTGCCATAAGGAAAAACCAGAATGAGCTTAATACCTTTTTGCCCCTGAGTTCTTCCTGCTGCAGTAAGCATGCTCCAGGATGCCTCACGTTTCTTCAATTCCTGTCTATCATCTTCAATATTTTTTCCTATTCAAAATTAAGTGCCAGAGAGTTACCATTTCATAGGAACATGCTTGTCTCTTTCTTCAGTAGCCACAACAGTGGATCCCTTGGCATTTTACTCCTACTCTTCCCCGAAAGTGCTCGCGCTCTCTTTCTCTCTCTCTCTCTGTGTCTCACCTCTCCATTTTTGTGTTTACCCACACATATGCTCCACCATCTGAGATCACATTATTCAGAAAATTTGTTTTTAAAGGAATGATTGATGCATTTACTGTTTTTGCCCCAGTCTGAGCTGACTCTGGCAAGAGTGATCCATTAACATGGGGCTGAGGAGATACAGCATTGCCCAGAACATCAAGTTGTTTATCTAAAACTTTCTTATATTTAGAAGAATAAGGGTTTTCTTCCTCCCTTCCCCCTGCCCCCTTGCATAGAGTTTGAGAATTTCAAGGGCAGCTCATTAGTTAGCAGAGACCTCAGTGAAGCTACAGTGGTTGATTTATTGTAATAGATGGCAGGAAACAGAATTATCTTAGCAAATTAGTTTGGCTGATTGATAGGAAAGCTGGCCAGCAGATAAGACGCAGTGCTGACATCTGACCTGACCTGCACATGCTTCTGATGGAGTTACGCTGGTTCACAATTGAGGATGAGTCGCTACACTTAACAGAAAGTGCTCAGGAAGAACAAACAAGCCAGCCATGAACATGGCCAGGACCTTCAAGCAGCATGCTACCTGGAAGCACTGTCCTTGAGACTGTCCTGCAGCCCTGCAGTTTCTGGCTAAGGTGGGAAATATTAGCTGATCCATTCATATTTTTTATACAATTCAAACACTCAGCGGGAAGCTGTTTCACTGAGGAAGCTGGACAAGTTTTTTCAACTCGCATACTGCAGTCACAGAAGTTCAACTGTATTTATCAACCCTAATGAAGTAATTTCTTTGGCTTTCCATTGCCGCACCTGTCTGGGTCTTTAAAACCCAGCAGCAGCTGGCATGAAGGGGACCTATGGCAGTCAGTTGACCTACGGAGCTTTTACTAAAGATACATAGTCTTGTATGGGATCTTTCATGCAGATAAAACCAAAAGCATCTAACTCTCCCCCAACACTTGACTAACTGACTACTCCCACTTTTCCTTTTTAGACAGGAAAAAAAAAGAAATCCCAAAGCCTTTAATAAGTTCACAGTATATATTATTTAGCACTGAATGCAGCTGTCTCCGCAATAGTGCACAGAAGCTGTTTAAAACTAGGCAGAAAGAAGATACATGTAGATATAAAAAGCTCATATTTGAGAGGAATTTAGTTTGGGAATTGTCATTAACTGCACACACGTGCGTGTGTGCCCATGTGGTTGTGGAGACGGCACAAGTGGTCATAAAACAAAGCAAGATTTTGCCTGCCATACTTCGTCTTGCCATTGCTCCCTGGAACATGATGGCCAGGGTGGGGACTGTAGGACAAAAGCCTTCAGGTGACATCATTGTTGGTTCATTGCTGTACAAGGTGCTCAGAAGACATTAAATGAATATAACATTTTCTAAGCAGGCATTAGATGTGCCTCCAACTTTATGTTAGGTTCCTGAGGATGGCATGAAGAATTTTTCAGCACTAACTCTAACTTTGCCAGCAGGACCCAAAGGATCCCTCTCCAGACAACTGACAGTTTTAATGTATTTCATCCTTTAGAAGCAATTACTCCCATCCCCTGGGACACCCACAGTTTGTTCAGGGATGCTGACTCTGACCTTACAGACAAAAATTTTGGATCTTAGTGGAGCAACTGATTTTATGTGCTAAGTCAAGTCCCCCATAAGCTCAAAACTTCAGCGTTGTGAAAGACCTCATCATAAGAGCAGGCTGAGAAATGTACACGGAAGTCCTGATCCCTGCAGATATTGGTATCAGTGGGTGGTCAAAGTCTTGCCATTTGTGGGACACCTGGATTAACATATTTATCAACAGTGTGTAGAAATGAGTGAATAACAGGAGTTTTGCACTGTGGTTAGTAGCATTCATTCTGTCTTTGCAGAGGCCGGGAAACCTGCTAGACCTTCTACAGCCAGAACCAACGGCCACCTCTCAGTTCTTACAACAAGTGTGGGGAAATTAAATGATAAACATGAAGAGAAATACAATGATAAACATGGAGAGAGGGGGGAAAAAAATGAACCCTTTCTGCAAGGTAAGAACTCAGTGATAAATAGATCTGTGTATATTTCCCAGCCTCATTCCTCACTTGCCAAGTCTGATGCTATTTTCATTAGGTCATGTTACCATACATGTCATTTTATACAAAGGTGCAGTATATCACAACTGGAGGTTGAGGTGCTTGTAGTGAACACAAATGAGCTTGTAATGGTCCATCTGCTTTGATTTTATTTAGTGATCCCTCAAGGGCTGGGAGCTAGAGTGAGAATAACAATGCTTCAACCCATCTGCTATTGTAGTACCAGCTCCAGTTGAATTATCACATGTTCTGAGTGGCTGGCATATGCTGTGACATAAAGCTACAAGAAAGTGTTGCTCTCCAGCTGTTGTGTTGACAAATACTTTTCAGCCAGTCATTAAGTTCAGCTCAATAACCAGGGGGAAACTGCAGCTAAAAGTTGATTATTATTTTATTTTATTTTAAGCATTAGAAATCACTAGTACAATATATTTTATTTAAAAATGTGTCACTGAGGGCACACATTGTATATGAGCTCTAACAATAAAAATTTCTCTGTGACGCCCATAAATTTTTGTGTTATAGGATTGGATGGGCATCTCTGTAACTGACAGTGTAAATCTTAGTAATGAAACTGTGGCTAACCTCGTTTAAGAGGCAGCACATCTGAAGCTGTGTATGTATAAACTTGCTGGCTTAGTGGTGCTATGGGCCATAAGCATGCCTGACCACAGAAGGAATGACTCAGAAAGAGATTGTGATCTGAGGCCACATGCAATGAAGGATAACTAGGTTGTCTTTAAATTGAGGAGGGAAGCAAGTAGAGACTCATGTAGAGACATGGTGGATGCAACAGGTTCAGATGGCTCATCTGGCATTGCACCTCATCTGGGCTGCAAGGTGTGATTGCTAAAAGTGGCCACTACTTTTGCCTTTACTCCCTCGTCCACTGTTGGTGGCCTGCTGAAGAGCTCAGGACACTCTGGAGACACCCTAATTTGTGCCCACATGGGGCACTTGCTTCAGAGCAAGTCCTGGAAGAGTATTTGTGGATCTCTGCTGACAATGGTCAGATTCTCTCCTTTTCCTTCCTCTCTCCACCCTGTCCTCTCGGGGCTGCTGTGGGTATGGAATCCGCCACTGTGTCTGGGAACAAAATAAAAGGAATTTCCCACAGGTTCAGTGGCTGATATACAGCCAGATGTATGTAGGAAATGTGAGGTCCCCTGCACAGTCTAATGTTCCCCTCTTTCTGTGGATAACGTACCCAGAGAGGGTACATGCCTTTTGGGCACTGTTCACTGTTCAGCAGACGCATGTTCAATGAGAACAGAGCAAATAAAATCTGTTCTTGATATTCAAAAACACTCTCCAGAATTCTCGTCCCTAATCTGAGACAGCCCCGCTGCGGGTGGAGAAGGGATTGGTGAGGGGTTACAGCCAGAAGACACTAAACGATGGTACCGAACCCTCAGTGCTGCCGCTACCCCAGGAAGGCAGGGTGGGCTCTCTGGACCATGGCTCTCGTGTGCATTTCTGTTAACCATTGCATTAGGGATTCAGTTCTTAAATACAACTTACGCTTGTATTTTGTCTCAGAAAAACAATAGGCACTGTTCATACTGAAGCATTCCGGTTCTAGAGGTTTATGTTTCCTATTGTATCCAAAGACCTGTGGGTGCCAGCTGTCACTGGTGCTGCCGTTGTATTATGATCCCCTGGCTAGTGCAGGAATTGTTGATTACGTTAGCTTTTGAATCAGTTGATTATCATGAATAATAGGCCAAAAAGGCTGTCAGCATTTTGACTTTAACTATAACTGTTACAATTAATTATGGGTTTAATTAGCATATATGCCTAGCAGTAGAGAATATAATACTTCATGGGTAACAGATGATCCTGCAGCTGTAACATAAAGTGTGATACAGGTTGGGATACAGATAGTTATTAATAAATGGCTTCTATTGTTTGAGGTCCTTATTTATACAAATTAGCAGGCACGACATAATCAACCTAAACTGTATAATTTATAATAATTGATTTCATTTTGACTGACCACCAGTCGGCCTACTACATGCCCTCAGAAGAAAAATAGCCCTATTAGGATAAGTTTAATCCTAAACATAGCTAATGAATCCTATTACTTTAAGGTCATATTTGAAGCTTTTGTTAATTGTCAGAACCATTTTAAATTGATTAGAGTTAAATTAAATCAATGTAATGTTTAGAAAAACAATATTTCTAATGGATGAGGCCAAGCTGACCTCGAATAAACATATTTATCAACCGATTTCAGTGAATGAGAAGGCTAGCAGCTGGGCTCATAATTCACGATTGTCTATAATATGGGGAATGTCACTATCTAGGCAATTAATTATGTCAGGTAATAAATCTGTTGCTCACAGCTGAGCATTTGCCAGTTGGGGTGACAATCCCCTCAGCAAGGTTATGACGTTTAGAGACTCTCTCCTCCCCCAAACCCACACTTTACAGTAGCAGAACAACTACATATAACTTTAGGGGGAATGAATGTGGTGTTTTCATAACTGCCAATTACCTGACAACATGCCAGACTGTGATAACTTAGTATGGAATCATTTCTCTACCAGGTCATTTCAAATAACAAGGATGGTCTATGAGGAAAAAGTTTTGCTGAACTATATAACAACATTTCCCAGTCTGGAGAGGTCAGAAGCTATTAATACTTCCTTACAGACCACTATGAAGTGATTGGTTTGCCATAAATATACTGAGTGGCAAAATGTATAATGATCAGAGAAATAATTGTTTTGCAGAAGCTTGACAGTGTGAGAAATTCAGAATGGGTTAACATGAACTAGGCTACACGATATTTCACAGGTAATGACGGGTACAGTTTAATACAACAGGACATAGGAAAAATGATACATGGAAGTAGGATCAGTTTAAGGTTAATCATGCATTCAGCAGCTTAGGAAAATGTCTGGCATTATTGCAGACAAATGACACAAAACATCTGTTCTCTTTTCAACATTTTGTCAAAAAAAGAGCAAAGGTAAACTAAATTTTCATAAAGAAAGGGTGAGAAAATAGTATAAAAATGGCACAGCAGTAACCAGAGACAGATAAATTCTCTTTTGTATAGTATTATATGTGCAGCATGAGCTGTCTTATGTTGAACAGATTGCAGAAGAAAAGACCGAGTATAAGTAAAGTAATACAATATTTGAAAAAGAGTAGGATAAGTGATGAAAGGTTCACTAAATTAAAAAGAGTCTGGAGCAGTTCAAAAAGATTCCTACCATTTTTTGGGGTGCTTTACTTATTCTCTAGAACTGGACTTTCCATTTTGCATGTTGCTACAAGATGAGGTGTTCTGGTCAGCATGCTGAAGCGGCATTGTGTTTGCAGTGGGTGAATCATCCTCTCAGTGGAGGCTATCCTGCCTTTGGAGCATCAGCTGTTTTTTATATTTCAGATTCAACCATAAGCTCCAACACTGAATTTGACCATTAGCTAATAAATGGTCATATCCTGACAATCATAATCAAAAGTTAATATAGCCTATGCAATCTTAGATTTTGCACACGGAAGGTACGATGCACTAGCAAGTACACACTGCACTTGCATGTACATGATCGACATTTTGGAACCAAAGTGTTGGCTTCATAAATTAGATATGTGTCTTCAGTGAACCACATCAAATGGCTCTTAACAGCCACAAGTATGTTGTGAATTAGCCTTTTTTTTGCCTGAAGTGTATCAACAGCTTCGTAAAAAGTAGTTGTGAAAATAAGAAGTACTCAAATGCAAGTCGTAAGCTTACGTACATTATGAACAACAAATACATAAAAAGGCCTTTCAGTCATAATATAAAAATAGCCTCCCATGAGAAGAAGAAAACACAGATCCTTTCTAAGTGCCCAAACAAGGCAGAGCATGTTCACTAACAGGTCCTGCCAGCAGGTTTTTTTCCATCGTTCCATGGACAGACATTTATGTCTTAGGAAATAAGAAATAAGAAACACAACTGGAGGTCATCTGGCAGGATTAGACCCTTCATATGAAGCACCCAGAACTCCACCCCATAGACAAGGTGCCTTGATCTCTGCTGCTCCTCTTATAGAAGCTACAGGCAAGCCCCAGTCCCACATTCACTCTCCCATGATGGGAAGTGTTTTTTTTTTTTTTATTT
The DNA here is from genome assembly GCF_000699145.1 of Aptenodytes forsteri. NCBI lineage: Eukaryota > Metazoa > Chordata > Aves > Sphenisciformes > Spheniscidae > Aptenodytes > Aptenodytes forsteri. The sequence goes on from NW_008795037.1 coordinate 2,905,878, forward strand.
CACACAGTTCAGCTTCCCTCATGCTTTGCCGTGAGTCTGCTTTGAGGGCTGGCCTGCCTGTGTTTATGCTGTGAAAAGCAGCTGCTCAGCCACCACTTCTGATATGGTTGAGCACGACTCATCACAGTGGGTAAAATCCAGCTTCGCTTTCGTTTTGGGCTAGACTCTTACATTAGGCTATTATTTGTGTTACTGAGAGTAAGACAAGCCATAGTGGAAGAGAAATTTACTCTAACACAGACAGACTTCATTTACAGTGGGCTGAAGCTGCCGCTTGACTTCAAATCTCTGGCAGATACTTTGCAGACACTACTTGCAATTAAGCATTTAAATAGAAATTGGTTACATTTGTATATAACTTATCTGCAGGTTTGGAAGAATATGAGAAAATCAAACCACCAGTTGTGACACACTATACTGGAGAGCTGCTTTAGGATATTAAGGCAATTTGTGTGTGCGTCTATGTATGTGTGAAAGAGAATGAGAGACTGCGTTTTGACACACTACTGGAGAGCTGCTTTAGGATATTAAGGCAATTTGTGTGTGCGTCTATGTATGTGTGAAAGAGAACTGCGTTTGAATGTGTGTAGTGTGTATAATAACTTTACTTGCAACCAACCACTGTAGACCCTGACTGGACTCTGAATTATTACTGTGAGATGAAACATTTCTTTAACAAAACTGAGTCCTTTAATATCCCCCATCTCTGTTATTAGATGGACAAATGAATTTTACTTTGAACATAACATGTGGCATTGTCTGAAAATTGCCGGTATGAACTGAAGTTGGCAGGTATTTTCTTGCTCTCCTCGTAAGTGATTGCCATTTATTATATGTTGCACCTTTATCTGTCAAATACTGCAGAGCACTATATTGATTTGTTTCTGCCGCAAAGCAAAGGTCACTTTGATCAACATACTACAAAACCAGAAAAAGTAGGGTTCTGACATTTCATTACCTGGGAAAAAAAGGACTAAAATAAATAAGAATATGTTTGAGAACAGAGCACTTCAATATCACAGTGTGCAGTAACTGTAATTAACAAAAGAACTGCTCTATTGAGGTTAAAGAGAAAAAAGAGAAGGCAGGTTTTCTTGCAGGGAGTATTCTTTACATGACTGATTCTGTAACATTACAGCTGTGATCTTACTGAAGAGTTACATTCATGACAAATCAAATACACTGGCTTCTCAGATTCAGACTTTTAATGAGCAATAAAACTCAAGGAACTCTTTAGGAATCGGGGAAGATTTTATAAAACTTTTAATTTTTTCTAAAAAACCCTGATGAGATTGGGACTTTCTGTGCTATGCGCAGATGAAGAGATGGTCCCTACCTTAGGAATGTACAGTCTGAAGAGATAAAACAAAGCACGGGAGAAAGAACTGGACCCACTGCTACATGCAGCTTGCCCAAGGTCCACAAGGAGTGGAAGGCAGAGCCAAAAAATTAAGCCCAGATCTCCATTTTCTAACTCTACTTCCCAACAGCTTGGTTGTCTTTCAGAACTAGCACACGATTTAAAGATTTGTAAGGAAAGTGGTGTCCCAGGTGGCCTAGTCTTGTTATTTTTCTTCACGCCCAGAGTCTTTCAGGCAACCCCTACATATTGCTTCACTGGGATCAGCAGACGCTTCTTTGCCTTGTGTAAATAAAATAGGCCCAACATTTCTGTGGAAAATTTTCATTCTTTTACATTTTGGGAATCTGCTTTTAAAATCAGTGTAGTCCCCCATCCCTTTCCCAGTAGTTTCTCGCTTGTTTCTGCAAGAAAACCTGGCATTTTTTTCCTAAAGCATCTATTTTTGCTAGTTAACATAATAATTTTGTGGTTTTTTTTTTTCCATGCAGCACCCGGATGCCCTCACTCAGGAGCTGAGTTGCTAGACTGGGCTTTTCCTGGAGCTGGATCTGGTAATTCACATCCCTGGTCTTTCTACACAGAAAAATGAATCTCTGGTCTTACAAGTATTACTGCTCTACCTGAACACAAACAACAGAGGCCAACCTGCTTTCCCATCATTACTGCTGTGAAGTTTTCTTTTTTTCTGGTTTTATATATAGTGTTTAGTTCTTCACTTGAAGTCACATTTGCATTGAAATACAGCAAGCAGTTATACCTAAGATCTTTTGTTACACCTATGATCACTAGGGTGCATATCACAGCTTGCATGGCATATGGCAGTGCTTATCATGTCAATAACAAAGTCTGAATAATGCAATTCTTGGTTGTAATTATCTTTTATTATTATCAAGGGTCATTCCTGGGCTCTTCATTCTTTCATCTCATAAGGAATTTTGGGCTTCCTTATTAATTAAATAGCCAGTGTGATTGAATTAGCCAATTAGCTCTGCCTGAAGGGATGAGCATTGATCCAAACAAAGGGCCTGATTCCACAAACTTGTTGCTGTGAGGGAGAGTCTTGCAGGGAGCTGGCTGGCAAGAGTGGGCTCGTAGGACTTAGCAAACTATTGTTTGCCTATCCCAGTTAATTTGCAATTATTAGACCAGGTAAAAAAATTTTTATTTGGATACTTTCCTACTAGGAAAGTACTGCTTATCAAACATGAAACCTTCCATCGAGATGTTTGATTTTATAAAAAAGAATGTGTTTGAAAAAAATCAGACGTTGCTATATAGTGTTTTGATGTTACCATTTTTTTCTCAGAGTGACTTTAAATAGTTGTATTGTAATTTGAAATTTGTAAGGTTCAAATTGAAAATGGGAACAAAACCTTTTAACATTAAGAGAGGAATCCTGACTGTTCCTATATATTGCAACAGTTTTGCTGTAAAATTCTGTATCACAGAAAACGTCCCACTAATCAAAAAATTAGACTCAGTCTTCAACAGTTACTTCAACAAGACAGTGTATGTTCCCTAATCCTAAAGCACAGATTAAACCCCCAAATGACACCAGGGCTATGCATCTCTTAAGTATCATCTGTGCCTAAAAGGCACACTGGATATGTATGCAAATGCAACTCATCTCTCTCATGCTCCACCATTCTCACTCCCTTTTTTCCTCCCTTTATCTTGACATGTTTACTATTTCTTCTACACTGTGCTTCACTGAATAGCAGATCAAACTTCAAAGCAACTTTTAGTTTGAAATTTGTTTCCAGGCTCCTAAGCTATTCTTTTTCTGACAGCAGTGGATAAGAAATTGTCACTACCACTGGTGACATGTCATCGGGAGATACAGGAATAACAGATGGGCAGCAGTGAGATAGCAGGAAGTAACTTCTTTAAAAGACTGTGTTGACATCACCAACTATGAGAGCAGAGGTAGAATGACCCCCAGAAGGGAATCCAATCCGCTCAGCACTTTCTGACTCACAGGTGTTCTGTCTTACTTATTTTTGTACATAGATCATATTGGATTTAAGATTGTTTGAAGTTTTAAAACAGCTATGTTAGAATTAATGGAAACTATTAATAAGGATTAAGAAAAGGATGAATGGATTTAGCCACTAACTTCAGTGTTTTAAATGATACCACTAAAATGATAACTAGGATTGCTGATGTAACCGGCATAGCTGAATGCTGTTAATAAGAGTCAAGAATCCTTGATTGCAATGTGAGATCAATGGGTTATGACATTTTGATGTCAAGCTGATGGATCTGACTTTCTAAATGAAGAATGATTGATTATGACTCTTCAAAAGTATGGCTCATTATCAGCATATCTAGGCAACTCTTGGCACCAACCATACATAACATCCATTACAATATGTCAGAAGTCATTGCTTTGGGTGGGTGGCCATGATTTCTGAGAAAATTAATTGTGCTGATTACTGCAATATATTACAGTATATTGCGTAAAACAAAATAGTGCATGGCATCTACAAGGAAAGTACCATAGAGGCAAAGAAAAGACAGTGATTTTTTTAGCCCTAAGTGCATTTTGTATGTAACAGATGGTCCACACAGCCTATAAGAAACCTGTTCTTTCTGATGGGAGTAGGAAAATGATATAAAGCACAACATGGGCTTCATTCACTGCATTTTATAAAAGTCTATGAATTTGTCTTCCAAACCAGGAATGACACAGACCCATAGGAAAACAGATTTCTTGATTTCAGAGAGCTGCGTTAGTGCTAATTACTTTTGAAAATCTCCTGCTATGCTGCACTTTTTATATTTTAAATTTTAAAAAAATGTGACAGTGTTTTATTTATAGTACATTACAGTTCAGTCCAAAGTTTTGCTCCAGAGTGTAAACTCCATTGTGTAAAATCATTGTACAGTGGATAACATGGACACTGTCATGGAGAGTACAATAAATGCAGGGCATAACAATATTAATGGCAATAAAATAATGCCTGAACAGTCCAGCCTAATACCCCATTCTGCACTGAGCACTACTTTCGAAAGAAGTTGATATTACATAAGAAAATGCTCAGTATAATTTAAAAAAGGTGTATTAAATGTGGTCTGTTCACCAATACATTACGTTTTATTGTCTCCTTCAGAATTCCTGGAAAAGCTCTGGGCCACTGAAGGAAAACCAGTCACAGCAGAAATTTTTGCCACAAGGTCTGACAGAGTGGAAACAGAAAATAGCCAGGAAGAGACAGATTTATCTTGAGAGATAAAGCACCCAACTACCCTCTGCTACTAGCTTCTGAATCACTAGATGTAGGATATGCAGGATTTCACACAGGCATTTCAAACAGTTTCAAACCACCACATTTACCATTATATTAATTTGGCTTGGGGGACATCATAATGTATTGACTTTCCATCTAGGACACTAAGACATTAGACAATTACAAGCTCAATAATATCACTAATTCTGCCAAGTCTTGCCAATTATTCTGTCTCCCAAAGGACAAAGAATACAGAAATGCTTCATACTGAGAAAATTACCTTTTTTACAAAAAAATGAAAGGAAAAAGTATTGTGAAGAAATATTCTTTTAAACCAGGGAAGGATCTGCTGAAAGAGATTTTTTTTTTCCCCCCTTCTGGAAAAAAATTGGTGTCTGGCTGAAATGAGGTGGAAGTTATTCAGGTGGGGATTTACTTTAGAGTGCTTCTAGTAGGAGTTGGGCTTTAACCTGTGGATCAGTTTTGGAAAAGTCTTAAAAATAGCTAACAATTACCTAATAAATAGTAACAATTACTAAGCAATCATTTTGCAAATTCTTCTCTGTTTTGAAAGGTCAGCAAATTCTTAAGTGAATTGTGATTTAGGCATACCATTTTATTTTTGTGCCTGGAGTAGGTATGTCAGAATGGTGCTTGAGAAGTGGCAATTTCCAACTCTTGCTATGCTTGTTGACCTGCTATTTCAGATGACTAAATAGGAGGTTTCTGTTGGTTTTATGAAGTTATATTCACATATATGGTATTGACTAATACTTACATGAGACACAATTTGCTACTGCTCTGAAACTAGGGCTGAGCACACGCGAAGAGCTCTGCTCCATTTTGATCTGTTCTTATTTTATGTCTATACTGACTGCGGCAAATGATTACACAAATCTGTGTAATCACTGTGGACAGTGGAGATCTGTCCTGGATCTCTGTTGCTGGAACATCACCAGCCAGCAACATCTGGAGTTTTAGTTACTGTAAATCAGTATAATTATGAGTTAGTGTTTTCAGGAGAGCACTTGCTTGGTGCTTTATCAGATCTTAAGAAATTCTACTAACGTTACATCACCATATCATTGCAGAGAAATCCTAGTAAGCAAACACTGGATCAGGCCCTAAATGTCCATTCAGAGTCATAGCACTGTAGGCTGTTCTTTTAATTCAGTTTCTTTTCAGGGCGGGGGGGGAAGAATTTGCAAAATCTGCCCAAATGTGGTAGATTTGATATGATGAACAGCTCATAATCTACTAACTGAAACCTTCTAAGCAGTTCATCAATTACTGAATTTAAGCCAAAATTTTTCTTCATCCGTAATGGAGAAGTCTGATACAATTTAACAGTGAAGCTACAGGGGGAAGAATGCAAAATCTGCCCAAATGTGGTAGATTTGATATGATGAACAGCTCATAATCTACTAACTGAAACCTTCTAAGCAGTTCATCAATTACTGAATTTAAGCCAAAATTTTTCTTCATCCGTAATGGAGAAGTCTGATACAATTTAACAGTGAAGCTACAGAATATTGATAGTGGGTTTATAGAAATTGCCCTGAACATCTACAGACTTCACTGTTGCATGTTGTCCAGCTGTGGCAGCCTGAATGCTTTATAGAAGAGAACACAGTTCTCCCTAATTTTTAAAAACAGAAAGAGACTGAATCGGTTTACAGCAGCTCCAACACTGGGGCTCCTGGAGAGCTAAGGAGAGCTTGTGTTCCCCCAAGAGGGTTTGCAGGCTCCTCTCACACCCTTTCCCAGCATATCTGTTTGCTTCTCTGGCCACCAAACCTCCCCCTGGGGGGGACCTTCACCTTCGCCTCCTGTCACAAGGTGCACCGTTCTTCTGGAGCTGTGCAGCTGGTATTTTGCCTAAGAAGTCCTTAAGGCAATGACAAGAATCTTCCAAATAAATAGCTAAAATTCAGCCATGTGTCCTTTCTCCCTGACTGCTTCCCTTCAACCTGCTGCATATTTTCTTTTAGTAATTTTTAGTAATCTTTAGTAAAGGTTTTACCTTCTGGAATACATCTGTATAGTTTTTATTCTTCAAAGTCAATAAATTAATAGTCAGTGAAGTTTCTGAAATGGCTGGCCATGAGGGGGCTTGATCTCACCAATACACAGCCAAAACTGCCTGACACCACTTGCTGAGAAGGGGCAAAGTTTATCGTATATGCTGAGCATCATTGGAGAGACTGTGAAGACACTTTCTAGAACAGAAGATAACTGCATGTACTGCTCAGACTGTAAAAAATACAACAGGAAAAAAATTAATGTAAAATCTACCTACTGCTGTTAAAGTCTTGTATTTATTTTTAACATTTTCCCCATAACCATTCAAGTTCCTTAACTTAATATGGATCATTTGGAAACGATGGCTTGGTTTTTGTATTGATTTGTCAGTTATATATTCAGCATATATAAGCTATAGCTCAGCAAACAGATAGCAAAAAATGAGACATGAAATATCACCTGTTGCGCTCAAAAATGCACATCAATGGATTTTTAGCATGACATGTAGGTTTAACGATTACAGCAGCAGTATTTCAACAATGTGATTCTCAGACTGTGTTCCACAGACCACTGTTGGTCCATGAAATTGTGTAACTTTACTTGCCAGGGACACCAAGGAATATGTCTGTTACAAGTCAGCTGGTGTGTACGCACAGAGGTCAGAGATACTTAAAAACAAACAATGAGGTGCAGCTGTGGACCATGGACACATTCATGGCAGTTCATAGATAGACCCACAAACATCCAAATGCAGGACAAAGCTGAAGTCTGTAACAAGTAAAGGCTGGCTTAGTACTGTATTCCAAGTACTGTTTAGCCTTGATCACCTTTGAACTGACTCTTTATGGAGCCAGTTCATTGTGCTTTCCAGTATGAAATATCTTCATATATGCCAGTAACTCTTCGTAAAGGCAGACTTAGAAAAACCCCAAGCCCTCAACTTATTGAGTGAGGTAGCTCATCCCTAGACTCCCAGTTTCAATTTTAGGCAGTATTTGGCTCTCAAACTTCCAGGGAAATGTGAGCTCAGGGTGACCAAAGCAGCTACTTTGATCTGCAGAGCACTTGGGACAATTACCTTATTGCCTTATTCATTTCTGTGAGGTGTTAACCCAGACACCCAGGAATGATAATTTAGATGTCATGAGGAGTTATTGAACTCCTCATGTAAGAAAGATCTGTACAATTTGCTGTGAGTGACATCTCATCTTAGTGTCACAAGGGCGTGATAGCTGGATGATAATGCCACTTACTTGTTTCTTTCCCCATCAAAAAGAAGAAAAGCCCAGCAAAACAGGGAAGACCCTAGTAGAGCATCACAGTCATATGTTATATTGATGATTATTTTTTATTTTTCAGACTGTAAGAAAGTTTTGTGCTTGGTGCTGTACAACTGAGGAACTAAAGATGACCCTTTCCTCAAAAAGCTTTCAAAGAAAAACAGTGCTAGCCACAGAAAGATGGACTAATACAGTCCTGGTCAATATAGTAGTCTGTGAATTAAATTTTTGCTCATTTGCATAGTGTAAAATGAGTGTCAGTTCTGATTAGCTGAGCTTGGTTTGAAAGCTGGAAGAGTAGCACTGCCAGCACAAGCTGGAGAGCAAGTCAAAGACAGGATAGAGCTATGTAATTATCACAAGAGTTGGAAATAAACAGAAGATTCTCCTATGCAGTAAAGTAGTTCCTGCTCTCTCCCCATCCTGATTCCCCTTTTTTGTTAGGATGAGGGTCTGAAGGACTAGATATTGGGAAGAAATGAAGAATAGTAGTAGCTTAAAGAAAAATACAAAACTCCTGTGAATATAACTGGAAAAGACTTTAACCACTGCATTGATGAAGTAATTTGAAAGGAGTACTGCTTCTCAAAGGTGCAAAGTTAAGTGTAAGGTTTAGAGAAGGAGGCCAATTTCAGTTTTAGGACATCATTAACTCTTATTGCATGAAAATTCCTTCTAGCCACTTATTCAGACCAATGAAGAACCAAAAAAAGTAATCCATGGACTATTACTTAGGCCATCACTAGAGTGTTTCAAGGCTATAGCTTATAGATGTGATTTTCCCCACCCCCCCCATCCCATCCCACAGAAAACTTGTGATTTTATGTGCTTTTTTATGCATGTATTAAACAAATGGCACAGCTGAATAGCTTTTCTTAAAAACTGGACATTCACCAAAAAGAAGTTTGCCAGCACAGACAATTAGGCTTTCTTCTTTTAACAATAGATTGACTGACTGGCACATTTGAAATGCGAGCGTATTTTTTATTCCTCCGTTCACCCTTTGAGCTGATAAACATGAACAATGGGAAACAGCTGGGACAGGAAAACATTTTAGTTTGTATTTTCAAAGCAAGCAAGAAATAAACCCATCAGTGGGAGCCAGATCACATCTTCTGCCTTAGGGGTAGTCAGCAATTGGGGGGAAAAATACGATCCATATTTTTAATCAAACATTACATATTTATTAATGTGCAGCTGGCCTATTGTGTGCATGATTTTTTTTCTTTAACGCTGTGCTGCGTCCGTCAGCCTGACATTGTTCTGTAACTGACATTACTCTATAAGGATCTGGAAATGCACAGATTTAATAGGAATCATTGAGACAATTGCTTTCTGTATTATTAGGTCTGTGTGACGTAGGTACCATCTGAAATTCAATTTTAGAAGAAAAATAAGATATTGTTCTATCAAGGCAATTTTGTGCACCTGTGATACAGTAAGAACATACACCCCCACCCTCCTATTTTCCTCCTCACTCATCTAACTTCGTGGCCATTTAATGATATGTGCCACTCTTGTTAAAAATGTTTGGGCAAATGTATTTTGATGCTTATTGAGATTAAACTTTCAGTACATCTCCCTGGTAGCAAAGGTTGGGCTGTTCATTAGTTGGAGGTTTGGCCTTGTCAGGTTCCATTGACTGTTGGCTAAAAGGATCACTTTATCATCATTTGTCTGCAATGGAGACAGTCTTTATTCAGCCTTGATTCCTCTGGGGTCACAGCTGTCATAACTTCACTCGCTTTATAATGCAGACCCCAGTTTCGCAAACCCCTTGGGTAATTGTCTAATAGATTCAGTTTACCTTAATATAGGTAATACGTTATTTATAAAGAAATACAAGGGAAAGGAAGGGACGATATTGCTTAAAACATCCCCCTCCTAACCTACTGCTTGGGATCAATCATTTGGAAATTATGTTAAACTCAGTTCTCATTTTGAACCCAAAAGGGAAATATACTTTTTTTTCCCTGAGTTATACTCTCATCTTTTAGCTGCAAATCTCTAGACAGAACCCTCAGGCCTGGTTTTCCACTGGTGAAAGTTGAGATAACTCCACAGATTTTGACAAGGCTATGGTGTTTTGGAGAAAAAAGGCCTTCATCTGCTCTTATTTTCAAGATCCTGTATCTAAAAGAAGCCTGGGGGAGTTTGGGCTTGTTTTAATTTATTTTTGGGGATTACTTTGTTTTTGAGATTTGTTGCAACACACTAAAAATTTGCAACACAGAATGTACAAAGATGTTTCATCACAAACAACGTATTTCATACTTTTTTGGTTCTCTTTTCATTAGCTGTGCGAAACTGTTGCCACCAACCTTTTCATTATATAAGAGGATTTTCCTCAAAACCATACCACTTCAGTGGGTGATGCAGGACATTCTCTTGCTAGGTTTCAATGGGAGCCAACACAAACAATGGAATACTGCAATTCCTTCCTAATATCATACCGAGAACTCCATTTGCTCTACTTTCAGCCCCAGGCTTCTCGTTCATTACTGGGGCAAGCCCTAGGTATTGGCCCACCGCTTTGCCTGCAGGAGAAGCAGGACTGACAGCCAACGGCTGTGCAGGACTGACAGGCAGATGACATGCAGGGTCCTTGGATGGGAGGGCTGTTCGAAAGGTGGCGCCTCCTGCAGCATCCAGGAATACCATCACTGGAGTGAAGCACATGTCCTGGGCCAACAATTTATTTGCTGAAAACTAGTTTAATTCAACTTGAAACAACAAGTTTGACCTAAGGTCAACGTGCTAATGTTTTGAGCCAGAAATCAGCAAGGAGAAGGATGTGCTACCGCTGCCCCTTCTTCTCCAAGGGGGGCACCCACCCAGATGCTCTGAAGAGGGCATCTCTTCTATAGAACTCATCCAGTTTTGCATCTCTTGGCACAGGAATTGGAAATGAGACGATTTCCCACAAAACGAGGCCAAAGAATCAGTTTGTCTCCATCTGGTTTAGTAAAACCTGAAATGTTTTACAAAAAGTGGAACAGCTCCACCAGGGCATTGTGAGAAGCCCATTTTTGAGTGCCTTGGTAACTTATGCATTCCCCTTGCAGGTCAGATGTTGGCTTTCACAGAACCAGAACTAGCTTGACTGCCAAGAAGAGAGGGTCTTCTTTAAAATTCCCATTAAAGAATGAGGAAAAATAAAATCAGAGCTTGATTTTCACACTGTTACTACTGCTTTTACAAACTTTTCTAAAATCTGCTGGCAGCATCAGTTACTGTAAATAAGATATACTTCTCATATTTTTTATTTTATATCTTTTAAGGATTACACAGAAACATTTGTATGCTTCATAGAAAGTAGTTGCCACACTATGTTCTTAGTAGCCCTACCAATAAAGCTTTGCTTTTCAGTTTGTTTTCAATAGGAAGAATGATGTTGTTAAAGTATCCATGAAAAGCACATAATAGAGACAGTTCTGAACAAAAAGTCCTAGTATAGAACTATATGGGTCCAGACAGATACCTCTTTGCAGGTAACTGCGTAAGGGGAGTAATTTCACAGACTTTAATCATTAAAAGAAAGCCTTGATGTAAAGAAAAACATAATGAAAAATAAAGAAACACCCTGTGGTGGGAGTCTAATCTTCAAGAGGGAAGTTGTGCTTTCCTTTGCATTTGTGGAAGCTTGTGGAAGCTCAGACACACACAATGGTCCCACATCTTCCTCTTCAGGAGCATCCAAACACCAAATCCTCTCCACAGTTCACTGACTGGCTATTTCTTTTTCAGACTGTTTCCTGAACGAGTGGCTGTATTTTTGAAACAAAACATATACTCTATCAACGGCATATTCTCACAGTGAGGTTTCTTTCAAATTCCACTCAGTCATTTCTTGTGTGTGCATTTGTGCACTAGCATGTGCTGAATTTCCCAGCCAATATCTTAACTAGAAGTTGATTTCATTTAAGCTTCTAATTCAATGCCAAAACTCACTGCACTGTAATATCTTAATGACAGTTGGAGATTGATAAGCAAACAAGGAAACGGAGCCTTAATGCTGTGGAAAGTTTCCCTATAAATACTAGCTTTCACTTCTTTTTTATTATTTTCTCCCAAATATCTTCTTTATAAGAAATTAATTCAAAACAGTTATGGAGAAAATAAACATGACATAGGGGGAAAAAAAACAACCAAAAAAACCCCAAAGCAATCTTTTAAAGGGTCGCATAAAAACCGGATATAAATGCCTGCTTCTATGTGTACTGCTGCACCACCCATGAAAAAAGCCTTTAAGACAACTCATCTTACAAAGGAAAATGTCACTAGATATAGTGTTGATCATTAGGTGTACTACAGTGCATTCGTCTGCTTGTACCCCACTTTGATTAGTATACAGCAAAGATGGCCACAAGCACTCAGAAAGTTTTATTGAGGTTTAAATCTTCATTCAAATGATGTGAAGGGGCATTGAATGAAGATTTAGAACTCTATAAAGCTGCTTGGCAGTGTCTGTGGCAATCTATGCCACATAAAAACTGAAAATGCCTCTACTTTGTTATTGAAACATTTCTACTGTAATTCTTTAATATTAGGTAGCAGCCACAGTGTTGGGACATTACCACATCTGGGAGTATTTCTCTTACTGAGGAGCTTGCCTGCTATCAATTGTGCAGGATATTATAGAACGTGCACACTGTTGATGTCTAGGAGATAATGGAAGAGGAATTGTTACTGCAATTACATATTATTATGCTTTTCAGAAGATAATGTGGGTTCATTCATGTGAGTATTTTGAACTAGCAAATACCCTAATTGCTTACATGTCTGTTATAATCCTAAATCCAGTTGATGTATCTGATGTACTGTTGCATTTTTATCTGGCCATTTGCATGTGTACTCTTTATGATTTTCCTCCGACTTGCATGAACTGTGCAAACAAGGAACACAAGTGTCTTGCGCCTTTCCTTTTCAGTTTTGGTCTAAGTAAACACCCAGGAAAATAGAGAGACAGAGCACTGTAACCAAGTGCACTTTTTTTCAGGAATATAGAATTAGTCTGTGCAAAAGCAGGGTAAGTGCAAATGATCTGATTATGCTGTAATGACAAATTTATGAAACGAAGAGTGTGTGTATTGTTTCAACTGTCCTTTCACAATATATTGGATCGACAGAGAATGTGTGGCAAATTATTCACCCATTCACTTAACCAGAAAACAAAGAGAGATGATTAAGAAACATCAGTATTCTGAAGCAGCAATCAAACTGACCCAGCCAAGGAGTGAAGAAGAACAGCAAGCCCAGCCAAAAAATGCTGCAGTCATCTTGCTTTATAACCGTAGGTTTATGGCCAGCATTGTTTTGCAGACTTTCCTGAGGTAGCAAGCAGGGGGACGGAGATAACAACAGATAGATACATGGGAACAACACGGTGCCTATAGCATTCTCATGTTCACATTGAGTGACAGAAAATGTTTGGAGAAAAGATGTGTGCTTTTATAAATTCTCGCTTAATAATCCACTAGAGGGAGCTTATGTATAACCTCTGCTAGGCCAATTATGTCAAAGAGCTTGGTTTTGCATAATTAACAAAGATGAGGTAGTTATGAGGGGGATACCTGCACTGCTATTCTTTTCTCCACCTGTCATCTTGGAGCTCAGAAATGGCATGTTTGGAGTCCCCAGTTCTAACCAGAATAGCTATTTGCTTTTCTCAAGTGGAAGCAGCGTTCTCATTGGCATTAGCTGGGATTCACCTTCTTCATTTACAGACTCAGACCTGAGAAAGAACAGCCACTGCTGAGCAAGGATATGCACTGTGCTGGTTTTGGCTGGGGGGGGGGGGGGGGGGGGGGGGGGGGGGGGTGGGG
>NW_008795037.1:2919679-2920702 GCF_000699145.1 Aptenodytes forsteri
GCTGGGAGGGGGCACAGCCGGGACAGCTGACCCCAAATGACCAAAGGGATATCCCACACCGTATGACGTCATGCTCAGCAGATAAAGCTGGGGGAAGAAGGAGCAAGCGGGGGACGTTTGGAGTTACGGCATTTGTCTTCCCAAGTAACCGTCACATGTGATGGAGCCCTGCTTTCCTGGAGATGGCTGAACACCTGCCTGCCGATGGGAAGGAGTGAATGAATTCCTTGTTTTGCTTTGCTTGCATGCACGGCTTTTGCTTTACCTATTAAACTGTCTTTATCTCCACCCACGAGTTTTCTCACTTTTACTCTTCCGATTCTCTCCCCCATCCCACCAGGGGGGAGCAAGCAGGCAGCTGTGTGGGGCTTAGTTTCCGGACGGGGTTAAACAACAACAGTCCTTTATCCTCTATCCCAGACAAAACCAGCACATTCTCCACTCCTTATTTCATACCATTTACATCATGCTCAGGTCTCACACTGTCCAATTCATTCTCATTACCCGCCACCACCCTTCCCATCCTTTGATATAATACACAGACATCATTCCCTTAGTCTATGGACCACCCCTGTAAAATGGCTGTAAAATGTCCAGAAATGTCCACAAAATGTCCATTGAGTTAATTTAGCCCATGACTTTGGACTCCACCTCTTATGGTGGTCACTCAGGACAGGAGAGATGGTGTGTTCCGTGGATTTATTGGGCACCAAAGCCAGCTCAGGTCGGGTCACTGCTACATTTCCACTGCTTCTTTTGTAAGGCTTCTCCTCCATTGGTTCAAGTGGTTCCTGCTATTTAGCCCATGACTTTGGACTCCACCTCTTATGGTGGTCACTCAGGACAGGAGAGATGGTGTGTTCCGTGGATTTATTGGGCACCAAAGCCAGCTCAGGTCGGGTCACTGCTACATTTCCACTGCTTCTTTTGTAAGGCTTCTCCTCCATTGGTTCAAGTGGTTCCTGCTATAATAATTCCTGTAACATGCAACTCAAATCATGGGTTACAACAATTTAAAGGTAT
>NW_008795037.1:2921867-2938053 GCF_000699145.1 Aptenodytes forsteri
CCTTGTGCACCCCCAGCCTGCTCGCTGGTGGGGTGGGGTGAGGAGCAGAAGAGGCCTCGACTCTGTGTAAGCACTGCTCAGCAGTAAGGAAAACATCCCTGTGTTATCAACACTGTTTCCAGCACAAATCCAAAACAGAGTCCCATACTAGCTACTATCAAGAAAATGAACTCTACCCCAGACAAAACCAGCACAACACTTATGATGGAAAAGCATTAGCAAGGTTTAACTTACCCTATCTTCTGTCTTTGCCCTAGCTACTATCAAGAAAATGAACTCTACCCCAGACAAAACCAGCACAACACTTATGATGGAAAAGCATTAGCAAGGTTTAACTTACCCTATCTTCTGTCTTTGCCTATTTCAATTCTGACTGTAAAACAATAATTCAGTCTCTGTGGTTTCCTTAGAAGAAACAGGCAACCAACCTGGATTGCAGATGTTGCTTCCTTTTTATTTCAGCAGGACAAGGCTTTCAGCACAGTGTTTGTCTGGGACTGCTTGCTTTCCAAGTGGAAACTCTGTCTCTTTTCTCTGGGAGACAGTTGATAGAAAACTTGGTGTCCTTCACAATATTTAACATGCAACCACCTTCAAGTATTTCCTATAATGTTAACTAATAAAAGACAGGTTTAGCTCTGTCATATCAGAAATATGAACTTTAGTTTAGTAGCAAAGCTGCACTTGCAATTACAATTCTAGCTAAATCTAGAGATAACACATTTTCAAGCTACATATCCACACAGTACAGTCTAGCTAAGTAGTCAGATACACGATCAAAAAGCTTATCATAAAACTTGAAATTTCTGTATCCTTTACACTCATTTTGTTGCCTTTTTTCTTTCTATTTTTCTGTTGGAAGAGAAAACTTATGACTACACTTCAGCTGTCACTAGCTTTCAAGGTTATACTGATAGGAATGAGAAACATATTCCTAATCTGCATACCAATGCATTGAGAATGCAAAGGCAGGCTTTTTGCCATTGGATAGATGATGATAAGGTCTTAAGTCTTTTGAATTTCTTGTGTTGTACTTGTATTATCATATGATTTCTTAAGCCAAGAATGAATATGCAAATTTCTTGCCACTGACTTGTTCCAAAATAATGGACATTACACTTGCACAGTGGCAATTCAGAGTGTAAAATTGATTAATATTTGTTTTCAAAATGACATGCAATGATGTATGGATCCTTTTACAACTTAAATTAATACTTTAAAGAGATGAATGGTCTCTACAGAGGATGTTAAAGTTCAAGCTGAAAAATTTGCATATTTATATTACAACCAACTGATAATAATTGTCGAAACAGAATGTAATGTGGTTCGTTTTTCATTTTAATCTGGTTGTACTCAAACACAGGACCTCATTAACTTCCAGCAACTAATACAGCATTATCAGTCCCCATAAAACAGGCTTGCCTTGAATTTATGAATTTCAAAGACTATTTCCAGTGGTGAATCACTGTTAAACACTGGGTCAGCCACTAGCATGTGCACTCCATGTCATATGCCATAGAAGCATGAAAGTTACCTGGGCTAAAGTGCTTGAGAATCCCATGGCCGGTTACCTACTTGCTAGCTGGCATTTGGAGTCAAAGTGCAATATAGACATCTTGCCTTTGCTGGCTCACTCAAAGACAGATTTCTTTTGCTCTGAATGACCGAAGTCAGGAAGTGCAACTTCATCCACTTCCTAGATTAGGTAATATTCTTTAACAGTAAAAAAAGAGCAAGACGTCTTTCCTTAAGACATAAGTTTTGTATAAGGAAAATACAGAACTTTTGACAGAGAAGATAAGAGAACTTGGAAGGTATTGAGGATACAGCCCATGTAAATACTATTCCACTTGGATTTAAATAGCAATAGCAATAGAATTAGTAGTATATCGCTTTTCTGAGGAGAGGAATATAAAATAAGCATACTATCAACATGTCTTAGGTAGTATATTATAGGCATTCTTGTACCAGACGTATCAGGAAAATGTACATCTCTAGAAGAATGAACAGTAAGCAAGTAACTTCACAGCTCTGTGAATTTCTTGTTGTGAAACGGATATTGAATTTTCTAATAATGGTGCTTATTTCTGTAGTTCACTAAAAGTTGATGGCTATAAAAAGAGGAGGTATTGCTTACAGTGAACCTTCTTCAACTTTTTTCATTTTTCCATATAACTATAAATACTAATTAAAGGATGGTGTGATTAGCTTATTTCTATGAGCAAAATGACTTTGGAGAAAATAATAAACTCTTTTTTCTATGTCATCGCATATTTTGATAGCTAATCTGAACTGATCTGTGTTTTTGAAATTCCATGGGCCTAAGAACTCGCATTGACCCATCTGTTCAAGAGGTCTGGTGTATGGCTGGTCTGGCAGGATGGGAGAGCAAATGTAGCTTTCCTATAATACTATAACAGCTACAAATAACTAAGGACTGCTCTTGACTCAAAAGAGCTCTCTGACAGTTGGTAATATCTGGAGTATTGATGCATATAGATCCTATATCTCCTAGGTATATTCCTACAGGGAAGAGGGTAACATTACTAAACTAAGTTCCTGTAGCTCAGATGTTGTCTTTATGCAAAGAACAGATCAGTTAGGTCAGCCCCATGGCTGCTTTGTGCAGTCCTGGGAAAGTCCTGAGAGGCTGAGAAAAAGAGGAGAAACATTACAGAAACTGTAAAGAAAGTAAATGTATACATTGCTAGTAAGAATAACAAGAACTTTTATTTAAATTAATAAAAATCTCTAAAATGTCAATACCGGGAATTATAATTATTATTTCCTATGAAGTCATCTAGACTTCCCATTATAACATAATGAAAAACTTTTTTGTAGATCTTCCTATCAACTGCCCAATACCTGGAGGACAATCTGTTCCAACTGCACAGTGATTGGACATTCAGTTGTTGCAACTTTATAATGGTGCAAGAATTGACTCTTTAGATGCTCCTTGCAAAATCAGTCCACAGAATAGGCCAGTGAGATGCCTTGTTGAATTCCCAAGCTTTATTGAATGAGCTATGTTGCATCCAGGCCACCACAAAACTTAAAAGCAAAATCAGAAAAAGGGCAGGCAAAGTAGTAAAACCTCTCCTCCAGCATATGAATTCATCCATTCTACACGTTAGTCACTAAAGTATGACTAAATAATTGATTTTTCATAATGAAGGGAATGTACCTTCCTATAGAGCTCTCTACTGGGACCTGTGCTATAACATATTCATAATTGACTTGGAAAAATGGAGAAGTGCATATTCTGATGACAATTTAATTGCTGGTAGAACACTACCTAGGACAGTCAAAACTTAAACTGATCAAGACTTGGAGAAGAATCTCTGAGCAACTTGGCAATAGAATGGCTGAAGAGACAAGATGCTGAGAAAAGAAAACATTGCATAGGTGGGGGGAAGGGAGGAGAAAACAATACCCCAAATCAGAAACACAGTATGCGACTCTAAATAATTTATTATCACTTAGCAAAGTGAGGGAGTCAGTATGGACAGTAAACATTAACTCAATGCTTAGGCGAGGAATGGAAAAAACATATATACATAGCACCCCCGATTGGTGAATACTTCACAGTGTTCCATCTCAAACATGGTATTACAGAATAGCATAGAGAAAAACAATAAGGACAAGCAGCATTTTGGAATGGTTTCTGAAAAATTAAATAGATTGGATTGCTTTGATCAGGAAAGGAAAGCTTGAGGGAGGATTTGTGAGGAGTCTATAAAAACATGCCTTAACATGGAAATGATGAATTAGGAATAAATAGTCACCATTTCTCATACTACATCAATCAGAGAGCAACCCATGAAATTACAAAGCAGCAGGTATATAGAAATATATATTTCTTTACATGGTTCCAATTTAATCAAAACAGACTTCCATACTACATTTGGATGTTAAAATTGTGTGTGGGTTCAGAAGGCGACTGGAGAAAATTCAGGCAAGAAATGTCCATCAAGGATTATTAAACACAATGATGCAGATGTAAACAGCAGTGCTTGAACTCCAGATTGCTGGAAATAGTAAGAATGCAATGAGGAAGGCTTCACTTGGTTGTTCCAGCCTTATGCTTTTTTTTTTGCAACCATCTGCAGGAGACAGGATGTAAGGCTAGATGGTTGCACAGAGCATAGCCACTGCTGTGCTCTGACAGACTGAAGGAATAGCACAGCAGCAGCAAAATCAAGAACTGGAACACAGGAATACTTGTTCTACTATAATCACAGCTAAGCAGATCACAGAATACTTTGGTTTTCAACCCCACCAAACATACTGGCAAATTTTCTTACTGCAGCAAAATTCTTAGCCAGTGAAACCAGGCATTTCTAGTACAAGTTCTGGCAATCCCTATGAGGCAATGAGAGTGAGTTAAGCCATCAGAAGTATATATATTTACACATCAAAATTGTTAGCAATACTGGTCTTCTTTTCCCTAGAGACAGCTCCATTGCAACAGCCTTGGAAAACACATGCACACACAGAG
This sequence comes from Aptenodytes forsteri, assembly GCF_000699145.1. Classification (NCBI taxonomy): domain Eukaryota; kingdom Metazoa; phylum Chordata; class Aves; order Sphenisciformes; family Spheniscidae; genus Aptenodytes; species Aptenodytes forsteri. Next base: position 2,926,366 of record NW_008795037.1, read on the forward strand.
AAACAATCAACAGATACACTTAGAAAGCCTGTTATACCATGTTGTGCTTTGCGGATTTTGATAATATCAATCATAATTGAGTTAGATATAATCCATCTGACTTTCAGTATGCTGGGGTCAGCAGGGGACGCAATGCCTCACTTCACATCAATTACCACATATAGTAAGGTGGTGGTAAGCAATTCCATTTGATAGTTTTCAGCTATAAATAATTATATGGCAATAGCAGTAAAGTTGGCTCTTGGGCACAATACAGAATCATGAATTTTCATTTACTTATATCTCAGAAGCTGTTAGGTCTACTGGTTTGAAATGTGAACCCCTGATTAGGTATATCAGTCTTTATATTAATACAGTATATGCAGCTGGTAGATGCTTTTGAATGAACATTTTATGCTTTCTCTTATTTCATGAAAATATTTTCATTACAAATACGACTGCATGATACATAATGACTGATTAGAAATTGCTATAACAAAGCAAACTTGGTCTCATGATCCTTTAATATCATGTTCCATCTTTCACTCAGTTTAGGGTCTGTCCCAATCCAAGTATCTGCGGGATTTCAGTAAGAAGATTTTTTTACATGCTGTATAATAAATTCTCAGCAATTTGAAAACATACAGAGTAAAGCAAGTTTATTAACCAGAAGAGTAGTGCAGAAAAAAAATCAGAGATTTTTTTTTTTTACTTCCTTGCTTTGGCTGCATACCTGTTCCTTTTTAAATGCTGTTATTTATGACATATTCTGTGTTTTAAGAGCATCAGTCAACAGAGACAGAGTGGACATAGATATGAAATCAGATTAGGAATAAGGTAGGAGCATGGGAACGAGTTTATCTGTTTTAAGTTTGAAAATCAGAAAAGAACCAGGCTGAGGGACACCTAAGGAAGGCTGGATAAGTACAAGAAGAACAGGACGACAATGAAGAGAACTGGAAGAAGTACAAAAGCCCAATCTTCCTAAAACGTATGGGGGTATCTCTATGGCCCATAAAAATGCAATAGTATTCACTTGAAGTTTTAAAAGCAATATGGAAGTGGGGGCTGGGAAGAGTGAAGATTCAAGATAGTCTGAGAAATAGATAACTCATTTGCCTTAAAAAACCCTCCCACTTACAGAAATTTTATAATCAAACCTTTTCCTAAAGGTGATGAGTGTTTGCGGGGGGTGGTGGTGGTGGTGTGTGTCTCCATGTCCATTCCTACACATGACATGGATAGGAAATAAAATACCCTATTAAAGTCATATTTTTTGATGCTTTTCTAGATTGGAACTGTACAGAAATTTTGAGGAACATCTACTATGCACAACAAAGCTTTTATAGACTAAGAATTTGGTTCAAAAGGAGCAAAGAATCACAGCCTCCCAGTACTTGTCTACAGGGAGCGTATATTCTTGACACTTTCAAAAATTAAATTTTACACTATCTTAGGGAGAGTGTCTTGTTGAAATAATGCTGAGACTCTCTGCAGAACTAAGATGCTGTGAAAATAAAATAAAAGTCATATTTTTTGATGCTTTTCTAGATTGGAACTGTACAGAAATTTTGAGGAACATCTACTATGCACAACAAAGCTTTTATAGACTAAGAATTTGGTTCAAAAGGAGCAAAGAATCACAGCCTCCCAGTACTTGTCTACAGGGAGCGTATATTCTTGACACTTTCAAAAATTAAATTTTACACTATCTTAGGGAGAGTGTCTTGTTGAAATAATGCTGAGACTCTCTGCAGAACTAAGATGCTGTGATTCATTGATTCCTGTCTTATCAGAAGGTGGACGAGGCTGTGAAAGTGAAACGTATCTGGTCTGTGGTCATTTGTTCATGTACAACCTATTTCTGGCAAGAAGAAACCAATCACAACTAGCAGCTTCTGCCATATACCATATTGCACCATTGATTACAGAATGAATATAGGAACATGCCACGTTCTCTCCTAGAGATTTCTGTGGTGGAGCAGGGGCAAATTTCACTGGTAAACTTATTTTCAGAAGTGAGTATGCCACAAGCAGGTGTTGCGGAGCACTCACACAGAATGCTACTAGCGGTTTACAAAGATGCTGGGGCTGGAGGTGCTGTACAGGAAACAAGGCAGGGAAAAATGGTGCTGGGGCAATGACAGGAATCAAATCCAAGAGTGCTGATGTGAAATGGGGTAGACATGGCTATGCAACACCAGGAGGGATTTAACAGTCAAGAATAGAAAAAAGATGCTGCATCAGCAAGATGTTGCCATGGGATCTACATTTTAGGAAAGAATCTTTCTCTTTCTTTCACCCTGACCTGAAGACGAATTGTGAAAACTATTAGCATTTTGAACAGTAAGGAAAATCAAAAAATGTTCAGTAACCTGAGAAAGAATTAATCTAGGAAAAAGTCTTCTAACCAGGAGGAAGATTAAATGCATTAATGATGTCATAGATAATTGATCAAGAGTTAATGATTTAAAGGAAAGGCAGATTACATGTGCCAAAGGAATGCATAGTTGTCACTAATACTAGATGAATCACTAAAAAACATTTGAATAAAAAAGGGAAGGTTTGTTGTATGATCAAGTAAGAACTGTATCCTTAATTATGATTTGATAGGATGGATCTAATTTTAGTACTGCGACCTATGTAAAAATTATGCCTCCATGGCTTTGGGAGGCCCAGGTCACAGCCTGTAGAGCAGTATCTTGCTGATCAGAGAACTGGTATTTAGCAGTGTGAATTGAACTGCGATCAACAGGAGTCTGATTTGTGTTCTAAATTGGTGTTTAGCAGCATGATCTGAACTGCAATCAAGGGAGAACTCAGAGCATTTTCTAAGGGGAGCAAATGGATAGTTTCCAATCTCATTACACAAAATATTTGTAGCAGTTTAAATTAGATTGGAGAAGATCCCGAATTATTTTAACATGTAATCTGTAGAAAGAGAACTTTTTGAATATGTTTCAGAGCAGAAACCTGCACAAACGTAGAGGTTCTAGTAAAAGTTTTACTCCAAGTGTGCCTTTTATGATTTTTTACATTGTGAAAGGAAAAATATCTGAAAAGCCATTGCAATATAACAAGTAGGTATTTTGTGTCTGTTTATTTTTTTACTCTGTTCTTCCATTAATTTCTCTGCCCTATAACATGCTGCAACACCTGCATGGGTTGTTGGGTTTTTTTCAGCAAACTATGCTTCCCAGAAAAATTGCAACACATCTTGATAAGAAAGGTATATTGCCTTGTATCATAGGTCAGTTTCCTGAAGTCACTGCTCAGAGGGCTAAAGAGTATAGCATAAAGGAATAACCCCTAAACATAAGTATTATTAAAGAATTTGGTGGCCTTACCACGAACCTGACGCACTGTGCATCATCCCAGTTGGCACTGTTTTCCCTGTAATTATGTCATCAATCTGATATTGTACCCCAAAGCTGATATTTCACAATATTCTCACAACTGAGTATTTTAACAACCACCTCCCATGCTGATTTTGTACATTTTGTGTTTGTCTCATGTTTTTTTTCTTCTCCTAACTCAATCACAGCCAACGGTCAATTTGAAGAGCTGGCTACCCAGCCTGTTGCCATACCTCTGCATATTCATGAGTAAAATCTTTCCATATCCACATGGCAAACCTTTCAAACTGTCATAAGGAAGAAATAATCACCTTTTCTTTAAAATCTAACAAAGCCCACCAGAGCTGTGTTCTTTGTATAATAGTTAACATTGTCACTAGTAATCAATTTATTTTACTGGTAAAGACAGTATTCTCATGACAAGTCAAAGACCTTTGGAAACAGTACATCTGTGCCTGCTATTTAAGCACACACAGACACAAAGAAGCAGAATATATTAGAAACAAAAAATATGTCAGCTTGTATAATGGTCCCATTGTTTGCTCCACCAGAGAGGGATTGTGCCACAACATATGACGCTGAATGTGCTTTTCTTGTTCTCCAGCCTTCATAATAAAGTATTTGATGCAAATACTCTAATCACATGGAGAAGATGCGGATGCTAGTTGTCCTTCCTTTCATTGCTATCCCCGCTGCCTCAAGAAATGTATTTTTATGAATATTAAAAAAACCAAACAGCAAATTGATGGAATTCTGCTTTAATATGTTACTTTTAATAGCAGGTGCTTGATTCACACTTGGTTCAATATGAGCCTCCTCTGCCAGACACTGAAGTTACATTACTGTAACGTTCAGTAAATGACACCTGCCTTGTGGCTTCTCCATTAGGCTGCTTAATTATTTTGTATAGAATAAAACAGGCAACGAAAAGGCACAGAGACTAGCATACACCCTATGCAAATATATTCAATGGTTCTGTATAGCACTATAACTGTATGCAGCCCTGTGCAGCATTTCCTAATGGGTAGTGCCCACAACGTACAGAAAAAAAGTGGGTTTCCAGAGGTGTAGGAAGAGGTAGAACAGGTCAGTTCACCCATTTGTAACATTTCACTTCCTCCTGAGCAAAGGAAGTCTAAGGTGCAACTTCAAATACACAGAGTGACCTTAAGTAACAAGGAGCACGTTGACCCTTAATTATGCTGCACAGACCCTAGAATTATCCAGTGCTAAAACAGCTCATCCAGTTCAATATTTCTGTTCCTACTCACTCATTTATTGTTAAAGAACGGGAAACAACTGCCCACAAGAGAAGAAAAAGGGCAGGAATAACTGTGGAGAGGACTATGGCTTGTGATAGGGGCCAGAGGCAGAAAGGAGTCAGTCGCAGGTCCACCCCAGCTACACTCTAGCAAGTGCCATTCTCTGTTGACAGGCAACAAACTGCTTGGCAAGCCTGCCTCTTCCCTGGCTGTGCACATAGCTCTGTACTAACTGTCACATACTGCTTGAAAGCTGCTATTTTTTCTGTAATCAGAAAAAGGGGCCCTTCATGAAACAAACAGGACAGGGATGCATTCCTTTATCACAGCATACTTTGTTGTAATACAGCTACACAACACTTCTATCAGAAGCAGCAGCCTCAATCCTAGTCCTACCTACTGTTGCACATCTCGTGGAGTTTTGCAGCAGCCTTCTGGATTACAGGAGAGTTTCCAGACTTCTGCTTTGTGAGACTTAAACGCATTCTTCCGAAGTAATTTGGTAGAAATATAATAGTACTTTTCTGCCTGTCTGGAGCTGGAATGAAAAGGCAGGGCAGGCAGATACTCCTCTGCTTTCCCTTCCTGGGCACTCATTAATTGGGCTATTACATGCATGTCTACATGAGAGTATTGCATGCAGTTATGAAGCATATGGGGCTTAGAAAATCCATGGTTTTCATGTCATATTATCAAGTTTCATACTTTTTTCCTTATGGAAACCAAGGAGACTTCATGTGCGTGTGAGTCAGCTACTGCAGGAAGCCATAGTGCACCAAAATCAACTTTAAACCAACACTAATTAAATTGAATAGACTAAATATTGCCTGCTGCAGCATGCAGCCACTATGAAACAACCAGAAGTAAAATCAGAGACGCAATGAAAAAGGTCTGTTAAAAGTACCTGGTATTATTCATCCAGGTCTATGTGGCCATTGATGTCTGGCATGAGCAGAAGGGGCCTACAGTGGTTAGCGTAATGGCTGAAGCTCCTCGGGACCCATTAACAACCTCAGCAACCCTTCCCCCAGACACTAGACAATGTAACAGAATTCCTACATCTCAAAAGCCCGCTCTATAAACGGAGATGAAATCTGAATATTCAAACCTTTGGCCCTCCTGCTGAGCACAGCTGAGCCTGCTGCAGCTTAACTTCAAAGGCAAGAGAGCCATGAGAAAGGAAGCGAGGCCTTATAGCGCACACTTGACTCAGCACTGGTGCCTGGCTAAGCTATATGACTATTGTGTGTGCACTATTAAACAGTACTGTAATGTACACAGCAGATCTTCAGCTTTGGAAAAACAGACTCAACATTTGGCTATTCTCACGCAGGGTCAAGTGCACCTAATTATTACTTGACTGTTAATTTGCACTTCAAAAGATCAAGCCAGCTCTGAATATATCACTGCTATATTATAACTTACTGTGTGCTAGATAATAATTTAGGCTATGCAGTGAGAGTAGGACACAAAGTTTCCCTGTACTATTACAGAGGTTACTTTGTGCTGGGACCAGGTGCTCCAGGCCATGGAGCTTTTGAATCCTGGAGCATGTGGATGGGCCTGTGCAGAGGACGGGTACCAACCCCCATGCACCTGGTCTGTGCAGTGAAGCCAGGGCTGTAAGCTGCTGCTGACCAAGGATGGAAATTCTGATTCCTGGGGCACAATGAGAGTCAGGCTCACACTGCAACAGCCAAGACTCTGACGATTTAAAAAACTGTTCGGGGATTTGGAGATCCAACTGCAGTTCCCTGTATTGCTCAATTCTGAATTTGCATCTTCTGTATGCCAAGCATGTACTCAAAACAGTGGCAGCTCAGAGGATGACTATCAGTGGTAGGGTCCTCGTGACTTAACACTGTTCTGATTTCCCTACTCCCCATCCCATTCTGCACTGAAACAAAAGCATCATTCCTCCAAAATATTTCCCAAAATTGAATGCTTGAGATTTAGACTGCAATAAAGTAATACCCTCTTTCAGGAAGTAGGACAAGAAGATACCTTTGTCTTACTGTGGCTTCTGCTGACGTCTAGGGACTATATCCAGTGTTTCCATCTAGCATTCCATGCAAGTATCTTTAGTGAGACCTTAATACACTCAAGCTCATCTCTACTGAATAGGCATGAAGGAGCCTGGGGTGCTTCCTTGTAAAAGTGTGCAAAAGCGTGCTTGTAAGAGCACTGTTTCTTTCTGCAGGAGTGACCAGACAGCTCCCACTTAAGCAAGATACCGTGCAGAAAATTATTTGTCCATTCCTTAGGACTTAGGACTTTTACCATTGCGATTGTTGGGGTTTTTTGCTAGGACAGTATATAGCTTGCAGTGTTTGAAATGAACCACGTAACTATAATGCAGCCAGATGGTAGCACTGCTGACATCCCTGGCAGAGCTATTAAAAGTTGCCACATCTGAGGGTAAGATTGATTTACTTTTCTTCGTCTTTTAGAAACACCACCTGAACTGTAATCTCTTTGGTTTTGGTGGTGGATTTACTTGTTGCTTCTTTTATCCTTAATGGGAACACACACATTTATCTTTGGGTCACTCAGTTTCTGAGCGCTCAGGCTGATCCCTGTTATGCCCTGTTAGCCAGCACTTTCTACTTATCTCTACTGCAAGGCCCATTCTAAAAAATAAAATTATAAGAGAATTTGTGCAATCTATGCCCAAGTATCTCCATATGCCCTTGTCAGGCTGTAATAGCATCATTGCCTCTCACTGAGCGTAGTGGCTCTCTGAAGGCTAGATGGTAGCAATGGAAATGTGGGCTGGTAACACATTGATAGGTTCAATTTTTCACTGTCAGTAAAAGCATTTTTATTAAGCAGATATGTTAAAAGTGAAAGGTTTGCAAGAACATGCAGTGAGGCGAGTTGCAGTTGGGAAAGCCATCTTTACATCGAAAGCAGGCGCAGAAGTCTATCCTCATGGGTATCTTTAAAGAATACAGATCTGTGATTAATCTTACTGGCCGTTGTATGTCATATAAATGTCATCAAAATCTCAGCATGTATCTGGCAGTAAAAATACCTGGTTGTTATTAAATAAAAAGTGAGGCGATGATGATAGTTTTCTATAGTTCAGCACATTATTTATTTCATGAATCACTGGTTCGGGGCTGGGAAGAGTAGGAGCAGAGCAGAAATGTTCATTTCAGGCCCTGATTCTGAAAACTTTTAAACCTTAGTTTTATTTAACAGAAGGACTTGTATGTATGAATTACACATGTGCACAGCTATGTGTGAACTCAGGCACTAAATATTTACTCAGTAAACTGTCTAGCTGGCATACAGCTTTGACTCAGTATAGCATAGTTACAACTGTAAACTGAACTGAAAATTCATATAATCAAGAAAGATTCCTTAGCATAGATTATTTTAATGAAGCAACAGGCCAAAACTTCAAGATCTGACACAAATAGACGTATATAACAAGAAGCCGTTGCCTTAGTACCAGTGAATGCATACTTGCAACTGAAGATCCTGGGTTGTGCCAAGGAAGACATACAGCTGCTTTTTTTCAATTGCTGCCCACCTTACTTGTTTATTTGTTTATCCTACCAAGATTGAACACAACAAACTGAGTGACCATCAAGGAGCTCTGCTCCTTTAACACCTCCGATAATTGCTATCTCTAATAGAACTTTGAAAGCAGCGAATCAAAGAAAATCTTCACCTGTATCTGCTCTCGTCAGTATCCTGAAGAGACAGACACTCTCTCATTGTGTCCACAACATTTACTAAGACAGTAAGGAGGGAAGAGAATGTCTGGAAAGATGTCAGTGAGATTGCTACTACATAATATATAGGGAAGCCAAAGCAGCTTTACTTTTTGAGCTGATTAATTAGTTACATCATGGTTTTGAGATGATTAATACAGTTATACTATGCTCAGCCAGCCACTATTTGTGCAATGACAGAATAAATATTTATTTTAATTAATATCTATAAAACAAATTTGTTCTGAAGGTGCTGTTAGTATATTTACAAAACATGTTTGATGTTAGCTCAGCTGATTAAAAATTGTAGTTAATTAGATTAACAATTTATCGCAGTTTTTACTAATTCAAGACATTCTTGGTAATCCTAGCAGACAAGGCAAAGATTGAATTGGTGTGGAGAAAAGTCATTCTGATCAAGCCCTCGAACGAGTCCCATCACATCAGGGATGGGACCTGTGCTGATAAGAAAACTATCCTGCTAATGACCAGGCAGGTGTACGTCAATGTAGAGGCTACCAGTGCAACATATCAGTATCCAAATTTTCCAGTCTATCATGACATAAAGAAACATTTTTGCAGAGTGAAGGTGTGAAGTTCAACTCTGTTCACTCATTTCTCACAACAACGTGAAGCTATATTGGTTTTATTTTCCCCAACCTGTTTGACATAAAGCAGTGTTCAACTTTCAATAAGATACCACAAAAGTTAGGTGTTCCATGAGGGGAAAGAGACAGGGAAAAATCACTTTTCAATCTGCACAAATTACTTTATTAAAAGTTTTCATGAGATGAAGACATTGGAAAAGCTAGTGATTGCAGGTGAGCAATATCTAGACACCTCACAGGATATTATTTCAGGTTATTTCAAATACCTATTTTAAAAGCATATTTTATTAGAATTACAATGATAAATATTTCCTCATCGAAAGAGACAGAAAAATTGGATTATAGGGAATAAATTTAATTATGTTTTCCTTTTGTTCTCTTCTGCCTCTAAAGATGGAAAAAAATGGAAATCAAAATTCCTCAAAAGCTCTAAGAGCTCTAAAAGTTACTGTTACATTTCATGAGAAACCAAAGATGTTATTTTTTATAGATTTATTCAAAAACTTTCTCTTAGTCATGGCAGATTACAGGATAAGTCCAGGCACGTCTACACCCTGAAGGCAGAGTGAGAACTCATGAGTACTAATGCAAATGCAGAATATGTCTAACTGATTCCTGCAGAGGGGTTTTTTTTCAAAGTACCTAAAAATATGTTGTGAAATAGTTAAAAATGCTATGAAATGTCCTTTCCTATGTTATTAAAAGCTGCCTCTATAGCCTCATCTAGCTGTTTTAGAGAGAAAATATTGCTCATTAGAAGTGAGTCCAAGTCACAAGTCAAGTAATAAATACAACTGTCATGTTAGCTTAGTTGAAACTAATATTCACTATTAGTCACAGGTTAGCTATAGATTTAATGACCAATTCCTTCCATATCATAGACTGCGAGTTTTGATGAGGAGTACAAGTTGCACTAAAAATGAAGGATAATTCCTTTTAGCATTATTTCCCATTTAAAAAGGAAAAAAGAAATCTGACAATCAAAGTAAGCCTGTTATTTCCCTTGCTCTAATAAATGAAACTATTCTGATACAAAAAGATGAATTAATAACTCCTCTGTATCAGCATCAAAGTAGAGACTATCTGTGGAAAAAAAACCCCACCCTTTTCCATTTGGATTGTGCTGATAACATTTATTTTTCTCTTTCCATCTGGAAACCCTGTGGGTATCATGAGAATTGTAGCGAAGCTGATTGGGGTCATATGTGAGGGCACCAGGATCAGAGCCAATGTCACGTCCAGACTCCTGCAGCTTCAACAGCTCCCAGAGAGAGTGTAAGTACAAATCTGTGGCATATTGGGAAACGAGGGTGCTAACAACTGAGGTCAGTGGCCAGAGTGTTTCAAATAGTCTTGGGAGCAGTGATCAGTTCTTAACCTGCAGCAGATACATTGAATGGAGTTTGAATAAAGAATGGTGGTGTGTCCTGCAGGAATGATGCTCTAATCCTGTTGCTTCATGAAATTTGGGTACAATCATGGAAATACGTGAAGCTTACAAATTGTATGTAGAGAGCCTTCTGTCTTCATCTGGCACAGAAGTCAGAACAGCAGATCTCTTGCTTCTCATTTATTTATTTGTTTAATAGCATTGCCGAGAAGAAAATTAGAAGACAATTACATCAGTATTTTAACTATAGCGAGACTGAGTTTTCCAGTCCCCCAAAGAAAGGCAAAAGTGACAAAAGTCTATAGCAGTAGGAGTAACTGTGGGATTCCACACACTGCTCTTGCAATGTCCTCCTGAGACTGAAGATTTTGTGGAAAATGTGCTGTCTATGCTATATTTCATACCATAAAATATGAGTTGATTTGTCTCATATGAAATTGGATTTTGTACAGGAACTATGGAACATCATCTCAATTTAGCAAAGGTGGCAGTGAACCACAGAGTTTAAATGTGCTGCTCAAGGTCACACAGCAAATCGGTGAGCTGGGACCCCTAGCCCCAGTCTCTGCTCTAGCTATGCACTGCTACCTTGTTAAAAAAGCTGGTACACGAACACTGGTACAGTACCTGTGGAGACAACCATATTCATTGCCTTCAGACTGCAATACATCTCTATTGAAGTTAGCAGAGAACTTTGAGAAGCATCCTTTCCTATAAAAGCATCCAGAACCACCATAAAAAAACCTATGAGGAGAAAATAGTGCTGAGTTGCAGATGCCTTCCAAAACTGCCCTAAGAGCCTGACTGCTACGCCACACTTCAGTGCTTTGAACACAGTGCACTAACTGCCCTAAGCTAACGGGCCACCAAACCACTTGGGGACATGCTGAAGACAAGACATGTCTGAAAGCCCCTCTCTCTCTCACAAACTCAACATTATGATTAGAGTGGAATATAACTTCTGCAATGACAGCTGCCGAGTACATTGTGCTCCTGACTCTGTTTTATACCGCAGTCCAGTAGCTGGAGCATTTACCCATGAAGTGGCAAAATCTGATCCTTCCCTACCTCGGCCTAAGGGTGTTCAGTGATCGTGCCCCTGTACTCGGCACTGGTGAGGCTGCACCGTGAATACTGTGTTCAGTTTTGGGCCCCTCACTACAAGAAGGACGTCGAGGTGCTGGAGCGTGTCCAGAGAAGGGCAACGAGGCTGGTGAAGGGTCTGGAGAACAAGTCTTATGAGGAGCGGCTGAGGGAACTGGGACTGTTTAGCCTGGAGAAAAGGAGGCTGAGGGGAGACCTCATCGCTCTCTACAACTACCTGAAAGGAGGTTGTAGCGAGGTGGGTGTCGGTCTCTTCTCCCAAGTAAC
>NW_008795037.1:2938680-2975194 GCF_000699145.1 Aptenodytes forsteri
TTGGACTCGATGATCTTGGAGGTCTTTTCCAACCTTAATGATTCTATGATTCTATGATTCAGTGTTCCTTGGAGGAAGGCTGGCTACCAGACAGCAAGAGCTAGGTGGGCAGAGGTGCCACCCTGCAGAGTGCTCTCTGGATTCTAGTTCTGCTGCAGGACCCAAACTGGTTCTGCTGCAGGATCCAATTCTGCTTCCCCCCCCGCCCCCGAGAGTCAGTGGATAAAGTGCCTAGGTAGCAGGACTAGACCATGCAAATCCAAAGCTCCCTGCCCCCCAACAGAGTTCGCATCACCAAGCTCGGATCATTCTCCTTCTTACTCACACCTTATGAATCATGTGACAGGACAAAAGAAACTGAAGCCCTGCATTCATTTCTGCCCTCTGAGTGCAGACACCAACATGTGCTCCTCAGGGAATTTGAGCCTATGGATGCCAGCTCCATGAATCCTACCAAGCCTAGGTATGAGATACATTAAAGCACACAGATCAGCCAAGATGGCAGCTGTTGTAGGCATGTGAAACTGTCCTGTATTCCATTAGCAGCAATTAAGTATACCGTTAAATACACCTAACTTCTCAATAGTATTGGCTACAGAAAACCACAGACTCTTTAACTGAGGTGGAAATGAAGGGGTGCATCATCCTGCAGAAGTAGGCATTTTTCTAATGAAAATAGTTTGATAACTTCAATTGACTTTACGACTTTTTGTGCAGACAAAAATGAATCCTCTGGGCTAAGGAGTCTGACTGACTCGTATCATCTCCAAAGAGGGTATATTCCAATTTCATCTTGCCACTATGCCAAGAACAACCAAAGATTCAACTATTCATCTTTCTGAAGAGATGAATGTTTTCATCAGATGCACGTGGGCATGGGATGCATTTAGGTCATCTGCTCTGTCTCAGACCCAACCCTGAAATTAGTCAGTGCTCTTAATGTACTCTTTCAAAAAAATCTGTTATGTGATTGTCACTTTACAGTTTCATACATATGTCTATATAGATGTGTATATAGATATATCTATATACATATATCTATATATATGTGGGAGAAGGGAACAGAAATCAGCATCTGTGCTTTAGTCCACCACCTATACTTTTCACCGCCCCAAAAACACAAGTTGCTGAAGGGGCAGATCACTCTTGGATCTCTCCCCCAATCAGCAGCAACACTGCACCATTACACCTCAGTGCTTCAAGAGCAGATGATAGTGAGAAGTCCAGTGCCCTATTATTCAAAGCCAGAGTGTTGTTAATCACATGCTTTCAGTTTGTAAACAACAGTAAAATCAGCAGACAGCCTTCAGAAAAAGATTCTCTCATGCTGGTCTATTAAACTTTTTCTGGACTTTAAATTGTGCTTAGACTGCAAAACTACATATACATTTCATAAGTTGAAAAATTCCTTACAATGTTTCAAGGTTTCTTTTTAATAAATCAGATTCTAATTCAAGTATTTACTTACTGGTTTTGCATGTAAGGTTAAGACAGCTGGCACATAGAATATGCAATGTATAGTTTGTTGCCTGATTCCTAGCATGCAAAGTGGATTCTAATGGGAGTATCACAGACTTGAAAGTGAGCATAGATCCCTATACATGAATAGGTATCAGAGCAGTGTTTTTTCAATGTGTTCATTTACTAGACCCCATTTGATAAGTATGGCAAAATCTGAGAAATGACAAGGGCCAAAATATTTTTCACATGCATGAGCCAACCATCTAACCCCATCCCACTAGGAAATGTGGTCAGCACAAATGTGGTGAGCTCCAAAAATTTAGAAATCCTATAAACTAGAGCAGAAATTCTGCTGCCAGATTTTACTCATTTTAGAACCAAGAAAGAATATTTGAACAAAACATTGTTGACCAATTTGTTAAAAGTTGCTCCAGTTCTTCCAGCTTAAGTGGATAACAGTGATAATATAATTTATCAGGTCTATTTCACCTGATAGCAAGCTTTTGACTTCAAGTCTTTTGGTTGCTCTATTTATGAAACGTACCTCATAGTTATAAGAGATCCTACTGCAGATTATGGGAAATGCCTGATTTGTTCTTCCCAGGAAGCACAGTAGCTTCAGTGCTACCACTGATGAAAAAATTTGTATTTTTTACAGCTTGTCATATAACCATGAAGGAGAGACAGATGCCTCTGAGGGAGAAGGCCCAAGTCAGCTTGGATTTGAATGAAACTTCCCAGTAAAAATGTTTTAGTTTTCTGCTATTAGAAGCTAATAGAACCAATATAATGAATCCAGTAAGGCACTGCTGCCCCACAGCCCTGAGAGGTACACCGGGGCAACGCAGAGCTGTCAGAGACCTGCTGCTGTAGGCAAGTTCTGCGCCACTCACTGGAGCTCAGCTACAACAGAGGCGTGCATTGGTTTTTCTGCACTGGCCAAGCACACCCCAGACAGCCAAGCTTTTGGGTGCCAGTTGCAACCCCTCCAGTGAAGGAAGGTCAGTACTCACACTGTTTTAAATTGTCTACTTCCATACAAGAAGCCTGCAAAATCTGATTATATCTGGGAGTTACAGATATCCTATGCTATCACTGGGTTCTTTTGTACCTTTAAGCTGCCCTTTTCCATTCCAAGTTTTTTTTCCCCCTCAGTTCTCTCCCACCTCCTGCTCCCTCTCGCCCAGTTAATACGTTGCATTTTATTTCACACTGTGACACCATTAGTGGAACCTAATCTCCTCTCTAAAGTAGACTATTAGTGTTGGTTGGGGCCACTTATGAGGTCATATGTTCACACAGCACTTATCTAAAGTAAATGCCTTGTAGCTAATCAGGAAAAGGTAACACACCATCACCCTGCCCACAGCTTCCCAGCACCCAAATTCCACTCATTTACAGTGAGAGAAACCCCAAGCACCCCAAGCTTTGTTTTTTTTTTTTTCTTTTACGTGACAGAAGCCGTAGCCCTTAAGTGACTAGGATGGAATGAGAAGGGAATAAACAATTAGACAGGGCTGCTGGAACAAATCCTCCTGTTTCATTTTTCTTCTTCACTTGTCTCAGCGGGAGTAGTTTTACCTCCTATTGACACCCATTGTGCTCTTGGCTGCTCACTATGATGCAGCTGTTTTCTTAATGCCTATCAACCCTCTGCCTTTTTATGATACAAAGGTGACTTGTTAATACAAATGTTGTTGAAACCTTAATAACAATGAGCCCCAGTTGTGATCAATGATATCGCGCCTTGGCAGGGAATGTATCAATGCTTATGGATTCATTTAAAAGTCATCTGCACAAGGCTGCTGATTTTTTATTTTAAAAATCTACACATAAGAAATAAGCCTGCTCTATTAGACTGACATTTCTAACTCTACTGGGTGCAGTAATACAGTATTATAGTTCTACTGCTTCCTGTGATACCTACTTAGTCTCATATCTACCATTTTCTATCTGCTCCAGAGACTACATTTAAACAGAAACTCAGTCCTCCAATGAAATCCTCAAATCCCTGTTATGCTCAGTCCTCTAAAAAAGGTACTTTGATGCACCTGTTCTTCTCCAAAGGTACTTCCAAGGCAGAACAAACAGCCACATGATTCTCAATACCCTTTTTGTTTCATTATCAAAACCTCAGCCCAAACCAAATGTTATCACCACCTAAACACCAGCTGAATTGTCTCTGAACTTACTAAGCAGTGTGATAATGTTATTTCAGAAAGGACATTATCCATCAAAGCTGCAGGTATGAATGGCCACACCTCCAAAGGCTATTGTGTTTAAAAGTAAATATACAATTTTTGAAGATGACAGACTGGTTCTTCTTTCCTTTAAGGCATCATTACATGGATGTTGGTCTAGTCACATCAATAGATATATCTTAGTGCAAAGTGATATTAGATTAAAAGCAGATCAGGAATAATGATATTGAAAAAAGATACCCATACATGTAACTGACATTAGTGTGAATAATCCATAGAAAAGTGCCATTTTCAGATGGGAAATAAGCCCGAGCAAACTTCGTTCCTCAAATATTCTTAGTTCTTGATCAGGGTATTCTAAGTAATTTCCTACTTAATCCACTCAACCAGAGACATGATTGTTGGACTATGCAGGGATCAGTTTGCCCTAGAGAATAAAAGCTTTTGGTGTTCAAAACATGAAAGCTGAATCATTCAGAAAGTGAGCTACACTGCTATTGTAATTCTAAGTAGAAGAACTATGTAACACAGCTGCTTTATGCTTTGAAAACTGTTTCCAGTGTTCCAGTGTCATATATTCCTCCACTCCAGATCATTACACTCTTGCATGAAACTTATCAACATTACAAATTGAAATTAATCTAACAAACACACTGTTTCTCATTATAAAATTATTAGGTTCCATTACACTCTTTTAAAAATCCACACAGGGATTAGCTGGAATTTTGACAAGTGACAACCACAAAAGCAGGAATAGCTTCTAATGCCTGATTTAGAAGTCTTCAGATTTTGTACCTCTGTATTGTGAACAATAGAGTCTTTTTTGGACCTTTGGTTTGTGCTAGGACTCTGAGTCACCGAATATTTTATGGTGTTCAATGAACTACTGTATGAGTCATTCATCAGCTTTCAAGTATTTTTGGAATTGTGTTATTTTGCTTAAAATTGCAGAAAAATCGACTAGCAGAAGTGATAAAAAATGCAGCATTGTAGATTTAATAAGAACATGTGATGGAATCACAGCATATACACATCAGCTTAAAAAATTAATTTAAGCAAAAATTAGGTCTACAAAGGAAATGAGGGATTCAACAATGAATTGTTAGAGAGTTATTGTATTCTGAACAGGACCCATTTTACTGGAGCTAGCTATGGTTGCCAAAAAGTTCTTGCCTCAGATGCTGTCCGTGCTCACAATACTTATTTCCATACTCTGCTGCAGTTTACCATTTCTACAGCATTCTGCAGACACGCAAGATTTTTTACAAGCGCTAACTGATTAAAAGCTTGATTGTAGGAACATTAGATACCATACAAAGTGCATGATCCAAAGCTAATTTCAGTTGGTGAAGTCAACAAAGAAAAAAATCCCATTGAAAAGAGTCAGACCTACTACAGTCTAGGATACAGAGAACTATTCCTAGTGCTAAAGAGTGATTCCTAGATTTACATAGGGATTTTTTTTTTTTAATTGTTTTAGATAGTGCCTTATAGCACTAAATATCATAAGCAACAGCTTCAGCATAAGGACCGGAATCATCAACATCACTGGAAGATAGGGAAAATAAACAAAGCTTTACACAAGGCACATGAAGAGCAGTGGCAGAGCTCAGAGCTCACAACCTTGTGTTTATGATGACCATCCAACACTGCTTTTCACACAGGTTCAAACTAAATGACATTTAGTCATGGTTCTTGAGCAGAGATCAGTTTTGGCTTTCTAGCAAGGCTGAACTAAAGCCATTTGGATTGGAGAAATAATGGGAAGGATTGTGTCAAAATCTGGAAGTTTTTCCTCTGTTGAGAGCCAAATTTCTTGTGTCACAAGACTTTGCCTGAAAGAGAAAGTTTTCTTAGATGCATGACAGTGTTGACACTCTTATTCTTGCTTGAGAGTGGCTTTTAATGGTTTTTTTGAAACCCCTTACTAAGCAGTATAAACTAAGTCAAATAAGAATGGGCTCACGGGGCTTCTTTGGATGGAACTAACAAATTTACACTTTAGTGAATTCTGAACAAGCCTTCCCTGAATACACAAGATCTTAGCCAGTGAGAAGTTCACCGTTTCTGAAATTAAAGCTTAGTTATCTGGATATCAAATGGATGGACATCCCATCTTGCTCCCTGAGATGGGAGCAAGAGAGAACTATCAAACTGGTTCCAAATGTCCTTCACTGTTACCAAGTTTCTGACTGATTAGGGGATGAGGGATCTGTATTTTCTAATGTGATACTATGAAAAAGACAGCAACTTACATCCAGCCTGTCCCAAATTATTTTAATACCCTTTCCTACTGCATATCCCCAAATCTGCTGCTGATGAAAAGTGCCATGCAAGCGATGGACCTCTCTTTCCATACAGTTAGTGGTCTGCTGCATACGGACTAAACCTGTGACGAGTCCAGAACTCATGAGACTGGTCATTCAGCTTTTAGTGCACAACTCTCCTAAGACGACAGGTATTATTAGCACTAGCAAGGTATCTTTTATAAAATATTTGGTCAGAATACTATGATTTGTCAAAGTCAAAGAAATGTTTTATATTGAATGTTTAGAATAGGTCCTCAGTTGAAATGAGAGGAAGAGGGCTAGGGATAAGTTCTCAACTGGCGACGGAAGGTGTTCAATGCATTGAACTATTCAAAGTAGAATGTCTTTGCATCATCGTTGGTCTGATATGGTGGTATATCACAGAATGTAAATGAGGTGTATTTTTAAGTAAATGGTAACATGGCAATCATTATACAAACTATTCTTTTTTCATGAAAAATGTTGTAAGAACTCTAATTGTCTTGACACAGAAAAATTTTCTTGGGGAAAAAAGTTTCCAACACAGCTTCAGTATTATTGCATTTAACTGATGAATAAACTGAGGGAAAAGGTTTGTCTGTCACTAGAAAATCTGCAAGAGTAAGATTATTGCTTGGACTTCAAACTCCTTCCTGTCATGCATGAATGACAGGTGCCAGTTGCAGTAGTTTTCTATTCTCCTTCCTGGAAAATTTGAATTGTGCTCCTCCAAAGAAAGAGCTGGCTGCCCACCCACATTCACAGATACAATAAGTAGGACTTCTACAAACTTCTTTACCACAGTCTCATTTGGAGGTAAATTCTCCCATTTCAAGTTTTAGAAAAATGGCTGCTTAAAAATTAAAAGGCTAACAATAAAGGGGGGAGGGGAGGTACTGTTTCTCATGCTACCCCATGAAAGGACAGCATGAGTTAAATAGTTTTTCATAAAAAGGTAAAAAAATAGGTACAGTGTATCACTTAAAGACAAAGGATAAATCTTTGCTTAACATTTTGGAAGAAAGGTTGCCTATATTTTTGCTGACATTTTTTCTCTGAGCAGATCTAACAAACCATTCTCTATATTGTAACAGCGTTTGTCTCAGTCAGTGTAGTACATCATGTAATCATATCATTCAAGCTTGTTTCAGGTATGGGTTACTTTTTCATTAATTATATTCCAAGCACATGTATACATATCAGAGCTGTTGGGATGTCTATTTCTATTAGTTTAACAAGCCCTGGTATTAATGAGATTGCTCTATAATTGAACCTTTTCATGGGTCCCTTGGTGATGAAATTATGCTAATCTGAATCTGCAACCACAAGGCATCCATCATACTTGATCAAATAGTAAACATCAACAGTGATATGCTAGGAGTGTAAATGTGCCATTAATTATTACATAAATGAACAAGCCCCATTATTTCATCTTTATATTTGTGCAACTTAATAAAAAGGGTGAAGACAGAGTGTATCAGACTTCCACTATGTGGCAGCATGGTCCACTTAACAAGAGCATGAGCTTGTAAATATTGTGGTATCTTGAGGCCTGAGTGTGTATAAGAGAGGAAAGAAGGTGGATATATTTCATCTGCTCTGAGTCACTGTTGTGGGAAACAACGATACTGATCACTTACATACCTTTAAAAGCGAAAAAGCATCCAATTTCCCAACTGCTATAATTATTCGCTTCTAAAGCATGTGTGGTTTGTGGATCACCAAGGGTTTTAAGTGAGGGACGTATATCTCAGAATGTCTGCTGTGGGATGATTTATATCAACTTCAAAAAACGTTTGTAAGCTTAAGCGCATAAGATCTTATGTACCTCCACTTGCAAAAATAGATGGATTTGCAGAATGCCTGTGTTCCTGTAGGCATCACTACCCACCTATGGTCACACCACACTAAAGAAAAGAAGTAAAAATATCAGGCCATTTTTAATTAATAATATGAGGAGGAACGGAATTGTCACAGTGCAGGCATAAAAATTAATATGCTTTTTTGCCCATGTTTTTTATTAGGTGCACAGTACCTTATAACTGTCTGAGCAAGTACTAAATTTCAATGCAAGTTGCTTCTATTGTTGCTTTAACATATACAGAGGTGAACAGAAAATAAAAGGAGCTAAGACTTTTATTTCATTTGGTAGCATTTTAGTTTGACAAATCCCAATCCCAATATTTATCTAGTGGCCAGAGTATTCCTCCACAATTATTCTGCTGAAGGAAAAATATCTTATCAGAGATCTTATGAATATTGTGAGTAAGATATGTACTTCACTGATGTGAAATACATCAGTGCCAGATGTCAGGGACCAATTCTAAAAAAACAAGATCATTTTCCCTTTTTGAATGTACTTCACTAATTTGCATAAAATGGAGTATGGTGTGGTGATGATATTGGTGATGATATTAATTCTAGTTTTTAACCCAGTTTGACTCATGCCTTGCCTCTGCCTTTTTAATATTTAACACAACTATTTTAACTGTATTTGTGAAAAAAGACATTCTGTAAGCCATCAAGCTACACATTCAATTAATACAAAAATATAGGGATAAATATTCTGCCTTTTCACTATCCATTCCATAGAAGAAGCATATAATTCAATGAAGGAGTATTCAAAAATGTATTCAATAATTTCCAGACATAGCTCAAAATAAGTTCCCTGGACTGATGTAGCCTGGGGCAGTGCAACATATAGGACTACAAGTTGTTCACTCCAAGCTGATTCTACTGCTGCTAAAATCAAGATAAAGGTCCTCGTGACAGGGCCTGTTCCAGTATTTATGTTACCTCTATAAGCAAGTGAACTACAGAACCTTAGGTTGATTTAACAAATGAACACACACAAAAAAATTTGTTGTTAGGACAGTTTAGTAGATTTCTAAAAACATTCTCATTGGGTTTCTACTCTTAATATACTTATTTAAAAACATTCCCATTTTAAAACTTAAGTCCTGACTCTTTTATATAGACAATGACATAGAAACAAGATGAAAGAGACAGCGCTGCCTCTCTGAGCTCCCAGGCTTACCATGTATTTATTTACATCCTGTTAATGACATTTTGCATTCCTGAGAGAGTTTACCCTTTCCTTTATTAAAATTGAATTATTTTGAGGTGTATACCAATCATGGCGAGAGTTTCATAATACAGAAACAGCATATCAGAAAGTACAAAAACATATTCAGTCTTGCAATTTCTTCCCTTTTCAACATTTGTCAGTGGAAGCACATTCCGAAACCAGGACACACATGGGACTGCTTGTGCAGCACTCCTCTCCAGAAAGTGCCATGTTCTGTTGCTGCTTACTTAAGCAAAGCAGCACAATATTTAACAAATAAAGCTACCAGAATGTGGCTGAAGATCAGGAAGCAGCGCTCTTTCTGCACACAGCAACGTACAGCAGGGATTTACCCAGGCATTTTTTCTATTAAGAATTGCCACTGTGTTTAGTCACCTTAAATTACACTGGTTGTGGAAGGAGTGAAAACTGTCTCTCTCAAGGATCTCACTGACACCTTACAAGTCAGATGTTGGACCCGATTCTGACCTTATTTACACAATCATTATCACTGCTCATTTCAGCAGCCTGACTACACTACCATCACTACTCACTTCAGCAGCCTGACTTACTCCAGTTTCAAGCAAGACTACTGTCAGGCACTTTATTTTTAAGTGATTGTTTCCATCCTTCCTTTTTCTTGTTTTTGACAGCATTGCCTAATGCTGTGGTTTCCCTCAGAAGTGTTTTTGTAACTGTCTCCTGCTGAATCAGCAGCCTCTCATGCTGATTGTAGCCATGCCAGCTAGATCAGGTTCACTCTGTTCTATGCAACCACCTATGAGTCTTAAACCATACAGAGAAACCCTGTGATTCAAAAAGATAAGAGATCAAAATGTCAAGGGACCTTGAAAATTAGGGGGAGGTGAAGGAGGAGGGTATCCACACCCAGAAAAAACCCCAACAGTAAATAAAAACCAAAACCACTGCAGGTTTGTGTGAGTGTATGGATTTGACCATACAAAGGCTTTAAATTCCCTTTGTAGGACTGCTGGCTGAGGAATGCTGGCATCTGCAATGGCAGGCACTGTTCCTAGATACTTTCACGTGCCTCCCTGAGTCTGCATAGGCTTATACTGAAATCATTGGGCCTTCACAAAGACAGTTCCTTCCCTCTAGCAAGGTAATGGCACAGTTACCTTAGTGAAAATGGTACTGAGGCACTTAGAAAATCTGTCCTGCAGGCGTGACTCTCCACAGAACAAGTCTTTGCTTTCAGATCCCTTCTCAACTCTTCTTGAGCACAAATGCATAGTCTTAAACTTGCAGCCTTCATGAAACATTTTGATCACCTGCACGACATAGGCCAGATGCTGTATGAGAATGCCCTTAGCTTGGGTTGAACTAGGACATTTTAAAATATGCACATTCTGCTCTCAATATTTTCAGTGTTAGACAGCCCCTGTAATCAGTCCTCATTGTCTCCCTTTCGGAAACCTGCATTTTGTATCACCTGAGCTTGTCTAATTTCAGATTCCAGTTACTGAATTGGATTTTTATTTATTTCTAGATTGAAGATTCCTTTATCAATGCAGATACATAAAATAATCCTCTAGATTTCTGTTAGGTAAACTATAGTAACAATAATTTATCATAAGTATCATATGATACAAAAGCATGGAGCAGCTTTTCCCAAAGACAGAAGTTTAATGAACATTTGTACCAGTAATTATAATTATATCCAATTTTATTATATCCAGATAGCACAGTAAAACCACTCACTGAGGCTTTTTTGTTCTTGGCATTTTCAAAATAAAAAACTTCAAACTGTTCTTACAGTTCCTAGTTTATATTCATCAATCGAAATCTATCCTTTCTTTGGTTTTATTTCTGTATACAATGCCTTTGTTACATATCTCTATATATCTTTTAGTAATTATTTTCACTTCTTCTCCAAACAACAGCAACAAACCATACCTAAAATCCTATTGCTTCTTTGCCTATGATTTCTAAATATTTAACAGAAGAGTTCAAGCATTGTCAAACTATGAATGTTTCTATTAAAAACAGAAAACCTTTACCTAATTTACATCTTTATTATTAGCATTATTATTATTTATGGACACCATGTAAGTTTCTAATCTTGATAATATATTTATTTTGACTACATATTCTAACCAGGTACTTGATTATCTGCTTGGTTCTGCTGTTTATAGAAGTCACCTATCACAAGATTTGGCTGCAATAACACTGACCCTTTTCTATGTGAGACCATATATTTCCAAATCATGAATGACACTGAAACAAGTAAACCAACTAAAGTAAAAGTAGACTGAAATCCTCTTCCTTTTCATCCATTCAGACTTTCCTAAATAAGTTATTATCTGCTATTCTAATTTCCCAGTCATGCAAGTCTTCCCACTAGGGTTCAGTAGCAACTTTGGTCAAATTTATTATTAGCAAGCAATTACAATCCTTACTTGTTTATTAGAAATTCAAAATTGTTACTTATCTGTGTATTCAATATTGCATAATAATGTATATATGATACTTAATCAGTTTCCCTGCTGATAAGTATATTCATTTAAATGTAATTTAAGAATGACCATATAACATGATATTGCTTGTTTCAAGTGTATTTCTATCTAAACCATTTCCCTTCTGTCAAGGATATCCCTCTATACTTTTAAAATCAATATAGTCCCGATCCTTTCTTGACTGGGAGTTCCCAAACCAAGCAAACAAACAAGCAATCCCAAAATACAACCAGGAAAGGCCAGCACTGAAGTTGAAAGCCAACTAAGGTTAAGTAATTAGTGCAGATTTTCCATCATTCAGAAACTCTTATTCTGACACTTCATGGCCAAAATTCAGATCTTTTCAGTATTCTAGTTCTAACTAACTTATCTCATAAAACTCAAGACAAACGCCAAGACAATTGTATGCAGATCTGAAGCTTTCAAGTCAATTTATAGGAGTTATACTCCATGCAAAACAATTAACATTATTTTCCAGACAATCACAGAGTCATAGGAGTGTTAGTTGGAAGGAAACACTGAAGGTCAGTTAGTCCAACCTTCCACTCAGGCAAGGACTACTGTTAGCACTAGAACAGCCATGCCTTCTGTAGCTGACTCTTGAAAACCTGCACAGACAGATTCCATAACACGTCTGGGTAACCTGTTCCAGTCGTGTAGCCATATTCAGAACATCATTGTCCACGATAAAATTAGTAAGGATTCAGAACAACATATTTCAAGGATCCATAAATGTCAGAGGTTTTCAGGTGGTCTTGAAAGACAAATGCCCGCTTCATTTAGATATGGATGGGTAAATCTGTCAGTTACTGCTGTCACAAGAATTTGGTCCATGTCAACCTACAATATTAATTTCTCTCACAGTCCATATAACCTTTTCAGGTAACTTCAGATGCACATAACTTCTAATTCATCAGCTGAGACGAAAAAAGAAGGTATTGCTGGTGCCACAAGAACAAAGGTATCAGTGCACAGCATTGCACTGCAGAGTAATAATAAGCTGAACTTTCAAGGAATTAAAAGTCTATTGGTTGACTATTCCAAAACTCCTGAAGCAGATTTACTTTTGCACCCTTCCTAATATCTTGTGCCTGTCAATACCTGTCACCCATCTTTTTCTGGATGAATACTTCTCAATCAGTACAACTGAGATAAATGAAATGCCCGTGGATATATACATGCATTAAATAGGTATGCATGCTCAGAATCACTAAGGGATGAGAGAATTGGCTAACCAGATTAAAGCATAGAAATGGAAATTTTACACGAAGAGTTGATGTCATTGTTTCAGTGATATTCCAGGGGGAAAGGTTCTAAAATTCTAGGTGAAAACTTTAGAAGGCAGTCTCTCAGAGAACCTATATATGTCTGTATACATGTATGTGTTTGCATGTGCTCATATGGCCCTTTGTTTCCATTGTAGCTATAGAAATGTAATTTTCTTTTACATCAGCCATACTAACCCTGTTATCACTGCAATAGGATTCCTATCAGGAATCAAACAATGTAGTTTTAAGTCAGATGTGTTATCATTACTGTAGATGACAGTAGTTATAGCGAAAACATAGACTGAAATGGTTTCCCAGGAGGTACGTACTCAACACTACTCACAGACTGACCAACTACAACCTTTTCGGCACCTCTCTTTGAAGGGGTAAGGAAAGATAGGTTATTGCCCCCAGATAACGGTAGTATAGACGTCACAGCCTAGAATTTATGGTTACAAGCTAGAATTAAACTACCAGCAGTCTAACTGTTATGACACAGAGGTCAAGACTGTGTCAGGCAACTAAGGAAACCATGGGCCTAAACAGTTTTGCATACAAAAGTGGAAAACTACTACTTCCCTCTACTGAGCAGGTGCTACCTGAAGGTGACACACAAGGCACACAACACAGTAGAGCAATCAAAGATGGCCAGTCAAAACCTTGGCACTTACAAAATGTCACCACAGCACCTACAGAGTCTGGAGGCTGCCAAATTCAGGCAGTCTCCAGAGAGAGGTTTTAAAGTTCAAAACCTCAAGCTTATGTTATATGACATGGGTGGAAATCCATGGCAGAAAGGTAGAGTGAGCTGAAAGGAACACAGCGGCTTTGTGGAAAGAGGAAGAAACGGGTTTGGAATTGGACATGGCTGTGTGAAAGCAGCTTAGTGTTTGGGAAGTATCAGGTGGCTCTCGAGTGGGACTAGAATAAGAAGTGGGGATTGACGAACTCCAGGAGAGACTGAGGTCACCACGGGCCTGCCTCCTGCCCCAGCAGAACACCCTAAATAGATTTCAGACTGGAAACATCCTCAGGACTGGTATGAATACACCTATACCCCCCTTCCCACATTGGGCTATCTACTTAATGCCCCAATTAGCATAACTTCTATTAAGCAGTAGAGTCTGCAGTTTTCAAATATACAAGCACAGTTTTTACTGCACTAATAACTGTTTCCAGTTACATTTAGACTACCTGGCAAAAAGCTGCCACTGATCAACTTGTTATGGGTACTCAAAGAAATTGACTTACAGCCTTTTTTAAAGAACCTGCTCCCTTCTCCAAAACCCCTGGTGGAAAAAATAATCTGTAGGCCATCCTGATCTGTGCTGCTCCTAACCTGTTAGAAGTTCAGAACTGAATCTGTTCCTTATGTTTATACCTTGACCTCTCCACTCACTTTGTTTGCCTTCCTGGGGGCATCCAAGGTTTTAAAACTTTTACTGAAATAATTTAATGAGACTTCTTATACAGTAAAATGCACCATGGTCATAGGTTGAATAAGGCCAGTGCTAGCTATTGCCCTGTAAAAAGATTATATGGATGTGCAGATGGGGTCACGTGCCAGGAAAAATGGTTAATGTTGAGAAGGTATCAGCTAATTCTTGTCTCTGTCCTTTGAAAGAAAATAGGTTTAGTAAATGAATCATCATGTAGCTTTAAAGATTACTTCACTTCCATACTTCCTTCACCTTGTAAGTTTGTGTTTCCACCTTTCCTTGCTCAAAAGATTGCAGACTTTCTTAATTTCACACAAGAAAGACTACAGCGTCACATTAAGATCAGATTCAAATCTGCAAAACTCAGGGAACTTGTAACAGTTAATTCTAAGGTTATATCCCACTATTGAGTTACAGAATTATTATGTTCATTAATGCAGTTATGGCTGCAAAAACCCAATGTGTTTACCACTGAAATAGCTCTGTGAAAAAGCATTATGCCTTCTTCAAGACGTCTTATGAACCCCCTGAAGTTCTACTGCAACAGTTCTGTTTGTTTTTACAAAACATTCACTGTTTTATAACTTTTACCTGACAGACCATAAAGATAATACTTTTTCAGGCTAAATGAATTAATCTTTGCTGGACAGATTTCATAGCTATACAGTGGATATAGATTATGTGTAAAAGGGAGTGAACTGAAATCTAATTAGGTTTCATTTTAAGTCTAGCTGCTGCAATTATGACTTCTGAATAAAAGTGGTTGTTATTTAGCAGGGTAGCCTAAGCAATGCACATAATTATTATAATTATTATGTACCTAATGATATCTAATAGGAGTCAGCATTGTAAATAAATGCTGTAGACCGTTCAGCAGGGTGACCTGCACTTTACAGAAAACTAAATAACAAAGGTTAATAGATATGTTTGCAGATGATTGTTTTACAGGAACCCTGGGCAGCACTATCTGTTGGAGATTAGCTACATTAGGACTCAACAGACCAGAAAACATCCAGAATAATAGTCTTGGTGCTAGCTTATAGATGCAGTGTATTAAAATAGCTAAACAAAATTCCTTCTTTCCCCAATTCCCAATTCTCCTCAAGTATAAATTAGACTGTTAATTTTTTCATAAGATCACTTAGTGGACAAAATTCAACTTCTTTATTTATTGAATGCTATAAATCAGAGAATGTGAAATCAACCAGACAATCAGTTCTACTGTTCCAAGCTCCTCTTTAATTCTCAGAATTTAAGAATATAAAATGGATACTGCTGTTTGAAGTGTGGATTACAATAGCTGCAGATGCTGCCTAACCCCTATTTGCACTGTATTAACAGAAGAATTGTATTTATGTAATGAAGACAATGTCCACTGCTGATATAGATGACACATTATAGATTTAAAATCGCATGTGTTTGCAAAGTGCATTTCAGAACCTTCAATTTCCAAAGTCCGTTGTGTTTTCAATTATCTTCCCACCCAGGCAAACTAGGGAGAGACTAATCAAGCATAATGTCCTCACATAATTCCTACTATGCCTTCCTTAGAGAGGTCAAAGGGCACTGTCAGATCACGCTTGCAGCTCGCTTTGCCATGGGAAACACTGGTATGATTTACAGTTTATAGTCTCCATCACTAAATGTAGCCATTAGTAACAGCATGCCTAGCTACAAAATAATTAAGCATTTTGTTATTTAAAGTTTTCCCACATGACTTTTGAGATAAGTTTAGCATTTTAAAATTATTTTGGTAGTGGTCAGTTAGGTTCCAGAAAACAAAAGCTACCAGCCTGTAGTAAATATTCCAGTAATGTATTTAAAGCTCATGCATTGATTTGAGTGTAAATATTTGTTTCTTAATAACACACGTAATACAGGCAGCAAATGAGGGGAAAGGGTATGTATCTCTCACATGTTAGTAGATGGGTTATTAACTGATTGCTGTCCTAGAATAAAAGGCATAATCCAGACAGTAACCTAATTGCCTCCTGAATTGGAGGTTTGTAGGTCGTCACATAAAAGATATCCCCAGGAGAACCTTCCACCAGAGATGAGAATTGGCCACTCACTCACTCATCTCTGTGTTGAGACTGCTCATGTTAAACTATCATTGCTGTGAGAATGAGCACATTGTTATACTTCTCTATCACATACAACAGACACTGGCATTATTGGGTCATCTGGGGAGGAGAAAATTTATCTAAGATTCTGCAAATGATTTCATTTTGTACACCCAAAAGAATGAGACATCTAGGACAGTTGAACAGAAGGATAAGGGTAAAAATCGTCCCTATTGATATATGTGCCCATTCCTCTATTCACTGTTAATGGAAGGCGGAACAGCTTAGAAATTTTATCCCACTGTATAGCTATCATATATAAGCCATAAATGCATAACTAGAAACAGTACATTACAACATGTGCCTCAGAATATGGTCCTTTAAATATGTGAAGCATACACCAATAACAATAATGAAATATTGCCTTTAACCTAAGTTGTGTTTATTAGAATCTACTGAAGGTGCAGCTGTCACAGTGAAAGTAATCGGTCAACTGAACATTATTTTACAATATTAAAAAAGGTAGCAATGCTTTTGGAACAAACAAGAGGGCTCCTCTCTGGTTCAGCTTTCAATACAGGAATAATGTGAAATTATGAAGTTGATTCAGCTCAGAAAAAGCATAATTTTTTAATCACAATATTTTTTAAGCCACAAATGGAATTCATTTTAACAATTCATGAATTAAAGATACGCTTTGAAATTGAGTCCAGCTTCCTAAAAGCATATATAATATATCTATACAGCAAACTTAGGCACTAATGTAAACCAAGTTCTATTTACATTTTGATTGCTACCTCATATCTATCAATTAATCTACTGTACTCATAAAACACAACAGCTGACGTGAAGGACTTCCATAAACATTTTCAGGCTCAATCTCTACAGACTACTTTGTTGGCAACACTATGTGTGAAGTTAAGTGCTGCCTTAAAAAATACAGCCTAACAGACCATTAAAGCAACAAAAAGCAGCCTGTTACATACATGTTAACAGAGCTCTAACAAATTGCATTTGAAGTCACAAACCCCATTTTTTCACTGATCTCAGTAATAATTTTGATTCCGAGAACTAACATTTTCCTCCTTTAAAAAAAAAAAAAAAAAAAAAAAGGCTGCTCTTAACTTTCCATTGGCTTTAACAGGAGTTTTTGGTATGCACAGCCAAGTTGGGTCTACCTGTTAGACTCTGGCAACAGGAATACACAGGAGGTCAATGGGCTTAAAGAGTGACCCTTTGCTCAGTGAATAAAACAGCCTAAAAAAGAGTTCAAACCCCACTTCTTTTTACATACATATGATTTCAATAGTATTATGCAGGTGAACAAGGGAAGCTGAACTGGTGTTAATGTGCTTGTTTATATATGACTGACCTGCAAAACAAGCCAAAATATGCCCAAAATGATGGATTTGATGAGACAGAGAGCAAGTTGAATATTCAGATGGAAAAATAGGATTCAAAGTATCGCTAAAAATTGCAAAGTTCATCCCTGTTTATAAATACAAAATACACACGCAAGCTATGAATACTATGGAACTAAACCCACTCCTCTCTCTCTTTCTTTCACCCACTTAAATCAGCACTGTCAGTAATCTGGATCCAGTTTATTGATTACTCTAGCTGCTAGGAAGGAGGTGGTTGCTTACACTGAAAGAAACAACTCAGCGTGTCAGAGAAGGGCCTTTCACAATAGGCCACAGCTCGGTGCTTCAAACTTCTTTAAAGCAAGAAAGATCATTTATTTAAAACAGGTTGAGTGTTTGTGTTTTGTTCTGTGTTCAAATCCCTTGATAGCCACCATGTGTCTTTCCCCTGAAGCTGGTGCTGTGAATACAAATGGTTTGTTAGTCATGGCTACACTGGGCTATTTAAGCAGATCAGAGGCTACGCAGAACAACATCAGCGTGAAGTGAGGAATAGAAACTGTTTTGCTTTGAGAAGGACTGATACCATAAGGAACTTAGCATGCTAAAACAGGGCTGGGGCATGCATGTAGGCAGTACAGCTGGCGGAGTTAGCAATCACTTGTATGCAAATAGGTTGATGAAAAGCTTTGTGCCTTCGCAGTGGGTCAATGCCCACCAGGGTGGATTTCATGGCACTGGCCACTGAGCTCTTGAAAGATCAGGTTGCAGCGTCTCAATTAAAACTATCTCTTGCAGAGATCTTTGCTAGTTCATTTCAAAATCTGGCTCCAGTAGTATCAGTTATACTGGATGAGACTGCAAATTTGTTCCGGTAACTAGAGCTTGCTCATATTTATTGCACATACACCTAAAAGCCTCCTCCTCAAGGAGGAAGTCTGGTGCACAGTATCGGGAAGCTAAATTTGGGAGCTTTTGGCTCAAAGCTTTCTATACATTTGACAGTTTTCTGTGTAATTGGCACACCTATGTAGGTGCTACCTAGGTGAATAAGCCTCCTAAGGTGCCTCAGTTATGCACTATGTTGCTCAGGGTAAAGATCACCATTTAATTATAACATGCTAAAATTGAAATACTGCCATTATGCCTAGAAAGAGATGTTTCCATGAGAAGGAAGGTTTGTCATTACATGAAGTGTCAAAATTTATGATGTTTAATCTGCCAGAAATCACTTTTCTGCAGAGACTTCCAAAGTTGACTATAATCTTGTCTTTTTTTCTCATTCCTTTATTTTCCTGCCCTGGAAGGCTTCTACTGAACACAATAAAAAAAAATATTGCAATGAGAACAAATCTGATACTGGGAAATTATTTGTTTGTCCTTACTTAGCAGCTCAGCAGAGGGATGAGTGGCAACTTAGGTTATTTTTATTTTTTATTAATATTACCTACAGATTATTGTGTTATAAATCTTTTGATGAACTTTCTCCTTAAAAGAGGCCTAACAACTAACTTCCTCTGTTTAAAGGCCAATCTTGACAGCAGTTGGAAGAGATGTGGTTGTTCTTTAAACATTATTCAGCTCACAGCAATGTTTTTTTCCATCTTTTCAATGCTCAATCCTTCAAAAAACTTGCTGACTGAGGGCATCTCAAACATATTCAGCTTTTAAGATGCAAGGAGGTAATAAAGCCAGAGAAGTTCCTAAAACTACGGAAGATAAGCAACTTCACATATTGAAGTCTTGAGCACGTGTGTATTCACTCTTTTTACAAAGACCCGTGCCATCTCACTGATTCACTCTGTGATATTTAGAAGCTTCCTTTGTTGTGTCCAAACCCAGCAAAGACACTAAAGAATGTGAGGAAATTTCTCCACCTTTGCATTCACTTCTGGTGAATGCAAAAAAATGAAATGGAAAAAATTATTAAAAAAAAAAGAAACTGAATAAAAGTATAGTGATCGTTATGAAACAGTTATCAGCACTAGACCCTCAGAATGAGTGGCATGGACTAATGTATGTTTAAATTTGTCTCTTCAGGATTTTCTCCAGTCATGAAAACATCAAACATCATATTGGAGTAAGCCTTTCAAGTATCTTCTCTTGACTCTGCATGGATTGAAAACATAATTGTTTGTTAAACCTCCCTCAGAAGAAATTATTAAATCAATTTGGATTTGTTGTTGTGGTTTAACCCGGCAGGCAGCTAAACACCACACAGCCGTTCACTCACTCCCCCCACCAGCGAGATGGGGGAGAAAATAAAAAAAAAATAAGTAAAATTCGTGGGTTGAGATAAAGACAGCTTAATAGGACAGAAAAGGAAGGGAAAATAATAATAATAATAATAATACTGATAAAAGAATATACAAAATAAGTGATGTACAATGCAACTGCTCACCACCCACCGACTGATGCCCAGCCAGTTCTACAGCAGTGATCGCTGCTCCCCAGCTAAGTCCCCCCAGTTTATATACTGAGCATGATGTCGCACGGTATGGAGTATCCCTTTGGCCAGTTGGGGTCAGCTGTCCTGGCTGTGCCCCCTCCCAGCTTCTCGCTGGCAGGGCATAAGAAGCTGACAAGTCTGTGACTAGTGTAAGCACTACTTCGCAACAACTAAACCATTGGTGTGTTGTTATCAACATTATTCTCATCCTAAATCCAAAACACAGCACTGTACCAGCTACTAGGAAGAAAATTAACTGTACCCCAGCCCAAACCAGGACATTGTGTAGATTTATGTATTCAGATAGAATCAGGAAATAAATGGATTTTTATGATAAGCCTATGTTTGGGAGGATTATTTCAATTTACTACATAGATATGACCTACATTTTCAAAAAACAGTAATAATTTTCCAAGAAGACTTTGATACTATCCATGCTTGTCAATTCATTGTGATTGAGAACAAACTGCTTCTGAAATTTGACAAAAAATCAAGTTTTGCAGTTAATACACGTGTTCATTTAAAAAAAAAGATACCTTTTTATTTCTGGTATTTATAATTTAAGATTATGTAAAGAAAGCTCATATGTTGCTTCCCCATCAGCACTGAGTTTCTTTACTTTTTGAAACTGTTAGCATGTATACACTTGAACAGTTTTTTGGTAACTAGCTAAAGGAAAAGGAAAAACCAAGCAGCTTTATTACACAGAATCTTTAGAGAAGAAAACTGTAGTTTTATATTAATATCTATTTAAG
Source organism: Aptenodytes forsteri (assembly GCF_000699145.1). Taxonomy (NCBI): domain Eukaryota; kingdom Metazoa; phylum Chordata; class Aves; order Sphenisciformes; family Spheniscidae; genus Aptenodytes; species Aptenodytes forsteri. The sequence goes on from NW_008795037.1 coordinate 2,959,513, forward strand.
GACAAGGAAAATGAAGAGATTACTTTGTACATAGGAGACACATTTTAATCTAGCAGATCACCACAAAGCTGGGCAAACAAATGTTTGTTTATCATATGAAAGCATTTACAGTGTGTATTAGAGGAATAATTTATATTTTTGATGAACTCAAAACTAAGGCTAATTTGAGTGTCAGCTTTTAGACTTGTGACTTCAAAAGCCTGTTTCGTGTTTTCATGCTGGTTTTCATTGCATCTCCAACACAGTGGGGGAAAAAAAACCCCACCCTCAAATGCTCGCTATGTACTCTTGTCTTATAGCTAAAAGTCTTAATTTTGGTTACTTTCATCATTTGAGGTATCATCTTGAAGATTACTCAATTGTACTATTGCATATAAAAAAATATCCTGACAGCAAACTCAAGTACAGATAAACTGAAATCCAGTTAAAACTTATTGACATCAGAGAATATTTATTATTTTGTATTTATCCTTTTAGTCCCTTCTGTGCATTAACTGAAGCCCAACAGAGTAGGCTGTGATTGTTTTAATTTACCAGTATAACAGAGGCTTCATCTCCTTCTTCCCTCTTGGAACACTTTGGTTCATTGAAGGACAGTTCTAGTTGACTTTTATACTCAGGACAGTTCTTTAATGACTTTGAAAGTTAAAATTTAATGGTATATCCCTTTAACTGCAAGGGTGTTATATCCAGACTGTCCCTACCTACACGTTTTTCACATTTAGGTTTGCCTGCTATAGGCACCTAAAAAGGGATGACAGTTACCCATGAGAATGGTCAACCTAGACTGAAAATCTAGACTACAAGGTGGTCTGTGGTAGGAAATGCAAAGTAAGGAGGACTTGTAAATACCTTCTAAAGAGAATTCAGAAGGTAACACTTTTTATAAGCTCTGAGTAGAGCTTGTGGTGCATGGAATGCCTCAAATGAGAAAGCAGTGAGCATGGTGGACTGAACACCACATTCAGCAGATCAGCTGGGCAGACAACTGAATCTTCCTCCTGCTGGAGATAGGTGCTTGTATAGTGAAACTATAGGTGCTGCAAAGTGAAACTTTCTACTCATCCCCAGTGAGTAATTACCATAGTATTTTTACTTGAAGTACAGAGTTCATAGCACTGAACTTCTAAAAAAGTGAGAGGTTAAATTAACCAGCACTTAAAGTCAGTTAAGAAGGGGTTCTCATCTGCAGTATATTGCATAGTTATTGTAATCAGCTATCAAATAACATATTATTTCTATAGTACTACAGTAGGATGAGTGGTAACTTAGGTTATCCACATCACTGTGCCTCTCATATGGTGCATCAGATCAGAAATTTATACAAGAGAACTATCTATGCATCACATACATTATTATCATAATTGTCAGTAAAACTGAGTTCTCACTGTTCAGCTTAGCATAATAATAGCAATCTTGGAATCAATTCAGTTTATAAACAGCATCCAATTAAACACCTTGGAATATGTTACCTATCAGTTTCTGAGAAATAGGTTAATGTAGACTTATAAGTTAAAATATTTTTTCTTAATTCTTTCATGAACTGAAATTGTAGAGTTTATATACAATGCTTTAATGATGTCCCTTGTAACATAACAGTGACCACTAGGCCTAAAATCTTGCAAGAAATTAACTGCCCTATTGAAATTAGCATTTTAGTTTGGACATATACCAAGATGAATCAGATCCCATGTGTTCAGGCAAGGTTAAGCAATTCTCAGAAAAGCAGCCTTTTCCAGAAACTGGCACAGATGATGTGGTACACCAAGTTTCTCCCTCAGGTTTTGAACAGAAGGATTTTCCCTATGTAGTATGAGGATATTTTTCTGCTGAAGTAAATGCATTCAGGTAAGATATAAGATTAGGGGTTTGAATTTCTGTAGCCACTACTGGCCCAATTGACCACAGTCTATTTATCAAGCTTCTAATCCTAGTGTCCTAATCAAATACAAGACTCAGATAATTGCATTCTATTTGACTAAATTATTTCCATTGTGTTTTAAACTGCAGTATCAAGTAGCTGTGTGATGTTTAGATTTGGGGAGGATATAGAGAAAGTCACAGTTCCTGGAAGAGGATCGCCTAAACCTTTGTACTAGATTTGTATACAAGTTGGACACTGACCTACTTCAGCACCAAACTCTGTGTACTTTTAAAGAACAAATGGTAAACTTTTAGAGTGAAGTACCCTCAACAAAGATAAACTCAAGGGATGTTTCTCTGCCCTTCCTTATAAGGGAGCTTTTAGTTCAGATGCTTGGCTGAAGTCAGTCTGAACAGACTTCATCACATAATTCTTTGTCTGAGGGAAACAATGGGGTCCTCAAATTATCTGAACACATATAATGCTGGGAAATGCAGTTTATCATAAGCAACAGGAAGATACTGTGAGAATTACTGGTTAAAATACTGACAGCATGTTGCTGATACACAAAAAGTACAGGTGTGGAAGGAGGTGAAAGTTTATGTTTAGTTTAGCACGTTAGTCATGTTAGCCCGAGCCTTATCATGCCACTTCTGATTAACACAGCATTTACTTCCATCCTGGAAGAAAAAGGAGTTTACAGAGATGAATGGAGGTGTGGGGGGCTGGAAAGTAAAAGAAAACTAAAGTAACAGGTGACAATTTTACTAGTTTTAGTGGTTTATTAATAACTTCTATCATAGTGAGAGGTGAAACAGCACATGCAAAAATTTATGTTTAAGGGGACAGTATATTTTATTGTTAAAAGGAGGTCTTTCTTGGGCAAAAGTTATAGTGATTACTTCCATACAGAATCACAGGAAAAGCCACAGCTAAATAATTTGCATACAATATTGCAAAATTGCATACCTTTGCCTAGCTGGAAAACTAAATGGTTATTTGGGTAAATGTTTGCTGTGGTTGCACAGGTTAGTGACGTGAATGTGAGGTATTTGACATAACCTATGTGTTTCAGAGTAGATCAAAGTGGTAGAGTGAATTGTATATGGAAGGGTGGGGGGAAAGAGAGATTTAAGCAAAGAATTTGGTTCTGAGCATACAGGAAATTAACCATTAATGCTGAAGAATCATACCCCCGCCCTCCAATCATGGTTTGCTTGCAGAGATGAAAGAAATCTCAAGGTACTATTGAAAAGCTTGCATAATATCTAATGCACAGATGACCCAGGAAGTTTCCCTATGTACCAGATCAAGAGACCAGTCATTGACTCTTCTAAGCAACACCTTCAGAAAGCACCTTCTTGAACAGAATTCCAAAAGCACTACCAAGCCAGTCCTTTTCATATAAGTTCCAGTTTTCCTGCTATTTTAATCTCCAAATTAGTTCTTTAGAATTATCCTCTGGTTACTTCACTGTCATACTACGACTTCAGACATGCCAGAGAGACGTGGTACTCACCAAAGCTACCTTTCTTAAAATCAGAGTCAGGATTTGGAAAGAAGACATGATCGTGGTAGGCACAGGCAGAAATAAGGAACAGATACAGAACAACTACAGCATCTTGAATGTTACTGCCAAGCCACGCAAATAAGAGTCTATCCTTATTGCCAGACTAGTTACTGTGAGGTCCCATCATCTGGTACCAGTCCTGGCACAGGCTGCTATACAAAGGTTATTAGGTAGATATAAGCATGCTTAGTCATAGTATTACTGATGACAGTATGAAAAAAAAGGGACCACAAGCCATCAGCAGTGGCAGTCTGGGCAACATGCACCTATTTGTTTCTTGCAACAGTTTGTCGAATTCAGTCTCCCATTCCTTTGTTTCTCCCATCAGGAAATTCTTAAGGAATAACAAAAAAAAAAAAGCTATCACATAGAAGTAAATAGTTTTGTTCCCTTGGAACCTCTTTGTCAGTACCTCCCAAAGACTACCACATAAACCATCTGGATCTGATGTTTGATTACAGTAACAGCGGATGAGAGAGGTGAGGAGAGGCTTATGGCTCTGTTGAGGTTTCACACCTTATGCTTTTCTCGATGTCCTGAGGACTCTGATGTAACAGCAAATGGAAGCATTGCCCAAGAGGATGAGCGCAGGATTATTTCACCTTTATCCTTAGAAAAGGAGGTGTTGTTCAGCATGTCACCTCACTCAGCAAAACACAGTTTGGGTCAGAGGGGCACCATTGCTGACTTTCTATTTACAACCTCAGTTTGTTTCCTAGTGCTGCACAGCAATTGTTAGCCTCTGAAAACTCCCAATAATCCTCCGATCAAGGTTCATTAGGGGTCTTGATTTGTTCCAAAGAAATATGCAATAGGAAAAGGAAAAGACAAAACCCAGAAGTATAACATTTTATTACACACAGTTCCTCACCAAAGGCAGATTGCAGTTTTAGTTAAGTCAACTAGATGGATGGAGGCACAGTTCCATGAGTGTTTAAACTGCCCTCCCTTCAAATAGATTTAGCACACAGATGGCTGGAACACTGTGTATGAAATGCTTTTCAAACTAACATCCACAGACAGTCACAACCTGTGGTGTTAGTCATTTCACTTGCAGGAAGAGAAGACAGCTTCACTGTCTGTAGAGGTGATGGAATTAAGAAACACAAAATAGACAGTTATCAACATGCAGAAAGTAATAGTATGGGCACATACACAAGTGGATGTAAATTCTTGACTATTAATACGCTTCCCTCCCTCCTACATTGCCAGGGCAACTATACTGTCCACCTGCACACCATGTGGCTCTGGCTCTTTAGTGAACAGTGGGCCATGCTTCTCTCCACTGACTTCATTTCATTGTCACACATTTATATAGCAACAACATGTGACAGATGATAGACTGAGATCAAGACAGAGAAGGAAGATAACATCAGAGTTTGCCTGTTCATACAGCTGCTGACCACCTTTCATTTTTCCCAGAAGTTTGCCCCTACAGCACTAAAGTATGAAGAGTAAGCAATACAGTACTGCCACAGTCTGCAGCTCCCACTGCCTGCTACAAAACTAGTAACTTAGAAAACACAAAACCTGTGCTTGAGAGTACTGACAACCATGGCAAATCCAAGCAACCATATGAGTATGCCTTCAGTTTTCACTTTCAGGTTTGGGTGGGTTTTTTTTTTGTGGTGGGTTTTTTTTTGTTTTTTTTTTTCTGTTGCACAACCTTTTGTCTTACTCTCTACCCATGCTCCGCCTCACTCAACTGAGAAAAGTTTGAATTTAATCCCACAAATAATTGCAGCTGGGTTTTTTTTGACCAGGCAATATTTTCAGGGGACAAAAAAAAAAAATCATTTGATCTTTTCAATTTTAAATAATGTTTTGTTTAAAACCTCAGTTATGTTCAATTATAATTAAAAAGCCTGATTATTAAAAAAATCAACTAAGTGAAACCAATGATTCACAGGCAGGTTAAACCACAGATCTGATAAGGTTGATTACTCTGATGTATTGCCATGATATATAAATACTTGTGGTAACTCTAAATGAGCTGCCACCTCTGGACTGCAGGTGTGTATTCAGAAACACTAACTCAGGCACCAGAAAGCTCCTCAAAGTGAATATAATAGAAGTGCACTATCATCTTGCTACCCTGCTTTTGACTGCAGAGGTGGGTTATTCCACGTTAGCTCAGAGATCACCATGCTGTGCAGTGCAGCACACCCTTATATGCTTTGCTGAAGACAAAAGTCCTAAGACCTCAAAAACCAAGTCATTCAAAAGAGAATATGGGCTTTTCAATTTACATATATTTTTTAAAGTCAGCTTTCTCTTAGAGTGTAACCCACTATTTTAGGCCTCACTCTATACCTTCAATTTAAGTATTTTTTATTGATGCAGTATTTTACATCTTGAGCACTTTTATTAGGATACTAAATGGTACCTGCAGACTAAGACACTCACTACAACAACCTTTTGTTTTGCTAAATATCAAACTTGATACTGTTACCTTTTCTAGTCTTGTACCCAAAGAGAAAAAATTAATGAGGATGTTTATAAGGAGTCATAAAGGAGAACTAGGCAGTAGACTTGATTTGTTCTCTCCACACTTTAAACTCATGAAATACCATTATCTTAAACACTGTGTTACTTTCAATTTCTCCTATGACAAGACAGGTGATGGTATGGAATTATCTGTGTATTTTTTTGCACTTTACCCTTCCTACCCTTTCTTTTCTCTCTTTCAATCCCTCCTCCTCACTAGATTCCCACATACATGAATTACAGGAAAACAAACAAAGAAAAAAAAAAACTTTGCCATTAAGGTTGTGAACACAGAATTCAAACCTGAAGGATCAGAGCATATAACCACAATAATTCTATTACTGCAGTCAGATATTGCGGATATTAAGTCCCTATTAAAAGAGACTATAAAACTGAGCATAAAATAGCTTTTTTTTTTTAATCTGGCAGAAGTTTTTCAGATGGGTATTGATACCAGTCTTATGAATGCAATACATAGGGAATGACATTCAGAAATGAAATGCAAATAGGATTTTTAAGAAAAGCTTTGTTAAATGTATAGCATTTGCCTGAATATGGAGAATTCACATATGATTTATTTAGTAGCAAAGAAAGAAGTAGCTTTGTTAAAAAACAAGATCAATTAATCACACTTATGAGCAAAATAGGGATAGTCCCATAGTACTCTGCGCAGATTTATTTCATTTTATAATATAAAAAAGTACAATAATACCAACAGTTAAGCCGATATAATGCTACATTTATGCTGTACTGAAAAAGTTTTCTAACAATTAAAGAGAAGAGGAGAAAAGGAAATTACACTTTCAAAACTCTTCTTTTGTTTCTGACTTTGAAAGTTTGCTGTTGATTACGTTTAAATCAGGTCTGTAACTGAACCCTACTGTAATTTCTCAAATCTCAGAATGCTTTGGTTAACTTGACAGCAAATCTTTGTGTTCTGCAGATATTGGTGTTCTAGGCAGTAGAAATACTCCAGAAACAAATACCCATATAAAACTTCAGCAGATTGCAATCCCATATTTTCTTATGTGTTTTTTCGTCTCCAAATGCTGTCCAAAAATTTTTTGCTACTCTTCTATATGGAAATTTGATTAACTTCCATTAAGTGACTAATTCCTCAGATGGTATATTTCTGAGTGGTTCCATTGACGTATGCCAATTACACCAGCTGACAAACAGCCACTGCATTACAAAAAAAAAAAAATCCATATTTTTAATGACTCCCTTGCTGTCCTCCATGTACGTGTGTATGTCATGACATACAGCTTTCTACCATCTGCACCTCTTCCTTTATATATATGCATTTTGTATTATAAATTGCTTGGCTGTGAGGTATCTTGACACTTGACATAACAGCAGGGCTGGCGGGGGGTGCGTAAGTGCTGATCATTAGATTATTGCTGAAGTATTCTCTCCTTTCCTCCCCTCCTCCCTGAGTTCCCTGGAGACACAGGTGTTAATAAAATCAAACAAAATGAAAATGGGTAAATTATTGCAAGCTATGAACACCTACATTGTGCCATGCCTCACTAGTTTCCAATACCACCTCATTCTTGAGACAACCAAAGAAAAAGATGCAATTTCATCCTGTAGTCTGGGTGGTATAAGGAAAGGACAAAAGAGACAAGGTATTGCAATCCAAAGGTCAGTGACCCACTCCCTTGTATAATTATAGCATTTCATTTATATCCTACCAATCTTTCTTTGGATGGCTGATAGTAAATTAGTAGCTAAAAAAGAGCAATTTTAAAAATTCCTTAATAACTAGTAACTGAGCTCTAAAGCTGGACCATCATATAAGGAGATGAGCACAAGTAGTATCTTGTAATTTATTTTCTAAAAAAAATTTAAAAAATCATACTCGAAGAGTCAGGTCAGATCTAGAGATCTAGATCTGTGTCTCACTGCTGTACTTCAGGAATCCTGAAAACAGATTTAATCCTTATTCTAAACACTACACAGATTTTGAAGAGCTTCAAGGGTCTGAACCATTCTTGAGTGCAATACACATCCAATTAAATCTTCCACAATGGATGCACTTTATACCGTTTTAGAATGTAAGCAGTACATTTGTGCTGCATTCCTCATGTCCCATGATAAAGCACATACTAAACTGTGCTCTTCCATTGCATTCTCCCAAGAAGGTTTCACGCAGTAACAAAAACTGTGTAGGAACATCAATGTTGAACTTTTTGCTAATATATATTATATATAGCAAATCTAGCTTATACCTAGATTTGATGCTTGTGTTTGGTAAAGCTTGGTCTAGTGAACCATGTAGGGTCTTAATACTTCCTTACGGTCACAACTGAATTTTAAAAAAAAAAAAAAAAAAAAAAAAAGATCAACCATAATAAGGACATAGTCTTGGCTAGTCTTCTAGTCTCAGCTTATCACATATGGCACTTGAGAACTTAAACGATCTGGCCCACCTTTAGTAATGAGTGGAGGCCAACATTTTAATAGTCTGCTAGCCATTGTTATTGGAGCAGTATCATACAGCTCTTTGCATTATCATCTACTGAACAACCAGATAAGCACAATAGAAAAAAATTCTAGATCTGTAGAACTGATCAAAGAATCACTCAATCTATATCCATCCAGTATATCGTGCAATGCCAATGACTTACCAGGCTCACTGTCTCCAGCATAGCAATGTTTCACACTTCGATGCAAGATACTATAATGCTATATATTATACAATTTTATAAGAAAACAAAAGGGAAATAATTCTTTCTAAAAGGCTGGTGGAACAGAACATATCAAGTGTTGCCTGTTAAGAATACTGGAAACAACTATTAAGGCCAGATACTTCAGAGAGCTCCAATCCCTGCAATTGCTGGCAGCCAATCACAGGTCACACCCATGTTTCATTTACATTCTAAATATTGACCAGATCTTTGAATTCAAGACTACAGCTTCTTAGAAAAAAACTGATACCTTTCCACTTGCAAAGCTGTCTATCTATATTTATTTCAATCCGACCACAGTAATTAATATTTATGAGGCCAAGTGAAACAAGGATGCTCATAGCAAAAGGGGATTATGAAAACCCAAGAATGTGTGAAGATGCCGATGGGACTGAATGAATGGCACCTGAGACATACATGCAGCAGGAACATGGAAGTGAGAAAAGGACAGGACAAGAGTATATATGTAGCTGCTTACACATACAGGCACAGAAATACCTTTTTTTGTGCTTTGTTCAACATAAAGTCCAGGAGAAGACTTGGTGCTTGTGCTAAATACATTTACCACCACTTAATGGGTTTATTTGACTGTTACAGACACCAGCATCTGAGACATCTCTGATTTCAGGCTAATCAGAGTAACAGTGGCTGGCACATGTTAACTTCTTCAGTGGTAAGTACTAGATCTGTTACGGGGTTTAAATGTGCATGTGTTGCATATTTCTGGATTTATATCTTACATGAATATGACTAATAAAAAGTGGACAGAAGAAGAGAGCTCCGGAAAGAGCTTGTCAACAGTATTTTCAGGTTAAAAAAAAAAAAATGAAAAATAGGTGGTTTTGATCTGCAGAATGTGAAGTGTATGAAGTACAGCAATTAAAACAGAAGGGTAGATACTTTGAACTCATTAAAATTTCTTTTGAAGATGAAAGTCATTAGATTTCAATGAGAACTTGGAGCAGAAGCTCACATTGACATGAGAATATTTAACCTGTAGTCTACAGTGCTTCAAGCAATTGATAGTATGATAAATAATTGCTTGGCTGTAGTAACCACATAGAAGGAAAAAAAGGATTACCCTAATCAAATACAGTCAGTGTAGTGTTGCCTGTCTCTGTGCTCCACATTTCGTTCTGAATTGTTCAGAAGTTTGCAGTTATAAAAACGGAAATCCCGCGTTCTTAAAGAGGAAATTGTAAAGGCTTTCTTTTCCTGTCACCTCCAGGAAAACTTTGATAATATTCAGGGTCAGTTCTTCAGCTGGCACGATCAGCATAGCTGTGTGGAAGCCAGTAGATCATTGCCAATTTGTAAGAGCTGAACGTCTGGTCTTACTACAGGGACAACCCTATTTTACAACTTTTTCCACCATGCCCCTACCTCCTTTCTTTTTTTTTTTTTTTTAAAATCAAGGACATTAATAGCCAAATATAGTATTTGTTGTCAGGAATACCTGTTCTCCTCTTCTTCAAGGTACAAGACTTATATTTTCACATTAGAGAGTTGCACTAGTGATTAATTCTTACTGACATTTCAGTATCACCACAAAGCACAAGCCAGGACTATATAGTGCTTTACCATACAGGTATTTTTTACACTGTATATTGTAGATAAAGGGGAGCTCACCCCACTCAGCGCTCAGAGCTGAAAAAAGCTAAATAATTATGTTAACAGAGGCCTAAAGCAGAGATAACAGACCCTCCTGAAAAGGCAGAGCAAGCTTGTGTTAGCAATATGCACTGTAAACAGTGCTTTACAGTTAGTTCACTGTAAAGAAATGAGAAGGATCAGAAAAGAGAAGACACTTGCACAAGTAAAGACTCCATGATGTAAGTCAATGGCAAAACCAGGACTGCTCTTACAGGTTATCCCACTGGATGTACAATGCCCATGCAGTCAGGGGTGAAACCACAGCATGCCCTTCCTCGCAAGAGGAGATGGCATTTCCATAGTAAGCAATACGTAAAGACAGTGGAAAAACACCTTCAAAACATTTCCTATTCAATCTCTTTGCACTTTCCTAAACACTCAGATCCTGAATATACAGTGCTAATGTTCCACCAAGCCCTCTTTGCACTCTGGGCAGCACGATCCCTACGTAAAATATCCCTATAGAAGATGAGCCCGACTTCTTTTTAGCATATAGGTACTTTCTGCATGAATCAAGAAGATAGGATTAAGATGACACTCTGCACTAAGAGATTCCCCCTGAAGGGCTGTGTAGGCGGAAGTGTTCATTTCATTAAGAATACGCAATACAAATTTTACAACTTTCTAAACCTAGGCAGTGCTTCCTTTACCCCAAAATTCTTTCTTTTAACAAAAAGATAAAACTTTTATGCTTTAATCTGAAGTTTGAGAATGCACCTGGTGCCAGCAAGCAGTGGCCTCAGTGGCCCACCCCGTACTGCAAGGTCTGTGGGACAGGTGGGTGCAGCCCCCCTCACTCACAGCCAGCTGACCTCTCCTCAGGCATGTCTCTCCATGTCCCCACTGCTCTTGGGCCCTGAGCTGCATGCAGTCAGCAACCTTTTCTTTCTGACCAGACTCAAAAATGGCACCTTCTTCGAGTCAAATTCCTGCTGTCTTACTTCACAGCTCTCCCTCATTAAGGTGACGAGGTGCACAGCTCCCAGGTGTTCCCAGGGGCACAGCTCCCAGGCTCTCTTTACTACTTTCCTGCCAGTACTGGTAGGGAATCAATTCCACCATAGTTGTGTAAACACAAAAACCAAAATTCTGAAAAGTCATCTAAGAAGAAAAAGTAAAAACATTTTATCCTGCATATATTGAAAAAAGCAGTTCTTTTCTTCCATTTCTCCCCTATAAAGAAAATGCTCTAGGGAAAGTAACTGATTTTGTGAAGCCTTTTGATTTTGACAATAATCTTCTTTGCCTTCTTTGACAAACAGGGGTTCGGGCAATACGTTCCTGACTGACTTGAGTTGCATAAACAGCCTTTTGTTGATCCACAGAACAGCTAGGAAACCTGGGTCTAAATAAAGACCCAGCTACTTTTAGCTGAATTAGCCCTAAAAACAATTTCCCAAGAGATTATGACTCTAGGGCTGGACACGAAGGGGAACAGAAGAGTCACTGGACAAAGATGGAGAGGGGATAGGGCAGCTGTCCGGAAAGAAACCAAGTCAGAAAGTAGAAGACCTGTGGGAACCTGGCAGAGAGGTCATACAGACTGATCTAATGCCATCACTGGGAAAGGGGAAATGTGGATGGTCTCCTTCAGTCAACTTGTGCAATCTTCCAGACAGATTTGGTTTAATTTGAGGAATGAAGTTGTAGCTGGTTTGTTTCTCTCCTTAGTAGTAAGAGCTCTACTAAACTTCAAATTTACCTTTGACACACAAAAATAATAATAATAATGATAAAAAATCAATCTAACTCTTTAAAAAACAGTCCCTTTCAGTAAAATATCTCCCCAAATTCTGACATCAGCAAGGTTTGCTGCAAGGGAACAATTTAAAAGCCACATTTACCCTTTACATAAATGGTCTAATACCACTGAAATTGTGGTACTTGGAAATAAATTTGACATTTAGCCTCTTGGATGCACAAGTGAGGCACGTGTGCCCCTAACAGTGCCCTGTCAGTAGTGCAGGTTTACAGTGATGTACTGATTATTATAGAGGAGTCTGTTTCGGCTGTATACTACATACTATTTTCAAATTGCAGTATATGAAAAGAATGGTTTGAACTATGAACAAAACTTGATAAATAGAGCTTGACAGAAAAGACTTTTGGAAAGTCAAAGTTTTTTATTTAAATGAGAATGGAATCTTTGGAAAAGATGATGAGGAATGACCTTCATAACTACTCAGAGGATCCAACATCCCAATAATTTGCTCATTTGGCTGGTAATGGAAGAAACCAAAGTTCAATTTCTTGCTCTGGTAAAATCTGCCGAAAGCCTGCATTGCTCGTATCCCAGCTGACTGCCTGGACCACCAAAGAACTGTTGAGTTTGGGCAGTTAAAGTTCCTTTTTAGACCTTTTACAAAATATGTGATGAAAATATCCATTGAATTTTGTTTTTCCACAAACCACTTGCAAGGGAAGCTGAACCTAAAAGTTAATAATGAAGGATGCCTCATCTGGGAACGTACTCTGTTAACCAGTGCTAACTGAGAGCTAAAACACCTTAACCTTTCTGAAAAATGTTATCTGATTGAATACCTCAGATTTCAACAACTACTGAGCTACTATCTATTTTGTTGCAAAGGAGGTCTTTTGCTGTCATTTTTGCTGGAAATTCCACCGTTAGTGAAACTGAGAAAAGTTTGACGGGAGCCTATATCACTGGAAGATTCCCCATCTGCTCCTCTGTGAGTGGCTGTTTTGCACAGAAATAGAAAGTTATTTTGTTCCATGGAGCTGATGAAAAAATTTTGGTGTACAAGATCTTGTGTGGCAATTGTGATTGTTTTACAGTAACAGTAGTAAAGACAAGACCATGGCAGTGCGTCACTATCATAAAGCTTTGTCCCAGTCACTGGCAAAAGTTCCAGTTGAACAATGTGCTCTGCATTTGCAAACACTGTTAAAAAAAGTTTCATTAACATTGATAAAACCTTCCCAGAATTCAGCAGAAAACTGACTTGTGTTATGTAGAATTTAAAACTCCTATTGTTACTTTAAATAATCCAAGCAACTTGAACACTTTCCTGAATGTGTTCTAAGATAAAAATGTTTTCCAAATATTTGAGAGGAAGGAAGGAAGGAAAAAAAAGAAAAAAAGGCTAAAAATATTAGGGTAGACTTACATAACACCCCCACCCCCTGGTACATTACTGAGTAGCTGTCATTCTAAGCACTGTACATTTGAGATCACTACCACAAAATAAAGATATTCCTTTGCTGGTTTGTTACTGTATAGCCCTACAACCAGACTATCTAGGACTAAATCTGAAAACAGAATTCAGTCACACTGTAGCATTTAATGTTTAGAAAATCCTTTGCCCCTGTAGTATTCATCATCCTATTATGTTAAATTTAGCTGGTCAAATTCTGCTCTTACTTGAACTTCACATCTGTCAACATAGAGTGTACAAGGCATATATCAAGGCAGCATTTAGCTCAGCATAGGGAGAGATTTGATATTTGAAATACATTTTATCTTTTGAAAGCCATACGTTTTTCCAATAATAAATGTTGAAGCACGGTTCCCCAGGGTCATGCAATCTATGTTTTTTCCCACTCAGCTAAAGATGGTATTAAGGAGCTAAAATAAAGAGAAATATTGTCATATGGTTATATAGTGTAATGTGCTTGATATCATTCTTCTGACACTTTGGACACTTTGTTTAACAAGGAAATCAACACGAGCACACTAGCTGCTGAGTACTTCCAGGTTGAGAGTTTGTGACAAGACTGGATTGTCAGCTCGAAGGCTGTGTGCGTGCCACCAAGCTGATAAACACACACTCTCTGCAGCACAGTGCGGGGAGAGAACTGGCTGCCTGGTGAATGGTAGACCTTTAGCAGCTGGTAAAACAGCAGCACTGCAGGCAGCTGCTGGCCTTATTTGGCAGACAACAGCTGCAGACATCAAAGAGAATAAAAGAGAAAGAGGAAGGTGGAGAGACTGAGGTGAAAAAGGAATTCAATCTATACTTTTTATGAAGTAGATGAGTTACTTTTTTTAGTGATATAAACATATTCTAATATTATCAGTTTGCCTAACTTTTAAGAAGAAATTTTAAAAATAATTGCAAACATACACATGGAGCACTAATTCCTCAAGCATCCTACTGGAGTCCCAGAGGGTTAATCCCATAAAAAACACTGGGTTCTATTGAAAAAGATGCTCCAAAAATCTCAGGTAAAATTTTAAAGTTATTTTCCTCAGGTAAGTAGAAATCACCAGAGCAAGTAAACTTACTATGAGCAGTAGTAAGTACTGTGAGTACTGTCATTACAATGTCTTAGTTTTCTTATACTGCGTACATGGAAATAGAAATCACAGCTGCTCAGAGTGCCGGAGATGAGAGAAGTCATCTATTAAGGTGACTTAATTTTTTCTCTGACCCTTTACAGCGGAGAGCCAAAATAGAAAACATACTGATAAAGTATGCTAGTTTATGCCTGTAGTGTACACACTGTGTATGTTTTGGAGTGGCACAAAATGCCGTAGTTTCTTTTGGCTTTGTAACAGAGGACACAAGTTATTAGCAATATTGTAACATGTAATAAGCACTTGTATTGAAAGATGTAATGACTGTAGGGTATCAGATTAGTGTTGAAATTCAGTTTTAAGTGGTCAATAAATGGGTAGGCAGTGAAAGAATGGTACATATTGCCCAACTTTCAAACGTATGCACAAAAGACCCAAATCTGGCCTTTTGAACTAGCTGACTGTATACATTATACAGAGAAATTCCAATCATTTTAGCTGAAACTCTCCAAAACATTCTTCCAAAATTTTCTGCAGTGCTTCAAAAATTTCAGTACAGGAACAAGGTGGGAACGACAAAACTAGCTGTGTTTCAACCTCTTGATCCCATTGTCTGTAACTAAACATTTTTTAGTTTTTTTTTTTTTTTAATTTATTTAGCACCAAAACTGGACCTGGTGAAGCATTTTATTGTCACACTTGTTTACTATTGGAAGCAATTTTATTTTTTTAAAGAGTCCTGGAAAATTGAGACAGATTTCCTTTACAGATATTTTAGGTCAAATAGTTATCCACATAGCTAGCTACCTGTCCACTTAAATCACAGGCACTTGCACACCTGAACTTGCTCTGAGCTTGCTTGATGATTTATCTCTGTTTAGTTTTCTTTGTTTTACACAAAGACATTGTACCCATCAAACAAAGCAACTAAGTAGGTGTTTGAGCAAGTGATAATTCCATTGAGGCCAACACGATCCTTCCCATATCCTCCCATCCTTCTGTGCCTGGGCAGATCATGGAACAGATCCTCCTGGAAGCTATGCTAAGGCACATGGAGGACAGGGGGGTGATTCGAGACAGCCAGCACGGCTTCACCAAGGGCAAGTCCTGCCTGACTAACCTAGTGGCATTCTATGATGGGGTGACTACATCAGTGGACA
>NW_008795037.1:2975548-2975932 GCF_000699145.1 Aptenodytes forsteri
GATGACACCAAGCTGAGTGGTGCGGTTGACATGCCTGAGGGACGGGATGCCATCCAGAGGAAGCTAGATAAGCTCGAGAAGTGGGCCTGTGTGAACCTCATGAGGTTCAACACGGCCAAGTGCAGGGCCGTGGCCTTGCATGGTTGTTGTATGAATATGTACCATTCTTTCACTGCTTACCCATTTATTGACCATTTAAAATTGAATTTCAACACTAATCTGATACCCTACAGTCATTACATCTTTCAGTACAAGTGCTTACTCCTAATTACTCCACTGTTTTCTCTTGTTCCCTACAGGCTCCATCTCTAGTGCATTCTACTACTGAGCAAGCTCTGCTCCATCAGCCTTTATTCTATAAGTTATGATCAAGGCTTGTCAAGC
>NW_008795037.1:2976470-3038197 GCF_000699145.1 Aptenodytes forsteri
GGTGGTAGATGCCCCATCCCTGGAAACATTCAAGGTCAGGTTGGACGGGGCTCTGAGCAACCTGATCTAGTTGAAGATGTCCCTGCCCATGGCAGGGGGGTTGGACTAGATGACCTTTAAAGGTCCCTTCCAACCCAAACTATTCTATGATTCTATATACCAAGTTAGGGATATTAGGCTTCGGTCTTCTGAAGCTGTTCCACAGCTCGTAGGTTTAACAGCATTAGTTTGGTGTGTCCAATGCTATCAGTTGAAACATTGAGATTTAAATTTTAAGATGAAATTTCACAGATAAAAATATTAGGATAATTCTATCAGCTATAATACTGCGGTGTGCGTGCATACAGCATTATATAAAATGTCAGATTCAAACAGGCCATTAGAAAATGTCAGATGGTATATACAATGGCTTGTTTCCCAACTTGATTCCCACAAGAACCTCAACCAAAAATCATCAGTCCTATTTTTTCCACATTGTACTTTTCCATTCCTAATTGTTTCCAATACTTCATAGAAGCACTTTCCATTCAGCTATCCAATATAATATAGTATACGTCTCATTTTATAAGAGACAGTTTCTGCAGCTGCCTTTATACCTTTAGGCTTTGGGACTTGACGTCACAATGGTCTTGATTTATTAGAAGATAAACCTTTCCCAATGCTTTTTCTTTTTAAGTTGTGAACTGTAAATAACCAATTCAATATGAAAAATGCTAAATAGCTCCTTTGAAATTCTAATGGAGATTGTCTACGGTTATATCACCCACTGCAGAACCTTTGTGTTGATGCTTTACCTGCATATGTGGAATGTATAGGAATGTACCCTGTATATGTATGCATATTTCTGTGTTGGTCTGCTGGAACACAGAAATTTGGGTTGGGTGCAGCTAGCATGTTAAAGTTGGATGCCAAAACATAAAAAAAGGATTATTTTGCTATATTTGGGGCTGTTAAATGCAAATGTAATTCAACCAACAGTCTCCCTGTCTTTTTTCTTATTGGCAAATCTTTAATTATTTCAGTTCTGTAGTCTTGCTGGTTCAGGCTTCCCAACTCTCAAACCTTTACTGAAGAAAACTTGCTGCAAAGCTTAAATCCAGCCAGTCCTCATTTTCTGCCAGCAATAGCACTTTCTGCCTATGTTTTACATGATATGACATGTAAATATCATGGCATGCCTTGATGTCAGCAGCCAAGTCTGGATGGAGCTAGGACTGACTGGGCCATGCACCTTGATCCTTGAGTTTAGACCTCTAGCTCTGCCTTTGGATTAAACTCAACTCCTAAGCTACCAGGCCTTCCTAATTACTTCACTGTTTTCTCTTGTTCCCTACAGGCTCCATCTCTAGTGCATTCTACTACTGAGCAAGCTCTGCTCCATCAGCCTTTATTCTATAAGTTATGATCAAGGCTTGTAGAGCTCAGAAGCCTCTTTTCTCCTGACAGCCTTAACCAAAGCACTTTTCCAGGCTTGCCATTCCTCAGAACCCTGCCCAGCTTTGCTATCACCAACCCAGCATTCCCAGAATGCAGTTAAGTGCTTATCACTTAAAACTTTAAGTGCTAATTGCTTAGTAATGAAAACTTTAATTGCTGGGAGATTAAACCTTTAACTGCTAAGTGGCTGGCAGAGTTCCAGTCCATAACAACCAAAATTCACTAATATAACATTTTTAAATGTCCTTTGTATGAAAACTATTCTATACCCAAGTGTGTGAAGGCCTAGATGCTAGACGGTTGTTTTAAGTATTTCCAGGATTGAGAAAAAAATGTTGCTGAATTAGCAATGGCTAATTTGGGATTAAATAAAATCTCAGTGTTCATCTTAGAAATGTCTAAATTATTAAGAAACATTTCCCCCCTTCCTTTATTTTGCCTGCCTGTGTTCTCAGGTAAATTGATCCCTCCTGAAAACGTATGCCTCAAGAGAAAGGTACTCAGTTTCGTCCTGACCTGGTCTTCAGAATGGAGACTGTTGCGTTCTCACATTGATAGGTTTACTGTTGATTGCCAAAGCTACTGTGTAACCCGAGGAACTTTTCTCACCTTCTAAAACAATATTCTGATCTTGATTTTCACAACTTCAGAGGAAATATTGCCAGAAATGAAGCAGCTAATTCCCTGTAGAGTATATATTCTGCTCTTTTACTGCAGGTGCTAATGGAGCTGAGTAGAGAAGTTTAATGCAATGTTACTTGTGAGACACAAAAGAGCTTACACTGGATAATGAAAAGGAGATACAGGCAAACTGAATTCCTAACGTACCATTAACTCCTCAACTAGAAATTGGATTGGACAGAATTCTTCAGTCTGCTTTCTAGTTTCTAGAAATTGCAGAAGAAACATCATGAAAATATGTAAGACAAAGCATTAAGTCTATATTCCTTAGCATCTTTTCATTGTATTTAGTCCCTGTTCAAAATTCCAACCCATTTCTTTAAGATCTCTTTCATGTCACAAGAGCTTTGCAGAGGACTTGGACAGTGTTCCCAAACACAGAACAAGCATAGCGTCTCTTGCTTTTACCTTCAGAGCCACAAAATGAGAAGCTTCTGGCACTCTGATGTTCTGTCAGTTTTTAATGCAAACTCTGGAAGTTCACGGACACGATGCTGCACAATCTGAAGAAGATAAATCACAGTTACTTCAAGCCAGCTGACAGCAGTTTAAGCAGCTGCAATCATCAACCACCAAGGGAGTTTCTTCTTTTATCTTTACTAAATGCAAAAGTATACCAGGAACTGGTAATATCACTGGACTATCAGGAGTCCTGCTTTTACATAAATATCAGCAAACGGTAAGTAAATTCTGTTGACGAAATGTAATAAAACAAAGACGGTTTCAAATATGACCATTCCCTGATGCATTCTGTAGCCCCGTCTTACTCACTTATTGCATGCTGCTGAGATTATAAGGTTTGCTTTTATCTGTCAGAAATCAATATTTCAAACATCGGATAAAAGAGGAAATTGAACTGGGAATAGGCTGAAGTGCTGTAAAAACTACAAAGCACAATTATCAAAAAGCACTTAAAGTACTTAATAGGACACACATATAAAAATGCTCAAATTAATGTCAGGGAACTATAATGAGAACTTTTTCTATGCTTTTTGATCCAAATGCAATGTAATTCGAGTGCAGCCTGGTCAGTCAATACAATTTTCAGTTTATATGAAACCCTAATGATTTCTAGCAATCCATTTGCTAGAACTGAACCATTACATATGCTTGGTTAATATTTCAATTTATTGAAAATACATTATTTTGTGTAAAGTGTTTAAGTTGTTGAGGTTTAACCATTATAAACAGTTATGATAAAAATAGATCTTTGGGTAAACAAAGACCTTACAGTCAAGCTTTTAATAAACACTAGTATAACTAGAAAATTGGATTTTAAGGGGAATAGACATAATAAGGAAAAACTGCAGATATGGGGTGGTGAGATGAGAGGGAAATGTTGTATAGAACTGATCTTTATCAGCACGCATTAAGCTGAGAAGGGACCTCTGTAAAATGTTGGAAACCATGGTTATTTTATGCAAGAAGTTCACTATTAACTTTGCTACTTTCCCCTTAGATTTATATATTCATTTATCATCTTTAATGCTATTGAGCTGGAGGTCTTTACAAAACTATGCTAGATCAGAAATCACTGCAAATGAGTGTGTACATGTCTGTATGCACATACTAGTGTCTACAGAAAATAGATTGTGCGGCCTTAGATAATTTGATATGAAATATCAAGAGCTGCAACACACAGAGGAGTTACAGCTATGATTTGAGCAACCAAGACCCACGCTAACTAAATGGCTGTATCAAACTGTATCACTCTCTTTCCTAACCTACGCCCCACATTTTGATTAAGGAACAACAAGGGATTCTTGAGAAATCTTTCTTTGTGGAAAGTTATTCTTAACACTTATACTTCACTTTTATACTTTAACCATGACACTTTTTTCATATGAGGGAACCTTAGCTCAATCACAATTAAAACGTGCTTCTTATTGGAACTACATCAAACTCCCTGAACTTTGGATCAGACTGTGGTTTCCACTAACAAACTGTTTCATCAGCCAAACATCTCCCCACCACCTCTCCTCATTACAGTTTTGGGCCTAATCCAGTACAACTTCTTGGTTAACACACCTACTTTCTCTGTCATTGAGGCTAAGTCCAAACTTTGTTGCTTCTTCCATTTTCAAGATGCAAAATTGAATTTCAGTCCCTAGAATCCTGATTTGGGTCACAATTCACTGCTTTAAATTCATCCTCCCTATCCTTCACAGTTCTTCATACATCTTCCCTTTTCCTGCTTATCTCCTCATTAGTCTCCCCACACCTCCTATATATCCACTTTATTCAGCAAACAATGCCACCCCAGCATGCCATACCATTCTCCTTGCTTTCTATATGGCATTTCTGTTTTTCACCTGCTTATTTGATACGGCTTGACCTTCCTAAGTCAGTTTGGAAGCTTGCTACCTTTTCAGATTTCACAGCTTTTCTGAATACTTGCTTTTACTTTAATGCTTACAAGAAATTCCATGAGCTACAAGGATTAAGTGGGGATGTAAATATAAAAAAAAGTAATATTTCGCACAAAATATTATTTCTATCTTTTAACAGCATTTTAAACACGTAACCAAAGAACAAAATATGCACAAGTCATGCAAAAATAATGTATTTGCATACACAAAAAGGAAACTGAACAAAAAGCCAGAAATGTGTCCATGAGTAATGATTTGAAATATAACATATGGTTTACTATCTGCCAGTGTGGCCTTTATATTTTCACAGAGTTACACACTATATAAATCACGTAACTGCTGGCTACTCATGAAGCTGGATAAAGCCATAACAACATGGGCCAAACCCTAGAATCCAAACTCTGATTGGCAACACAGAAGTTTTGTTTGGATAATAGAAAAAGAAATGCTGGGTGTTGGGACAAGTGTATCTATATAATTCCAGGCAGCTGTTGTTTAACCTGTTCCTGCAGATCTCCAAAGACAAAGACTTCAAAATTTCCCAGGCAATATATTTCAGTGCTTTATTATCTTACTATTATAAAATTTGGGGTGTTTTGGGTTTTTTTTTTAAAGTCTAAGCTGAATCTTTGCTACTATAATTTAAGTCCTACTTCTTGGCCTATTTTATGTGATGGAGAACAGGTTACAGTATTCCCTTTTGCAACAAATTTGACTACGTAAACACAGTCATCACAATGTCATTCCAACCCCACTCTTTCTGCTCTTCATCATACATCATGTTTTCCCCAAAAGTACTTCCAGATCTGGAATAGCATTACAGACAAGAAGAAGAATGGCTTAGGGTATTCACACTAAGTGAAGATTCCTGTCACTGTCCAAAGTCTTCTGCAACTTCAGAGGAATCAAACCCTCATTCTGTCAAAAGGGTGTAAAGCTGCTGTTGCTTCAGGTTGTGCAGTTTGAAGTCTTTTTATATCATACAGCTTCCTTCCAGTACACAGGTCATGTGAATAGTACAATCAGGCTGATCTAGATGGTTAATGTCATGCAATTCAGCAGGTAAGAAAGGTGTCAAGAATCTCTTTAAAGTTAAGCTGCGCAATACATAACCAAAATCTGTTTTCTAATAATTCTGGTCTTGTGTATATTAAGCAAAATGTAACATGATTTAATTGAGGGAACTGGGAAAGAAATCCCCTAAAAACAGTTTTCACATGTAAAACCAATGTTGACAAGACTAAAAAGAAACAGATCGCTTCAGCTGGATACCATATTCACTTGAATGGTGTCTTGAGTTTTCAGATTTCCCGAATCAACACACAGAGCATACAACCTTTTCCAAATAGTACATATTTCCAAATAACAAAGTAATAAAGAAATATTTTGCTTTAAAAAACAGTCTGAATGGAAAACATAATATGATCTGGTAAGGCAGTTGTAGTTATGGTAGCTGTAATTGCATAATGCATTTCACAGAAGCTTCTTCTATTGCACCTTATTGTATTTTTTCCTTCAATTATTAAATTTAGAGGCTTAACCTCAAAAGCAAATGCACTTGTCTTTACATGCACTTGAATTGTTACTGCCATTTAAAACTAATCAATGTTTTCTTTAGTACCATAATAGCTTATTTGCAAAGCACCTCTTTTAGAAAAATTTACATGGTATTCTGGAACGAAACGTGTTTCACATTCTAAGAAAAACTCCCAATAAAGAGAAAGAGGGCTTGATTCTTATCTCAAAGTTTAGTGCAACTAAACTGACCTCAAGAGCTTAAAAATTTGTGCACAAAGGGAGATGCTACTTGATTATACCAGTGTGTTCATACACAATACAAGGAAAAACTATGCACTGTACACTATCCTTACATCCCTAGAGAAGTCCAGGAAATTAATTTGAAAGGGCCTAGCATATAAATATATGCTTTCATTAATGTTAACAGGAAAACTAATGGTTAAAATCTTATTATTAACCAGTGTTCAAACACACATTCCTTGGAAATATTATACCACTCCTGACTTGGGTGTTCAACTGCATAAAACTCATAGGACACCAAGGTCTCATTGAGTGGTGGAAAGCCCAAGCTACTCCAGTAAAGTCAATATATGCACTCAGAGTGCAGTTTGACTCAAACAGGAATGTTCACACCACTTTCCTCCAGGAATATAAGGGAGGTTTCTAAATTAGTCTCCATAGACTCCTTCAGAAGGAGGTCAGGGAAATGAAGCTAAGCAATATGAGTACCCCTAATGTCTCAAGTTCTGCAGTTATTCAACAAACAGAAGTCTTAATGAAGAAAAACAAAGTTTGCACAAAACTCACAAGCAGGCTTTTTTCATTTCCCAATGTAAATATCTACTGCTTTAATAAGCAGATCAACTCCAGTTCAAGCTATGCCTGCACTTTAATACATGTAAAACCATTGATTCCAGTAGGGTAGCAAGTCTGTCACTAGGATGAAAGTTATAAAAACAAGTTAATAGGGGTTATAATAATTGAACATTTGTAAATAGAAAAGCTGTTACAAAGCCTGTGATCAGAACGGAGAATTTGATACAGTTTGTCCCATGCATCTTGTTTAGCTTCACAGTGATACCTGTCTGTTGTAGCTCTGCAAAATATTTGGTTCATTCTATTTGGAACACAGCCTTTCCCAGAATAACAGTTCTGTCTCATGTGACACCTTCTGCTTACACTTCCAAAGTCTCTACCCTTACCTTAATCTATGCATTGTTCTCAGTTGAATGTTACTAATACTAATAGTGGTAGCAGGTGATTTGCTTTCCAATATTAGCCACGCAGAAGATGCAGTGTGGGGCTGCTCTTCAAAGCTTTGTAGCTTTGCAAATGTGTGTTAAAATCATTCAAGGAGCTGAGTGCCTTAACTAAGAGTGTAAATTGGGTAACTGCATGCATGGATAAGTACAATTAGCAGTTGCAGAAGTTAAAGGCCTTGTGGGCAAACAATTGCCTGTTTAACATAAACCAAGCAGAGGAGTGTGATTCTGTATTCCCTTCCCCCTCTACATACAACATATTTTTAAAAATCTGACTCTATTACAAATACAATGAGCAAAACTGACAAATTTAAGAGTAAGGATGCAGACTTTGAATGACAAGGACAAGAAGTTTTTCAGCTGACCAGACAGTTCATGGACAGAATTGCTTACCTATGAAAAGTGTGGGATTCAAAAAGACGTGTATTTCAAGATAAGCCTAGAAACAAGAAATAGACATAAAAAAATTAATCAACCCCCCCCAAAATTTCAATTAATAAAATAAGTTGGGTTGAGGAATACAGAGTGCCAAGCTTTACCAAAAGGAAGAAACAGAATTATAATTCAAAGCATTGGACAGAGTGACAGTCCACAAAGTAATACAACAACCTATGCCAAAGCATTTGCCACCAATTTATTTGCTGCTGAAGACTGAAGTCTTGCTCCTTTGCTAAATTACATGTTTCAGAATTAATCCTGTAGCCTGCAGCAGGTAACAGATGCTTTATAGGCCAACTTAGAGCAGACAGTCACCTATTACTGCTCATTATTTAATAGCACTGCTTTAACTCTACTGTGATTGCCTTCATTGTTGGATAGTTTCTTACAGATTCATGTTTTCACAGTTCTTTTCCAGGGTTTCACACCTGCTGCCATGGTATTACAGTGACTCCAGTTGGCCCAGTGTATAACAAGCAGCAGCTGGGAGAAATTTCCTGTACAATTTATCCTAGATGGGCTTTACCAAAAGCACGAATTTCTTTTCTTATCAACTAGTTATCATGAGATCCCAGCTATCAAACTTTTGTATATGTTTTCAATATTAATCACTGCCAGTTGTGTGCAGTACAAAAGGAAAATATGCAGCTTATGACCAAAAAAGCTGTCAGAGTCCATGATATAACTCATTATTATGTGATGGATAAGATAATTCTGTGCAAAGTTAAAAACATGTAAAAGTTGCAATGTAGGGCAAAGTTTAACAGGGGCCAGCAGAAAAGACAGAGATGACAAATTTTCTATGTATTTGCTTATCTAGAAATTGCAGAAAAATTGCCACACCAGTGATCCAACAAATCTGAGGCAAAGCCTCATGCAATTAGAATTTACTTAATTTTTGCTGACCTTAATTTCCTCTTTAATAAGATGAGAATATTTTTCTTTTTCAGTGATTCTCTGTTTCTGTGACCATGATTTTCATTTGGTTCATCTCTGTGTTTGTAGAGAAATACACAGAGAACGGCAATGGGAAAGCTTATGTATTTCAGCAAATTCAAGGAACTCTACTGAATTCAGTAAAGTTATTCCAGGTTTTTTTCATTCTAACTGGCAACAGATTTTGGTTCAGATTCTTTTACAGCATCAAAAATCTGCTAAGGTAACAACTGCCATGTTATATATAATATTATTTCCTGCACAAGTTTTAAATCGTATTTTTCAGTACACTTATGTCCATGAATTGGGAATCTATTATTTTTAATCATCTAGAATTCAGAGCCAATATTTAGCACTTGTAATCTTGAAAACAATTTAATAGGGGGCAGCAGAATATTTTTGTATTTTATCAGTTTATTGTATCTAAGTGCTGACGGTATGTAGCATCTATCACATATTGCGTGTACTCTTGCATTATAGAAATCGGTTCACCCCCTGATTTCCTTTCGTTAACCAAGATTATCTTTCCAGCTGTTCTTTAATTAAATATTTCATTAAGGATCATTAAGGATCATTAAGGAATTATATATAAACTCTTCATAGTTCTCTAATTAATCATAAGCACTTCATTCGCAAGCAGCTATAAATCTGAATTTTGCCTTCCAGTTTTACTACAAAGCCTTTTTAGAATAGGTATTGAGAAAAACAAAACAAAAAACCAACAAAACCCCCTTCATTTCCAAAAGAGAGTTTTCCAATTATATTCATTTAATATAATCAAGAATTTACTTAGAGGGTTTAAATAAGGTGATTGAAAAATGAATCCCAGGATTTTTCCATTCTTCTTCATTCTGGCTAAAATAAAGGCAGCTCAAAATCAAAGATTATTCCCTCTCTTTAAACAAGGTAGAAGGTGGTGAGACAGTGCTGGGTAGATGCACAGTAGCAATGGATTATGCAGATTTTTCTCTCCTGGGTCACTGTTATGAATCTGATCCAAGATAGCAGTGACAAAATATCAGTGTCATTTTATGGCTTTTAGCATAAAATCCTGACCCTATGAGGTCAATGGCAAAACATCAGTGGTGCCAGGATTTGCACCTTTTGATTCTTTAGTGTGCAAAAAGAATTAAGGTCTGACTCAGCATCCATTGACTTTAATGGGAGTTATACTAAGTTCAAGGTCTGGATTTTTAAAAGTCCTTAGGTGCTGCTTTGCTCACGCTTTGAGCGTAAGAGCTGGATCCTTCAGATGATTCAAACACTTAAAACTGTAGCGTTAAAACTATAAACTTTTGTCCTTAAAGTGAAATGTTCTGATGCGCAAGATAATATAGTGATGCTAAACATACACAGTATCAAAACAACATCCACATGCTGACTGAGTGTCCTGCCATCACTCCGGTGGCCTGCCCCTAGCTTTAGCGCAAAAGCACTTCTAACCCACACCCCACTTCCAACCATTTCTCTTTCCTCTTCTAAGATCTGGGAGAAGATCTAAGTCCTGAAGGCTTCTCTGCCACAGCTATGCAGGGACCACTACCCATATGTTTTCCTCTCTGGACAGGAAAATGCCAAGCGGGCATTCTCAGAGGGCTGTGATTGGGAAGCAGTCCTATAGCGAGGTGTTAAACGGTGTTGCCCACCCAGAGCGTAAGTCACACGTGGTCCAACCTGGGCTCCCTCTCAGTGCACAGGGAGAACTGAGTGCCTCAGAGGTGTTTCACAGCAGCTGCCTGCTGACCCAACCAGTGTCGGCAAAGGTCCAAACATTGCTGCCTAAAGCATATCAGTGAGGAAACGTTCAGGAAAGAAACAAGCCTTTAAATCAAGTTCTTTTCAGCAGCAAAAAAGACTCAGTTATGTGAAAGCCATAGTATGAGATATTTTCACGAACAGAGGCCTATGCCTTTTCTGTCACTGAGCAGAGCTCAATTTTTAAAACTGTGACCGGAGAATTTGTTGGCAAGTACTCTGCCAAACATAATGCGAAGCTATCTTTTTATCTAGTGATTATATTGGCCAGAGGAAGTATGAGACACTGACTCTTTTGCCCTCCTTTATCAGATGACACACATCCCCTTGCTCCGCTGTCTGGATTACTCTGCTCCACTAGGCTAAGCACTGGATAAGGGCTGCTTTCACCACATTTATTCACTTCTCTTGGTTCTTTCTCTGAAAGCAAAATCGTTGTCCCAGATGACAGGAGGTTCAAAACTACTTGGACTACCACGTTTGTGGCCCCCAAGAAATTTAGTATAGATTGTGGCTTCTATTCTGCATTCTGTATAGTCTGACTTATGGTCAGTTCCCAGAAAGTTCACTACTGTAGAATGTGAGGTCTCTGTAGTACAGGAATAGTAATCCTTTGTGTCAAAATGACTAAATTAACAAAACAAGAGAAGTCATCAAACATCCTTTCTGGAGTGATTAATTCAAACAAAATCCTTATCAGTTCCCTGAATGCAGGCAGAGGTGACCTGTTATTTTATTTTGTTCGGTTTGGTAGCGGTTGTTTTGTAGAAAGGACATTACAAGCCATTTTAAACCAGCAGTTGCAGGACCCTAACTCTCAAGTCTTGCAATTTTGCAGGCTTGAAAAGGTTTAATTCTGAAAAGGAAATAAGAATATAATCCAAATGAGCTGTCAGATTTTGAGTGTTTATCCAAAATGGAAACAAATTCCCAATATTAAATGATTTGTTCATGCCCTCCAAAAATACTAAGGTACACAAATATAAAAATTATGTCTTGCTGTAACATGTGCTTTCCACAGATATTTCACTTGTACAAATGCACAGTTCAGGCGTGTGTTCCTAAAAGTATTTAGCTATGCTGAAAACCACCCAGGAATTAAACTGGATGAAAGCATGCTGAAGAAGTTGTTGGAGGTTTAATTACCTTTTCCTTTTTTCTCTTTAGTGGGAGTTCTGAATTCTGGAGGAGTAAACCTCCAGTCTCTACTGTATTGAAATGATATTTTTTTAGCACTCCAATCATTGTCTCTACTTGACTAAGACATTTCTGTGCTAAAGCAGGTGCATTTACTTTTCAAGTATTATTTTACTAATCAATTGAAAAATTACCTCCATGAATGACAGAAGTGCAGACCTTTGGAGTATTTCATTAAAAGGAGCAAACATTAATTACAAATCCAGCCCAACCTTTGCAGACATAAATTATGGGATGGATCTATTTTCTCCATGCTTAATTGCAAGCAGTGACTAGCTCTTTAAATTATTATCTCCAAGGCATGAATGAAATTAGAATGGATTTGATGATATTCTCAAGGCTTATTTGTATCTAAATAACTTGGCCATGTACTATCTAGTGATATAAGGAAAATGAGGTGAAACACCTTTGAGGTGTGGCTAGCTTACCATGAAAAAATTGGGAATTGCAAAATGGAATTGGAACCTTAAAGTCTCCGCAGACAGGGAAGTCTAGGTTTTAACAATGGGGTAGTTAATATTGTCCAAGTATTTTTATTTTAATCTAAATTCTAAAAAATTTAGGTATTTGTAACTTTCAGAAACATTCACATTTCAGACAGAATTTTCCAGGCAGTATTCTTCCTCAAAGATAATATTTACATTTCAAGAAAAATAACTATTTTTCTACTGAAGTACAACACCCTTCCCACAGAATTAAGAAGGTTGAAAATTTTGATTTTGGAATAGCTACAGTGCTGACATGTTTGTGATCAAACTGAAATCTGGCAGGAAAATAGATGAGTAAAGTGCCTTTGATTGGCCTGTTGAAAACCAATTTTGAATTAGCCATGTTTGTTGATACAAAGTAGAGTTTCAAAGACATTCAATAATGGCCGAATTTTCAAGTGATCTTTTCTTCCAACTAATACATGCTTTTACAGCATATTCTCAACTTGTCTTTTTGTCTTTTTTAAATATCAAGAATCAGCAAAATTTTTTCTTTGTGTTAGCACAGTCCTAAAACTCAAATTAGGCTGTTTTTCCAAGGCCTTTGTCAGTAGTTTAAGTCAGAAACACCGAAAACAAATTTCCCAAATTTTAAAACAAGCTTTACTTAATCTCTCTCTCTACTGAGCTCTACTTTACCTATACCAGTTTTATAACTCCATCTGTTTTCCAAGGGAGAAGTATTCAATAGTTACTATTTATGATGAAATGACTTAAATTATTATCATATAATAAAACTCCCTTTCGATTTCTAAAAAAATGTTTGTTCAATGCATGACAAAGAGAAGGAGCAGAACAAAATTAAAAATTGAACATGCACAAAACTCAAATAAATGAACACAAAACTATCTGATAAGCCTCAGCATGAGCCAAAACTGATCTTGAAGTTTCTGAGCACTTAAGATATGGAGAACTTCTTTCCTTCTCTGTTTAAAATAACTTAAAAATTCATTTCCACAGGAAATAGACAGCATTGTATACATGTAGATAACAGAAGGTGTGGTTTTACTATGACAACGAGTGAAGAATAGATGTAGAATACAAGGATTTTTTTTTTTTAATACAATGATGAAAACACAAATGTATTTTTTTCAAAAATGTATTTAATGATTTAGATTTTGCATTGGAAACAGAAAACCTTCTTCTATAAGAACTATGACCTTTATATACCACACAGAGTGTGGACAAAGGAGTCTGAACACAAAGACTCTCAGTGGGTACTGCCTGCCCTGTGTTTTTACTGTCCTTTTACCAAGGAAGTTAATCATTTGGCATTGCATACTTTAAAAAAAAAAAAAAATAGATAATGACTTGCTTGGAGTTCAATTTACTTGTGTCATGATACAATAAATACCAAGCTGAGTTCTCACAGTATTAATCATTAACCTAGGAGAGGGCATTAGCTTAAAATGCATTCCTTCAACTTTGATATGTTTCATGAATACATTTGTAGATATTTTAACAGCAATTTCAAATATGCTGAAGACATAAGCAAGTCCAAGTCCCCCCAAAAGCCAAACTCTTTTTCACTTTTTAACTTTTGGATATACAGTTACCATTCATCTCTGCTGCCAGAACAGCCTCTGAAAGCAGAACAACAGAAGCTCTGCAAAGTTGGATTCTGGGAGTTACAGAGGAAGCCTAGCTCGGGTTCAGAGAGTTTATTTGTGCAAGACATGATGCAAAGAGCAGGGCAGGGGTACCTATAACAGGCAAAATATTCTGATGTGGTACTGATTTTTTTAGAAATTTTCTACTGTGACAGACTTCTCAGGCCCATAGCAAAATGTTTCTGGTACTGGGTTGAAGACTCTGCAACAACATTAGAACATTACTTGGAAAAAAATATATTCTGCTGGAAGGTTAGAGAATGGTTCAAAAAATTTAGAAATAATTGGTCCAGCACAGAGAAGACTTCATGGGCCTCATAATTCTAAGTGCCTTCTTTAGGAGAGGGAAGAGTGAGAAATCCTATTTGCTTGGATTTTGGAAGTATTCATGTTCCCTTTCTTCTCCATGGTATTTCATCCTAATTTAAAAGTGAGGAGTTAAAGATTGATCTGGAGCTTGGGAAAAGCAGTCAAGCAGAGGACCACTGGGGACAGGGTGAACCCTTTAACCATATTGCCTGAGAAAGGCAGTGCTTGGCAATCTATTCCTGGGAATGATAATATCATAGGTAACCTATTTGCTCTGGAATCTAAACCAGAGCACCACATTTAAACCACCTGCATCTAAAATGAAGGTAACTATGTTATGGGTATCTCCCCACTTACACAGGCCTGAGTGGAATGTATGAGTTTTAACAGACCTGGGTAAATTCCTCAGTCTTAATAGTATACCATTCAACTCATAACAAAATTTGGTAACTTTTTTTTTCTCCCCAAAACCACCCAATCCTAAAATCTCATTTAGATCTAGTCATTGAACATCATGTCCTTTATATTTCTTTAGAAAGAAAAACATCACTAACAATTATTGGTTTTAACACCTTGCAGCTTATATATAGTTTCTCATATAAGGAAGAAACACCTTAAGCACTGTGTGAATCTAACACCAATATAATTTATAAAATGTAGAAAGCTTGCAGTAGAGAAGGTAGGAAATTGGTTAAATCGGAGTTTTAAAAATTAAGATACTTTCTTTATCAAGGGTTATGGAAAACATATGAAGGAGGTAAAGTATGTACCTTTAATCAACAAATACAATTTTTTTTCCTCTGAATACAGAATTGCAGAAAGAACTTTGCTTCAAGTTGCAAAGATTGTTAATGGAAATATTGAGAAATCATGACTTCCATCTAAATACTAAACACTGGGCTATTAATGCCTGTTTCATAGTCTAAATGTAGGCAAATGTCTATTCAGACATTGCTATTCACTAAAACAACATGCATCAATTATAGCTAAGAAAGAGTGTGAGCAAAGACTGCTCTGAGGCACATCCCAAGTCACAAAGTATGCAGTATAGCTTCTCTGACCCATGGATGTTACGGCCTTTCTAACATGGGCTAGAGCATTTCATGGAGTGGGCTGTACCATACTAAAGGGTGCAAATCACAGAGACTTTGTGTATGACAGTGAGGACAACCACACAGGACTAATAAGCAGTTCGAGTGCAGCTCCTACATCAGGACTACAACGTGAGTCCATTTGACTGGAGGACCCAGGAACACTTCTTCCAGACTCTGGTGCAAACATAGGCTACCCCCAGAGTTCATAGAAGGACAAGATCCCAGGGCACATCAGTACCCAGGAACACTTCTTCCAGACTCTGGTGCAAACATAGGCTACCCCCAGAGTTCATAGAAGGACAAGATCCCAGGCACATCAGTGCACCTGCAGCCTGGTTTCAGTGCACTCCAACAAGTCCGTGTGCCTGGACAAGGAGCACCACATGGAAACTGCCCCTATGACCACTAACAGGACTGAGGTGAGGCAAGATCTGCTGGTTAACTCCAATTTTTGTCTGCAGAAAAGATGAACTAGTATAGCTGGGTTACACAGACCCCAGTGTGACCCATTCTGTATGGGAACGGAGATGCCCCTGCAGAGAGCTGCCCAGAGCCTCCCTGTGCTCCCCAGGGAGGTGGCATGTGGCCCACGGCTGTCAGCCATGCTGGGATTTCAGCACATGGTCACAGGAAGGCTGGTCACCCTGATCACTGCTAATCTATGCAGACAGACTTACAGACACACAAAGCTGACAAGGGCGTGAATGAGTATCACATTGGGGGCTGCAAAACACAGTAGTACCTTCCTGTAAGTTATGTGCATAGCTCTCATTCTGCACTTTTCTCCTCTCTTTTTCTCCTTCTCAGTCCAGCAGATTCTGAAATAACAAGTAAAAGTAGCATCAATACTAGCTCCACCCAAATGAGAGAACAAATGTGTATGGAACAGGGATGTGCATCTGTTTAGTCATTTTGAAATGAGTTGACTGCTGGCTGTGTCACCAGTCCACCTTATCTTCCTCCAACCTAGTTTGTTCTTCTGTTTTTAGTTGAAATCTGACATGAGGGGACAAATTGTTATTATTATATCCATTTGAGCTATCCCAACCATTTAAATACTCATTCACCTGTAAATTGTGAACAACCTTGTTGCACATTGTGTAATCACTGTGGATTGAACTCTTGAAGGATTAAGGCCCAGAATGGTTCAAATAATAGTTCTTGGTCTGTCTTTCTCTGACAGCTGAATATGAATAACAATTTATTTTGGCCAAAACAACCAATTCCAGGTGAATTTATGTCCTTAATGGGAGATCTGCCATGACAAACAAGAAGGGGATGTAGCTATACGATTTGGTACATTCTAGTCAGAAGTGGAATATCTTAAATCAAAAGTTTCAGTAGGCTTAAAGGTTCCTGCTAAGCTTCTCTGTTAAATCTTCATAATAACGTGACAAGCTAGAATTCATGTCTTCTATTTTATTAAAAAGAGGGCAACCACTAGGATAAAATAATATTGAGAAATAAAATTTACCTTGGATTAGTTTCATGTAAACATAAAAAAATCAACTTCTCAGAACTCACATGAAAAACATAATGTAGTTAATATTAAATACAACGATTATGCAACCTTTTACTTTTACAGTTTGTGCTCCTGTGTCCTTGATTTCGGCCCTGTTTTGCTTATGATTAATGAATGACTCACCTTCAGTACTCTCTCATTTATTTCATACCTCATTATGAATTTGAAAAGGTCAGTTTGTTATTTGAAAACAGCAAAATATGCATGCAAGTTGAACAGTGTTCATAAATGCAAATGATATATTTTTATAAATAAATTGCTATTGCCCCGTATTATATCGTTTTAATAGTTTACATTTTCTAATTGCTTTTGTTATAATTTTGAAGAGTGTACATAACTTATTCCCATAGAATAACAGGTGAAATTTCTGCATGTGTTTTATATGAACATCAGGAGTGTCTGTGCACTCCCTATACAGTCTCACACACAAATCCTAGAATGGCACCTGGTGTACCTAACTGTTTTCTATTTTAACTTGTCAAGATCCTATGCTATAATTTCCCATGGCTTCTCATTTGTTTTGCTTGGAATTTTTTTACAATGGTTTGATACTTTATCATGTTATGTGATTACACTGTTAGCATTCCGGTAGAGACAAAACCTAGGCTAGAAAAAACGATGGAAGTTTTGTGTATATTAAACTTATAATTGTTAAAGCAAAAACACTAACTTACTTATACCAGAAACAAAGTTTCACACCAACAGTTCACAGTACTACTTTTTTGTTGTTGTTGGTATATCCTTTTTCTGTTTTGATAATTACTTTCAACTACAGAATTCGGTAGTTGCAAAATACCTTCTTGAGCAGAAAAAAATTGGCTTGGGTGACATCAATGCTAAATCACATTCTGTGGAGTACTCAAAGGCATAAACCAAAAAGTCCATCTTTTCTCTCAGTTTACTGGAGGTAAATTCTTAAACCACTTGGGCATCACTGTCAGAAGATGACAGTTACCAACTATAAGAAAACACCTCTGGTAAACTGATAGTTTGAGGAGTAGATTATGGTATCTAGAGCAGCTCAGGGTAACTCCATTCAACAGTCACTATCATAGCTGGCAAGCTGCCCTGGGGAAGTTGGTAGTGGCACAGAAATCTCCTTTTGGACATAGGGCAATTAATGCTATTCACAGCATTCACCTCTACAACTATGCAAAAACAGCGTCTGTGCTGTCTACAGAGCAACGGCCTGTGAGGCTGTTTATGGATTGGGCTACACTCCAGATTGTATAGATATGCCCAGGCTAACTTTAAACTGGACAGTTTGGTGATTGCTGGCACTGTAGCTGGAGCTGCACATACTTCAGTGTGGGCCAATCCAGCCCCTCCAGAATGTGCAGTCTGCTCTTCTCTCATCACTTTGGCAACCTTGTCCACATGAACAAGTGGAGTTTATAGTTCTGCAACAGAGACTTCACTGTGTGAAGGCATTACCTCTAAAGCCCCAGTGACAGCTGCACCCAGCTCCTTCTGCAGAAGACAATCTGTCTTTATGCCTTACCTTTTTTGGTTTCTGGCTCATAATGTGTAAGCAGCAGCACCTGCACCTACTATTTTTGCCCTATCTTATTTGCCGCTGGATTACGGCTATGAGGTTTATTCAGGTGAGATTTATTCAGGTTGGATGCTGAGGCTACATTTGACTGAGAATAGACCAGAGTCCATGGACTTTATAAACAGAAATGCAAAAATCAACCCCAACCAATTGCATACTTCTTCACTCTGTACAATATGCATGGCTGTTTGTGGTGCCAAGTTCAATAGCTTAAATGTTGTGTTACCACTAAAAATAATATAACTCAGCATGGTTAGTAACTGCAGGCTGACCTTCAGCCTTGGCTTTGCTTAATATTGTAGCTTTATGTTTTCCCCCAATTTGTTCAGAACTCTTTGTACCATGGATTATTAATCTATAACTAAACATTGTCCTTGGTGTTCATCTAGATGACGATATTTGGAACCAATGCAAATCTATTATCTTTTCTTTGAATTTTGTAAGCATGTTCATTACAGACCTTTATTCTTCCTACAATTTCAGTGAAAACTGTACAAGAAAAAAAAGTAATTGTTTATTTAGGATCATTGTTTTAAATCACATCCCACCTATTATGCACTTTAAGATCGGTGAACAGGTTGTCCTTAAAATTAACAAAATCAAATTCCCATCCCAACACTGTACCCTTATTCCTGCCAAGCTCTATATTTGTTTTCAGTGTGAATAAAGAGGACATCTTTACACATGGAAAATGTAAGAAGGTAATAATAAATGGTAAATTTGACATGAGTTAAGAATTATGTGGGGGAAAAAAAAATCAGTGAAAAACCCCCCCCAAACTTCCTGAAGCTATAAGAAAAACTGAGTTTGTGACGGACATGGCAGAAATCAGAGAAAACTACACAAAGCAGATCTGAATATATTACTACAATGTTTGAGTATCATCTTCAGTATAGAATAATCAAAACCAAAACATATATACTATAGAAGAACTGAAGTTATGTAATGATGGTTTACCTCTAAGGATTTAATCTTTAATAAGTGGCTTCCTATTTAAGCAATGAGAGCACTTAGTCTCCTCACTTAACTAGAATGAGAGTCTACTTCTCAAGGCAAATGCTTAGAGATAACTAAAACCAGTCTGAAACTTAACAGGTGTTACTTCTGCTACTTGAAGTGCAACTATTTCAAAATATAATTTATTCTTTGTCATTATAAAAATGCCAAGAAATGTTTTCAGGAACTACCCAGTCTTCATTTGACTCAAAACAATCTATATGGCTTAACTGGATGTTTATGCTAGAATTTGTATACAGGATTTTAAACCAGAACCTATTAGGCTTAAACCAGAACTCATTAGAATAGCCTAGCATTTCTACACAGAATTTTGAGTTAGCCATTCTCCCACATGCCTGTGGAAAGCAAATAGAAGCAGGTAATTTCTGCTGTTTGTAAATCCCAAGAGAATGAAAACAAATCTCCTCAGACTATCAAGAGCACTACATGTTTTTGCTTTACTGTTAATGTAACAAATATGATTTTCCCAAAGCATTCTTAAAAAAATCTTTCCATCTTATATTTCCTCTGTAGAAAAAAATGTGTATAAAGCTAGTGAGAAGGGATGGTTGTTTTTTTCAAGTGATAAAATCACAGAGTAGCAATATGACACTGGATTATTGGGATATTTATTTCAAACTGCACTTACTATGGTCCCACAAAACAGAAGGCATAAAGAAAGCAGCATTTAAAAAAAACCAACACACTTATCAGCATCTGGAAACATGAAATGCAAAACAAAGTCCAAAAGAATTCTAACTCCCACCTTGCCTTTCCTTCCTTCTTTTCTGCCATCAACAGTGACTCACATGTGCAGATACCATGCTAGAAAAACCTCTATCACTTATGGTCCCTGTCTGGAGGTCTAGGAAAATGCATATCAGCTTTTTTAAAACAAACCTCTGAATTTATGAGCTCCTTGAAGGGGATGTGTGGCAATATCCTCACTCCTGTATTTTTTCATTGTTACTGAACAGACTAGATTTCATGCCTGTTTCCTACATGAGCTGAGCACCACACAGAAATTGACTTTTAGGACATATATTTCTGTATATTCCAGAAACCAACAGTGCTTTTATACCCAGGTAGCTGACATAGCTAGTTACGCAAGAAATATCCAAATACATGAATTTAAAGAGGGAGGGGGAGAAGGGAACCATAGTTCGCAGAAGCACAATATTCAGAAATCTCAAGTGAGTGTTTACCTTTGGACTGACATTGTTTAGACAACCAGGTCTGCATCTCTCCCAGCTCTACCATAAGATGACATTCACATGTTGCTAACTCTGAATATAATAACATAAGTAATGCTTGTCTTCAGGACAGAGTAACCCTTGCTACCTACTCTATCATGCACACATTTACATTGCAGACTACTACTTACTGACACCTATCAGGCACCCATGGTATCAGGGCAGCCCAAGAAGAACATGCATTATATAGACTCAGAGGG
This sequence comes from Aptenodytes forsteri, assembly GCF_000699145.1. Taxonomy (NCBI): domain Eukaryota; kingdom Metazoa; phylum Chordata; class Aves; order Sphenisciformes; family Spheniscidae; genus Aptenodytes; species Aptenodytes forsteri. The sequence continues at coordinate 2,997,091 of NW_008795037.1, forward strand.
TGAAAATATCAATGTCATAAACACCGTAACTGCAAACTGCAAGAAATGATAGAAGGCCAGACCCTGCCCTAAAGCTCTACTGAGGCAAATTCACCAGTGGTGTGACTTTAGGCCCAACCTCAAATCTGAATGTGTAAATTACATCTTTGGCACTCTCAACTAACAGACACCTGCAAAACTGTGGGAGCTTAAGCTACTGTTCAGATGATTAGATTTACTTTCATTGCTTTTTGAAGATTGACTTACAACAAGTGAGGATGCAGAGTACATGAAGCATTCAAAGAGGAGGTCTTGGGGGAAGGCAAAATACTTGAATGTTTAGCACATTTTATAGATAGGTCTGGAATACAGGATGTGGATGTTGCGAGAGGCAAACAATGAGGTGACTGGCAGCAAAGAACTCTGAGCTGGAGCAAATGTGAAGGTAAAACAGAATCGAAATAGTGAACCATCTGCTTTCTAATGAAAACAGCTCTACTTGTCAGCAACATCCAGAAAAAATGATTTCTTAGTTGGAGTATATAACCGAGGGAAGTAGCTTTTTTGCTATATGAGGTAATACACTCAAATGATGTATGACTTAGATAATAGTGTGGGTTAATGATCTTCAGCTGGATCAGGGAGTAAAACAAAGTAATTTCATAATACAGAACATGATGGATTAAATCATGTTAATACTGGGTATATACATTAAAGAAAATGATCTTTCTGGCATACTAAACGGCAAAATAAAAAGCACTTTTAGTAAGTTATATGATTAATTAGTCTGCCCTTTTATTTATGTACCATGATAAAGTAAAATGTACTTCTTCTGGTTACCTCCCAGGCAATTATTCTAAAAGTTATATTGAATACACCAGCTTCATTGTATTGCACCAGTCCATCAGGAACTGCAAAGTAGGTCCCTGTCTTTGTTTTAAGTCAGGGGTTTTCTTTTTTCTTTCCCTTTCTTGTCCTCCTTGCTAGAGGTTATTGGGTTTTTGTTTTGTATGTTTTTTAACTCACAGAAACATGAGTTTGAACACAATATGTTGATATATTGAAATAATGTAAATATTGCTTTGTCTTGAGTACCATTAATTAGGGAGAATGCAAAAAATTACAGTGACCGAAAAGTTATAGCTCAGATGTAATTCAGAGCTATAGAAGCTCCAGAGTCCATCCAAATTCTGATCTTTTTCATTTCCTGCCTTCATGACTTAGCTGTGTATCTTGCAAATTTCCACCAGATTTCCAAAGGTTCAATCACATCCAGAATCTTTTAGAAAGAAGCTCGAAATAGATTTTCAAAGGAGATTTCAAATTAAAGTAAAAATCTCAAATTTCAGAAATAATGGTACCTACAGAGGGAGGAATGTTGTTTTTGAGACCTTTGTCTCTTCCAGTCTCATTTTACATTCTTTTCAGAAGTTCGCCGATGCTGTAAGACATAGAAGTTTCCTCTAGTACCAAATTTACCTGGAAGGAAGAAAAGCTATTGTTAGGACTTAAGTTACTTCTTTCTTAAAATCTTATGAGCATGTAGAAATTGATAAAATGCAGGAGTTAATGAAAAGTCCATTTCAATGATCTTTAAAAAAAAAAAAAAAAAGAAAAGATTTAGCAAGCTGGGGATGTTTTTCTATTCTATTAGGGATTCACATAGGTCCTCTTCAAGCTGGATTGCCTTGGACAGATGTACTGGACAACATGGAAAATCTGAAAGACCAGACCTGGACAGTTTTCTAATGCTAAATTAAGAATTCAGGTGGGAAGTATCTTTGACAGAGAGAAATGTGTTTCCACAAGGGGCCCAGCACTTACATGGGCTTACTTTGTTCCACAGACTTGCACAGAAAAGTGAGTCCTGATTCTAAAACACTAGGCTGAAGGAAATGACTTTAAAAAAGAACCAGCTAAGAACAACCACTTTTTTTTTTTTTGGTAAGCTAGTGCCAGACATTTGTCTACTACAGCAAGTGCTTTGAATTTCTGCATGAAATACTCCCGATGTTCTAATTCTGGATTCTCTCACACAGAGTCCACCCGCTGATAGAGAGTCAGTATTTGCTGACTAATCTTTTGTTTGCAACATCACTAATGCTTTCTTCCAACTCTGGGGTTTTTGACTTCTCCACTGCAATGTGAAATCTGTCTTTACTGGGAATTAATTAAATCATGGTAAATATAACTCCATATATTTTCAGTATTTATTCCATCTGTGTATTTTGCGTTTATGTGCTAGCAAAGGAAATGCTCTATCATCAAGCTCTGCAAAGGCACTTTCTGTATCATCGTATTTTAGTGTATGTGAGTACAGTAAGGGTGTTCTTTCCTCCTATAGTGCTGTCCTATGTTTAATTTTCATCACCATTCAAGGTGTACTGTGCAGTTTGCAGGCCTCTCAAATTTCTGTTTAGTGTGGAAAAATGCACATGAATTTTCCTCTTGTCAAAGGCATCTTGTTAATATCACCCTTCCCTATGACCAACGCTCCCCCAAATTATTCTGTACACCTTTTCTAAATGTTCCTCCCTATTCTAAGGAGGATCATAAAGGCATTAACCAGGAAGACTTTTGCATGCTACTCAGCCATATCACATCTGTACTACTTATTGAAGTGAGCAGATTTATGATAAATATTTGCTTTATTTCACCAATAAAGCCTATAGCTGTTAATGGTTGTTTATATATTTCTAAGCAGCTTTGCAGCCTAGAATACTGGATAGATACTGCCTAGAAATTCCAAATAGATACTGAAGTTCATAAATAGAAAGAACCTGACCACCTATTTACAACTAGTAAATAAACTTTAAAACAGATTTTTTTAAAGCATGTGAATTACTAGTTGCTGGTGAGACTGCTGTGAGAATGTAGAAAATGGGTGAAATGTATCACAGAAAAACAGTGTATAAGCACAGCTTCTTCAAAGTGTTGGTCTAAAATAACATTCAATTATTGCTACATTTTAAACTTTGGGGGATATAACACCATATAGAAGTGTGACTTTAAAATTAGTGTTTGCAAGTGCTTGTGATGTAGGTGAGGGGTTTTAGCAAGCAGCAGGTTTTAAACATAAATTACATTAATTTATTTGCTGCAATAAAATTAGGTAGATTAGTTATTGTTCAAACTGATTTGTTACGCAAAAGAACAGCTTTTATATTACCAAAAAAAAAATCTGAGAGAAGTGTTCGTGCTCTTGTACTCCATTACTGTTGGCAAGACTCAACTAGAAATGCAAGATATGTATAAAGAGTAATTTTGTCTCATTAAATGACAACACTAGTGGTTCCTCTTCATCTCCTTAATTCATTTCTTATAGTTTTTCTTGTCACATCCACTTGTTTTATGGCTTACTAACTTGCAAGTTATGGTCGTAATTTATGGTCAAAATTGAGTGGTAGCAAATCACGGAATATTTTCATTGATTACCCTAAATTGTCTAATCTCCTGTATGTTTTTAGGACTTGATTGGGTGGTATTTACTGATTGCCTTCATCTAATTTAAAAATCAATCAATAGCAACAATGAGAGGTGGTGGATAAATCGAGTCTAATGCAGCATAACTGCAGCAAATATCCATCAAAGGCTCATTCTCAATCAAATTTGTGGGAAGTTTTAATACATAAACCAAAATGTCTAAAAGCCTTACTTCTAGAGCACATCATTTTAAAATTGAGCTCCGCAATGTGACATCTTATTGCTCTTATGCTGTCTATTTAGGGCGGTTTTCCACTGCTAAAATGAACATATTTCACTACAATAAAACTGTAGCAAACAAGAAAAAAAATGTCATCAGCTTTGGTTTAAAGGCACTTTGTTCCATCTTCTTCAATATTATCTGTATACAATAATGGGAATTAACATAACATCAGCTTTTCATATAAACTGTGTGCATTTTCCCCGAGATAAACATTCTAATAGGTGTCTTGATGGGAAATATGTTTTCTACATTGAGAAATCAATTCATTAAAGTTGTTCCTTACATTGTTCTTTTTTTAAAGCATCATTTATTTCCTGAAGTTTTGGATAGCAAATATGAAAGAAACTGTCTGGAAGGCAGTATTCTAATTTCTTGACACTATCAGGGCAAAGACACCTCATGCAGCAAAGAAGGACAGAGGGTAAATGCAAACCTTCTTTTCTTTTCCAAGTGATGGCAGTACAAATATAAAATGCTTCTTTCTGATTTGTCATGAGAAAACATGACACAAAAAAACCATTTTATTTTTGAACTAGGTGTGGACCTCCAGTTTACATTAACTCAAAGTAAGTTTCCTATAGGCACATAGAGGTAAACAGTTATATAAATTGAGGTCAGAATTATGCCATCATTTACAGCCAGATGAGCAGCTAGTTCAATAGCCTGGAAAAACAAGTTAAAACTGGCCTCTATTCTTGAAAGGATTTTAATCCATACTCAGAAACAGGTATTTAGTATAAGAATTTACTCAGTAAATATTCAATGTAGATAGCTAAGGCGATTCAGCTTTTATTTCTTGACATCATGGGACATATGATGCTACATACTTCTTGGGCAATAGGAGGTTCTGTCTTGTGCCTCCAGGTGTTAATACATGACCAGTGAAGGTGAGAACCGTGGAGGTTTTGTGTTTTTCTGCAATTTTGCAGTTATTTGATTTTAATTTGAGTCAAGGGTGCTTATTAGTAGATAGACATTCTTTTTTACTGCATTTAAATTCAAGCATATAAGATAATGAGTACAGACTGGGAACAAACTCTGAAGCATTACATGAGAAGACAGAACTGAATTTCACCAAAGATGTCGATTAAGCAGAACTTTGAAAGAGAAAGCCCGTATCCTTTCCTAAATATTAAAAAAGGGTTCTCGATTAACCAGAACCCAAACACTGAAGTTGCACACATCAAGACCTGGGGATTCTTTGCTTTGTGTTAACTTTACAGCTGACCACTCTCTGAGACAGGTATCAACACCTGTGATTCTTAATTTTTGCATAATCCAGATGAAAAAACAGAGAGAACCTTTATCATCATGCTATCACAGTCATATTTTCTTTCAAGTGTTAAACGTGTCTCATATTTGTAAGGATCGTTCTTATTAATGTTATTTTCATTCCCTTCTACAATTTTGATTTTACCTGGGATTAGAAGAAGAATGGGACAGTGCTGAGGTATTAAAGCAGGGTTTTTCCTTTCAAGTCTGCTACAATTTCTAATCAAAAGAGGGAAGGGTAAGGCATCTTATGAAGTGTTTTTCCCTCTTGAGAAAACAAGGTCCAAGAGCTTTGGATGATTCTGAATTCACTTGGATGAAAATTCCACATTTTGGTTCGTATCTAAAGAAAGAGCAAGTTACATGTCTACAATCCACCACTACTACAAACAAAACTGCTGATATGTACTAGACTGGGCAAACACCACCACTCTGGAAAATAATTCTTCTGTTCCAATCAATTTTAAAGTAACCTTTGCTGCTAAACGCTCTTGAAAAATCTCTGGCCCAAGCCACAGATCACAGCGCACATTACAAATATAAAAGACAACCACCAAAGAGAACCCTACCAGCACTCCGCTGTTTATTAAAATTCTGACATTCTGAGATATCTTCTTGCCAAGGGCCCTCTTACAATGACATCTGTACACTTGTCATTACATCACAGTTCACATTACTTACATAAACATGCCACAGGGAAACCATGACTGATATAATTTTTATAAGATTGAAAGGTAGCCATTGTGATCATTAAAACAAACCTGAGAGAGCCTTCCTGATGATGGAATAGATTCAGTTACTTCTTCCTTCTTTGTGGGTCATTAGTTAAAAAGGGGAAGGTGGGGGAGGAGGGAGAGAAGGCCATATACTGCAGGTGTTTTATCCTTTGTAAGGAGACTGCACTGAGACAAATGATTCTAGCTGGCATTTTGTACACACCGGAGATTGCTTATCGATCCAGATCAGAATATTCAGGCTGGCCCCGGGGAAAAGGCAGAGTATTTTCTGAGGGAGTTAATAACCTGGCAGCTGAGCTGTCTTGTCCAATTCACTGAACCTAGGGCTCTAATCAGGCCAGAGTTTCTTATTTTGAGAAATCTTGCCATATGTGTCTGCTAGCTGCCTTCCACTCTATTGGACCAGTGACAGTGATTGAAATGACAGCCTATAGATAGAGCCTAATCAAATTGTTTATTATCAGCCTAAATCAATATGTATAGATTGTTGAAACATCACTGTCATGCCATGGAAAAGTCATACTAATACTACATGCTGCAGGTGTAATTCTAAAATGTATTTTTCCATCCTAAATTACATCTGAATTTAACAGAGTAAAAGAAATTATAATGGTGTATGAGACAGGGAAAAATATACATGTTTACACATTTCAATAAAATAACATTAAGGATTAATGTTAAAATGTCATGTTGTGCACCGCTTAAATACGTTATCATGTTCTCTGTACAGAAGAGAGGCAACAGAGCTGTGGGAAAGGAAAAAGGGATTGAAAAAAAGTGTTTTGCCTTTTGTATAGAAAGGGAAAAATCTCACAGAGGTCTGTGTAAGCATGTTCTGCAGCATGAATTAAATTCCAACACACCTAAAAAGCAAGTTTTGAGGCATCCAGAGTACAGAGATTAAACATACAGTAATGTGAATTCCTTTGCTACTACACAAATATTCCTCCCAAAAGCCTTCCAAAGAGCTTGGACCATGAAGTCTAATGATTTGTTAGGGAGGCTAGCGGGGCAAACAACTTGCATTCTGAATTTAGAAAAGAGAGACTGATTGCAAGCATCTAAAATTTAACCCAAGAGTTGGTTTCATAAAAAAAGCTGTATCTTCTGAAGACTCTTGGATACTCTTTTTGCACAGAAAATATATAAATGCATTATATGGAGAAAAGTAAAAAATATTTAATAACATGCAGTGACTCAGATTCTACAGGCTTAATTAATATCTCAAGCAGAATCATTCAAACACTGAAAAATGACATGAAGAAGGGATATTCCTGAGGGCATAGCACTGGATGGAAGTCTCTCAGATTTGGGAGAGAACCAATAAACTTTTTGGCCATGTGAAGCTCACCTGAGCAGTATGCATGTGAAATTCTTCTCTAGTATAATTGACCTGAAATGGATAATCACTGGAGTGCTTGTGGCCCAACAAGAGTCAACTGTGTAGTTTATAACTTTTGAAGTAGGTCTACTGGCAGAATTTTGCACTACCTAATATGTCCTGTGGAATAATTTATTGCCTCGCTCTTCAAAAAAGAATTTTCAGAACTGTTTTAAAGTACTCTGGCAAGGTAAAGGGGCCGTAACCTTAGAGTAAATGATACTTTTTGCCCTGAAGAATGGTGTAAAGTAACCTTCAGGTTAATTAATCTTTGCAATGCAATACACTCCTGTTTGAATATCATTTACATTGTGTGATTATTGGGTTGAGTCAAACGTATAACAACTTGTAGCATTACAGCATATGTGTTAATAAAAATAATATTGCCTTGTAGGTTGTACTGATTTAAAGCGGTATGTTTTTCCTTGGATAAAATGTACTTTTCTTACTGCATGCATTCAAAGCTCTCCAAACAGCAATTATCTTTGGCTGACTGATTCTACGAATTTTCCTATTACATTCAAAATAAGAACTTCTTCATTGCCATTTTAAGAAATAAAGGTACTTATTCAGCATAAAACTTTAACATATAAGTCTCTCGAGTATATGCTTAAGTCTCTCCTGCGCCAGGAAAGCGGTTAAGCAGATTCATATCCTTAAGTTCTAAATTATTTCAGTGGGACTGTCCTTTGTCTTAAGTTTTGAACATGCTTGCGGCATACTCATGGCTAAGCATACAATATGAATACAGGTGGCTGAGTTTGGCCTACAGCTGGCACAAAAACAAAATTTAACATTACTTTTAAAGTGTTTTGACTAAAATCCAGCAAAGCACTTAAGTTTACACACAGTGTTGATTTAACTATCTCAGTTTATAGTTACACTGGTGCAATTTCCTAGCATGGATACAGCTCTGCTACTATTTATCTTGGCATAACTTAGCAAGACACTTTTACAGAAATGAATGCCACTGAAAGCCATGGAAGGATAGGGCAAACCTGCAAGAGATAACACCAAAATTGAACAAATTGAAAATGCAACAGCTGGAGGGGCATAAGAAATGGAAAATACCTACTAAATGAAAATATTCTGTCAGCTTTCTTCAAATGCACAATGAAGCATTCTGGAATTTTAAAGTCATGTATTCTCTCCCCCAAGGGTCTGCCCTGTTCCCTAAAGATGGAACACCTGCCTGGTGATGTATTTCATTTACACAATAAGAACAGTATCACTAGGTTCTCTGCCCTCTTTGACATGGACGTTAGAAATCCTGCAGTGAATGAAGCCAGAAAAATATCATGAATTTCAGCACGGTGGTTCAGCCATTGTAGTTGAACACTATTTTTGAAAACTACATTTTCCTCCTTCAGCAAAAGTCTTTTTATAATGCTGGAAAAACATTATTCCTTTTTTCCCCCTCCCATATCAGCAATAGACAGGCAGAATCCTGCCAAACACAATTTTCCCAAGAAGTGACTCATGAATCATGTACCCTTTTCTGGGTCTGTGACTTGAGACTGCGGAGTCTGCTACTGGGCAGCAGCACTGAGCCATTAAGGCTCCAAATGAAATGATACACGATTTAAATAGAGAGAATGCTAAATCACCTGCAAAATCAGAACTTTGAGGGTTTTTTTGAATTGGGAATTTCCTGTGAAATACATATTACATTTTTGACTGGTACTCATTTCAACTTAAAGATGATTTTGGCCTTAATTTATGCAGGCAGTTTTGTGCATGAGACATACCCCTGTAACACCGTGGAAACAAATTCGCTGCTGATCATGAAATACACCACCACTTGACCACAAAACTTCTGATCAACTCCAATAATATTTGACAAGAACATTTGACCTGTATTTCTCAAATATTGGTACTGAGATATTTTTATTATTTATGTGACTGTTGAAACAGTTGTCTTAGCTTTTGCACCTTGAAGTAATTTCTTACCTACTTACAATATTTGAAACTCTTTGTCAGTCCTTTAAAACCTACAACAGACCAATGGTGGCATTTCTCAGCACACTTTTGCCAATGTGTCTAGTCATACATATGTGAATTCATTTCACAAATACTAGCTCCTTCCAGAGAGTGTGGATGAAAAACCTAAATTAAACCTTGTATACTGTAAGACCCATTGAGCTGGATATGCTCTAATTGTTGGGTTGAAACATGGAAACCTATTTTAGGTTCTGTATGGCATGCAGTGAAATCCCTGTTACAGTCTTCTGACTCTGCTGAGAATACATTATTTTTGTATCATTTTTTTGCTTTTTGTTAAATCTTAATGCAGCCAAATAACTCAAGAGAACAGAATGCACTATTTTTTTTCCTTTTCAAAGGATCTTCAAGGGAAGAGTTTGACCACAAAGAAGGGTGATAAAAATGAAGAAAGAATAATGACCTTATTATATATTATTTACAATGCACAATAGCGGTCAACAGTGTCGCCGTTATCCAGCTTTCCAATACTTGTGTCTCAGTTATGGATACCATGTGCTCATGGGAAATATACCTAATAGCCTAGTACTACCTTGGGAAAGGACCGTGACTAGGACCCTCCTATAAAACTAGTAAAATTCTTATTTATACCACACTTAATGCTTCAGTTATTCCATTCCTCTAGGTCCCTTCATTTTCTTTTTGGTTATTTCTGTTACGGGCTGATTTGCTTTGTCTTTGCACTAAATGGGATGTAAAACTAAGCACTACTGATACAAGTTCTACAGGTTTATTTGTTGCTTTTTTCCACCTTGCTTTGTACAAACAGCAAATGTATTAAGAGAAGATGCACAGCATATTAAATTCTCATCCCATTCAAAGAACATAATGCTTCCAAATTAAATTCTTCAAGATGCACAAAATGACAGTATTAGTCACCAGTGCAAACCTTATCCTGTCGCCTTCCTCATATATATTCCAACTGTCAGACTGTTGCCATCTTTCATTAAAAGCATCACTTTCTATCAGCACATGGACATACTAAATGACTGAACATTAACCCCTAAATACTTGTTTTCTAACTGTACTTGAAAGTACAAAATAAAAATATTCTATTTAGTATTTTCAGTGATCTCTACTATGCCTTAAGTATATGCTATAATTCTCTATACAAAATAATACTGCCAAAATTAAGAATAGAAGTTAGCCTCTAGCAATCCACTACCAGTTTTCATGGATACCATAAAAAAATTAACAACTTCACTTTTTGTCATATGAGCCATACAGCCAGTGACTCTAAGATTAAGTAGATTTCTCCACTACCAACCAACGAAGCTCTATGTTGAACTATTTCTGTTTTTTCTCAGTTGCATTATGATGTTGCTAACTAAATCTAGTAACATCACAACAAAGCCTTACTTGTGCTCAGGCTCAGAAACTTTACAACCTAAACATCAGAACTAAAAAATTACTATTCCAATAAGAAGGAAAAATATAGTATAATATAGCTCTATGCCCCACAAAACCTCTATACATAGTACTGTTTCACTTCAGATGCACAAATAATTGATGCACTGTACAAATCAGGCCTGCAAATAGGTTTGCCTTCCAAACTGTGCTTCAAACCTCATTACATTTAATAGTTCTGTACCAAAATGCCAAGTCCCTCAACAAAAATTCTGGCCAGATTTACGTACTTCAAAAAAATAGTACTGAAACAGAGAAACATGGAAAAGTGTAATATTAGAAAGTTCTAAATTCAAACTACACTTCAGCAGCATAAAGGGGGATTAATCAAGAACTGTGATGGTGAACTTCTAGAAGAAAGAGTTTAAGAAGCGATATCCATTCCAACAGTGCTGTGTCATGATGCTAGTCTTAATTGCAGCACCTTGACTCTATCAACTGGAAAAACATTTGCTGTGCTGTTTGCAGATAGTGCTGGCATATTCTTCTGCATATCCTGCATTCCCACTCTCTGTGTGGAGTTATGTACGGCAGAGATGACAAGTAATCCTCTGGACAGTCCAGGTATACTTCTGGACAGCTAATCCTATTTTGCTTTAACACAAGATACAGTGGTAGTGACCATGCTGATCTAACATGTTAAGATAGATCTGAAGAACTGTAAATCAGTCCTAAATTAGTATCAATATATTTTTATTTTGTACTAGAAGGAGGTGGGTACAACTTTAAAAAAAAAGAAAAAAAAAGAAAGAGAGAGAATTCTGAAATACTTTGTGAAGCTTACCTTGATAAACACTAAGGAGAAATCCAGGGATTTTGTCTGCAGAGAGAAAATTGTCTAAATTGTCTGGAAAAACTCATTGACCCAGCCAGATTGTGTGAAGCTTGCGATCAAATACAGCCCCGGGCTCTCCTGCCTTATGCACTTGTGCATCTTGCTCAGAACACATAGCTCAATGGAAAAAAACACTATTTTACTGTGATAAACACTACAATAGAATGGTGTTCACACAGGCATCTGTGAGTTGCTCCTCTTTAGGTGGCTTGGAAACATTACATTCAAGGTTTGTTAGGTGTAAATTTATAGACACCACACGCAAAGAATTTTAAGGTTTCATTATTCAATTATTTTACATAGAACAATGAGTACATCAAATGCTACAACAACACAAATTAATCAAACAAGAAAAAGTAAAGTAATTAAAGCTGAGCAGTGAGACTGACGAATTCACAGGTAGAGAAAACTTCTGCAATGCATATTCAAGAGCCTGAGTAATTAGGTGTAGCTGTAGAAAGACTGTTAACGTGCCCTTTATTGTATATCTATGAAATTTACTTCATTGAGAAATCAAGTACATTGTTTTTGTGGCTCACTTTGGACAACTACAAAAAATTAGGGAGGAAAAACGGTCCTGTGATTTAGAGCATGGAACTGGAAATAGGAAGCCTCTTGAATCTTACGACTTCCTATGTAGCTCTAGGCAAATGACTTAATTTCCCATCTGTAAAACAGTTTCACAATCCTTCTGTGTGCTTATGTGGGCTAGGAGAAACGAGTAATAGTATCATTCCAAGTATACAACTACAGAACTCGCCATACCACAAGTGTTCCATATAATCAAAGCTAGCACATACCTCGACCTCTGTCTCTGCTATTGTAAATATGTGTGTTTGCAAAAATCCTGCATATGCTTCCTTGCCATTATTAGGCAGAAACTTGTATTTTAGTCACTAGAAATTCTCAGGTGGTCTCATCTGTGGAAGCCCAACTAAGCCTGTACTCAGTTCTGCAGAGTGCTGAGTATTGTCAGTGCTGGTTCTATGTGAGAGGATCTGAATTTCTGCAGTACCTCTGAATATGAGACAAAGGTTAAGTTTAACCTTGTGAAGTTAATACCTCCTCCAGACAATGTTTCAGATCATCTCGTTCAGGTCTCCATTCTGAATTGCTTCCCCAACCCTCTTATTTGCTCCTTTTCTGTGTTGACTATAGCAAAGCCAGGATCACCAAGCATAAATTACTCTTTTTGAATACTCCCATGTCACTTCCAAAAGTTGGCATCTAAATTCATACTAGCATAACTTCCAAGGTGGAGAGATGAAAGTAACAAAATTAATCTGATGAAACTGTATTCCTTAAGTCATGATAGCTTGTTTTCCTTTAAATCCAGATTCTGTTTTTTGTTTGGCAGCACATAATTTCTGGATTAGCCCAAATAATTCCAAATAAATAATTTAGTAATCAGGGTATTACTCCCATGAGTAAGACTTAATGAGCCCATAGCAATTCTCAGATCAGTAGTATATAACTACAGTATGTATACTGTAACTGGATTGCAACTCCCTGGCAGGATCTAGGTAAAGTGCCACGTAAGTAAATATTTTAAATAATAGTCAGTTTCAACTTTTTATCTTCACTCACTGCATTCTGACCAAATATGAGTCTAGGTCAGTCCTCCTTTGGAACAAACATGCTAAGTGATACAGAGCAGATGAAAAGCAGTGGATCATTGTGATAACATAGAAGTGAGAGAATACGGTGAAGATTTTATATAGCTTCATTTTGAAAATCCTTTCAGATTTTTACATTTTCTTATCTTAAGGTGATGAGGACAAATCTATAGAGACTGATATGTACAGTAGTTGGAACCATATTGAGTAATTTTTGTTGGAATTCTTTGGAATAGACACAGGCAATGATAACGTCAACAATGTGAGATTAGCTCTAACACTGAGCCTGTAAGGAAGTCTGTGTAAGAATCTTATCCTGTGAATTCAAATAACATAAAAAACCCAAGAAAAAGCCACCTTGTCTGCCTTGACAATAGTGTAATAAATTATTAGTCTAGCATAACAACAGAATGGAGGAAAAGAGTACAGAACATCAGCTTGAATCAAAACACTGATGAAGCAACCTATTTAAAGTGATCTAATTCTTTATGTCTCTGAAAATACTTAGTGCTCCTCCTCCCTCAGGCTTTGTTTCCCTGCAATGACTGCAATTGTTTTCAGATAAAGATGCAGTCATCTCTGCTCTCACCCTGACCTGATCCTTAATACTTGAAGTTTTAAAAATATTTTGCTCAATAAAGCACAGTGATCAAAGCTGCTTACTCTATCTAAAACATTCATTCTATAAGGGTTTTATAATGAAAAGTTATATAAGATCCTTACCTGAATGCATGTGGATTTGACTGGAACTTTCTCTCAGACCCTCTAAGGTGTCATTGTGTGGATGGAAGATCAGTTTTACGTTTATCCTCGTTTCTCTGAAACTGCCAGTGAGACTGTGAAATGGGGAGCATACCACATAATTAGAAAATTATCCACTGCTAACTTTCTATTACCCTATGCCTTTTCTAGAAGGAACAAAACGTATGCCGTACTGACAGTACTTCAGACAGCTAATACAAGAAGCTCTCAAGAGTTTTCAGCAGTCTTCAACTCAAATAACAAACACTAGGTAGTTTATAATATGGTAGCTAAAGCGAAGCCCTTCAAGGAGCACATAACCTTTGAGTACTTAGTATACAGCACTAACAGTGAAAATCATAGTAGAACAGTTGTTTCTTAGGCTGAAGACTTTTCGCTTTGGGCTGAAGCCCAGCCAGGTTCCAATCCCATAAACTAGGGCTTCAATCTTCATAGAAAGTTGTATTCCTGTAACAAGCATATTAACAAGAGGAGACTTTTGCCTCCAGGCTCTCATTGTTAGATTACTCTTTATATTAGATTGTCAGAGGAAAGACTTTTTACAAAGTAAAAGATCTGAATGATCACATCAGCAGAAATGATAGTTAGTGACTGACAGGAATCCAGGAGAAAGTCCACAGGATATCATTTAGGAAAAAAGGTAGCAATATTTTGTAAAAAACTCTTCAATGTGAAAAGAGGGAAAAGAGGATTCTCTTTATGAAAACTAAACAGTGGAAAACTCTTTAAGGACTCCCAGTTCAAAGGATTCTTTTCTGCTTGAAATACTCAGGTCATTAATATTAAGTATTGCTTCTGTACCTCTTTGAGGAATTTCAGTGTTACATAGGTGCTAGTTCAACACACTGTGAGAAAGTTACTATGACGACTTTGTCTTTCAGATAGCTAAGTCACCGAGGCCCATATACTCCTCAGTGCTGCTCCCGAGGGTGCAGTGCAGCACACTGAGAACCACTGGAGATAGGACTGAAAGGTTCATCCTTTTCCAGTCCCTGGCCATAGCCCTGTCGTAGCTGGTGAGGCAGTGCTGGGACTGCTGCCAGATTTTCTGAAAATGGTGTCAGGAAATGAAGGTATTGTTTCCATCTCAAACACAATTCAAGAATTAGACAATGAAATTCATACTGCTGTCAATAAAATTTTGGCCAAAGGTCAGGCAAATGTCTGGTGAGAACATTGTAAAAGGAACTGAAAATATATGTTTCCAGGTGAGAAGGAAAAATCCTACTCCTAGCCAAGGATTATGCGTAGAAAACACATCACAGAGTTGTGCCTCAGCTAATGCTATATGAACTGTGACAGACTATCTTGTAGTACATTCATGCATGTGTTTTCCAGTTGCATCACTAAGGAATTACTCACTGTATCTACAAACAGATGATTGCATACATTGTATCAGATATTCCAGGCAAATTATTCAGTATATTTCTAACAAGCTGTTAATAGCTACCGATTCAAAAAGCTGAATTATTTGCTGTTGGATTCACCTTACATAACCGTGAACAAACAGTGGATGGTAAGGTTTACCTTGACCAGGTAAATTAAAAACAGTTATCTGCTTTCTACTAGAATTGTTAGCATGTCTCAGAAAGTACCAAAATCACATCAGCTTTCTAACAATGTTCAGCCCCATGGCAGTTAACGCATTCTCTAACACAGTGCTTTCCCGTAACACACCAGGCTATAGTGGCTCAGCTGTAGAGCTTGAATTTGGACTGAGAAATCTTGCTTTCCAACCCTTAGCATCTTCACTGTTAATGCCAAGCTGCATAGCTTGGCAGGTCACATCTCAGGTCTATGACAAACGTGGGAACAGCTCGGTCTCCTGTCCCTGACCCTGTGTAGTGCTCATATTCCGTGCTTCCAGCCTGGAAGCCACTAGGCAACACAGCATAAGGTATTTTCTTGATGCTTGGGTACTGATAGTGAGGTTCTGTTATGTTCTTGTATTTATTTCCTGAGCTGTTGTCTGATGTTGCTACTTACAACGTATCTGGTATTATTTTCAGTGGCCCTGGCATGCTTTTTACTGGAAGTCAAATTTTGCAAACCCTGAAACTTTCTGAACCTTTTTTTTTTTTTGATGTTTGCTAACTAAATAGGGAGGGCTATTACGGAGTACATGTCCCATGTCACAATGAGAAAACTATTTTCACTCTGTTCTTAGAAATCCATAACTTAACTACTAGGGGGAGAATAACATCCAAAGTCACTGTGAACTGTATGATTCTGAAAGGGACATTAGAAAAAAGGACTCACAATAGAAAAAAAAGAAAAGAATAAAAAAGAAATCCTTGCATCTAGCATTAACATATTCCAGGAAAATAATAATGGACATTCTTAACCAAACTTTGATACAGGTTTACTTTGCAGTATTCCATATAACTATACACACATTCACACCATGCTTCTTAAAAATAAACAAGTGAAAGGTAAAAAAGTGCAACTGCCAAAGGAAGGTTATTTATGTTCAAACTGTACTGGAGAAATTAGTCAAGGGCAATTCATGCATGTGAAAATATGATTTCTAACACTACCAAGGTCGATAAGACCTTAGGGAGTAAATGCTAACCATACAAATCAAAGATGCCTAGAGGCGGTTTTGAAGATGAGTGGCAAGGCTTTAATAGTTTTAAAAAGCCTGTTAATAATCCAAATGAATAAGCAATGATACAAGAAGAGCAAATAGCTTGTTTATGAAAGGAACAAACCACTGCTAGATGTCTTTCTTTCCATGGATTGGATTGCCCAAGCCCAAAATCATACGCTTCTCTCCTACATTTCTTTTCTGCCCCACAATTCCTGACATTATACCCACTTAAACGGGAGAAAGCAGTGACACTTAATCAGGCTGTTTAAGGAGAGTTCAGATGGTTCACAAGGTTTTCGCTTGACTGCCTGAGCCTACCCTGCCATTTGCCCCATTATAAGGTCCCATCCCACACTTATGGTAGGAGTATATTCACAGAAGTAAGTATCTGATTCTTTCTCCAACCTGAAAAATGAATAAAGACGCCAACCAGTCTAAATGAATCCGAGCTGCCAAATTAGTTTGGTCGTTAAATTTTAATGAAAAGACAACTTCAGTGACCAAGTCACTTTTATAGGAACGTTTCACCTTTTCCCAAGATGTCTAAACAGAAATGAATTTTATCTGAAAATGCATACTGGATACCGATTTTTTTTTTTTTTTTACCATGGTACATGAACAAAAAGCAAATGGCTTTTTTTTTTTCCCCAAAAATTGAAAATTGACAATTTTTCATTTTAAGCCCAGACCCTGAACTAAGAGAGTACTTCTGACTAGCTGGCCTCAGACACTCCTTTGGTTGCCACTATTGTAATATCTAAACATCTCTTAAGTTTCAGGTTGTCTTTTCAAAACATTAGGTAAGTTAGAACATCCACATTTCCCACACAGCTCAAATATCTGGGATACACATCTAGTCAAAGAGATCTGAAATCAAAGTGATTTTTAAAACAACTTTTTGAAGCAACTCAGTTTGAGTCATTAAAAATAGCATGAATTACTAACAGGATTAGTTTGTTTCTGAGTCAGACCCTCCAAAACCTAAACAAAGATGAATTCAGAATAGAGCTGGCAATTAGAACTCACTGTGTATTTATTCGTTTCTATTAATAATTAATAGTAGGTTTTTGAATGTTCCTGTATTGTGCTATTATCTCACATTTTAGGAAATACAATCCATGATAACATGCTGATTTTATTATTGAAGAAATTCAAACCATTTTTTATGTTGCTTCTATGTAGGCAAACTGTTAAGTTGCCACAATCCCTTTCATCACAAACTCTTCACTTTCTCATGCTCCTATTAAAAATTCCGATGGCTCTTCCAATCTGGTCCTCTTCTCTTCTTGGTCATTGCGTTTTAATAGCTCTGCCATCTTGATGTCAGAAAAAAAGAGGTTGACTAGATATGCAGATTCCTCTGATTTAGGGATAGGGTAATTAATCTGGCTTATCCAGAACCCCAGCATGAGCAAGCAGCAAAAGTCAGAATAATGAGAAAACGAAGATGCTGTGGAGAGCAAATGAAAGTAGATACTTATGGACCAGTTGAAAACAGGGAGAAGACTGCAACCTGAAGTCATGCAACCAATTTAAATCTGTTGGAAAAGGGCGCAGGATGAAAAGAAGGAAGGCAAAGAGGGAAGCCATCAGCCAAACACACAAAACTGCTGCATTCAACTTCACAGTTATGACTCCAGGCAGAAATTGGGTCGAAATTGAGCAGATGATAGTGGAGTGTGTATATCTGAGAGGTAGGAGGGCAAGTGTTGTTAATCTTGATGTCAGAGACACTTGTGTTACTGCATGAATCCTTCCTGTCTTTTTGGCCTTTTAATCTTTATCTGTTTAATCTTTCTCTGTTTTCATTCTTTTCCTCTGTTCCTTGGTCTCAGGGCCACTATGGAGTCAGAAATTAGAGAATTTGATTGAAATTTCCAAAAGGGTGAAAGAATATTTGATCACACATAAGCACAGTTTGATCAGCAAGGCTAGTAGTCATCAAAAAGTAAGTGCCACAGCCTCCTACTTTTTTTTCCCTACGTAGAAGTGTACTGACTCCTACTCCTATAAGACAATGCATTGACTTTAACGAAGAGGAGGTTTTCACAGTCCTCTCGCTCTGGAGAGGGTAAAAGTGCTGGGTAAACTGCATGGAAAATACAGATGGAAAATACAGTAAGACCCCATTACACTTATTACAGTCAGTGGTTATCCTGGCAAATACCTCACTGAAGAATATACGGAAAGCCCAGAGTCACAGCTGTCCCAGACTTCTTGGGGGTCTTGAGACTAGACCTGTACAGGGTTGATTCCTCACATAAAATTTCTCCCTCCCTCCTTTCCTCACTTCAGAGAAGGAAGAGAAGCTAAAACATGGGTCCTCTTCCTTGAGATGAGTTGGTAAAGATCAAACATTATTTGCATGAGGTTTCCAGTGACATTTTGCCAGAGGACAAAGGGCTGTATGGGCCAAGACAAACCAGAAGCTCTACAAGTGGAGGACGACTGTGTTTGTTGGCTGAGTTTGAGAATCAGTTGAAGCCAGACTACAGAGCCAACAACAGCTGTTTCTAAAGTTTTTTGGTTTTTTTGAATGTCAGCACAGCATGCAAGTAATTTGTTATGGACTTGAACTGGAGAAGCCAAGTATATAGTATTGTGGAAATGAAATCCAAAGATATAATATTTCAGGTTAGGAGACCTGTAGCTGGTAAGCTGAAACTACTATTTCTGTTTGCATTCCAGTTTCTGGCTTGGTCACAGCACTCTTGTATCCCAATATATTTAACTTAAATGCGCAGGTATTGCTTCACATGCACTTCTTTGGCTTTTTTCAATGCATACAAACATGTTCACAATGTTTTAGAACTACCACCAGACTTTAGTAGCAGCAAAATCATTTTCTGGTTTTTCTGTTTATTAGAGTGCAATGAAGACTTCTGCCTGTGGGTGCACCTGGAGTTTGCTGAAACATCTTGCCTAGTATTCCCAACATATTCACATAAAACTAATCAGCTGCCCTAAGACAAAAAAGCCACTGGTCCCTGCCTGCACACACCACTTTGAAAGGTAGAAAGAGTGAAGTTGTACAGACTATAGATGATGTAAAATTAATACATAACCTATTAACAGGAACAGTATCATACTTACTTGAGGCCCTCTGTAGCTGTTGGGGTTGACTGTCATGGTTTCCCTCAAACCCTCTCCTCAACTAATCTCTCATATCCACAGTTTTGGTAGGCTTTCCCATGGGGCATGCAAGGAACATGTTGCTCTCCACATACAGGTTAGAGGCCTATACGGGGCATCTTCTTTGGAGACATTTTTAATCCTGCATGAATTCCTTAGCACGGTTGCACTACTGCACCTTCCAAATGGCTGGCAAAATCCACACCATCGTCTTGGATGTGGCAATAGCTAAGTGTTAAATGAGGTGGTCCTAAATGGAAATTTGATTGCCCAAAGAGACAGGCAGGTATTTTCAAAGAATATTTATTGTTACGGTAGCTAATCTGAAGTGTTTCAGAGTTACTTTAGGACAAATTCAGGACTAACACAAGGAGAAAGAACCAGAAAAAATGTAATAGCCTGTACCTTGTTTTCTTATTTAAGACGAAAGTGCCATAAAATATTTTGTATAAATAGGTAGGAGTAATAAAACCAAAGGGGCATGACCAATTAAAATGTACATTATTTTCAGAGATAAGAGGCATATCAATTAAGATGATGTTTCAACCCATCTATGGTAAGTTATATTAGCTGAGGATCTGTCCCTAAATATTAAAACAGCAGTCCTGACACTTTACTTTTTTTTTCCAATTCTAGACTTTAAAGACACTTTGCAGTTCAGCGGTACAGGGTAAGAGAAACTCTACTGCATGCTGCTTCTGGGTGATAACACAGCTGTCATCTGCACCAAAATCACTACACAATTGTTCGGGTTTTCTAAAAGATGGAGTGAAAAATAACTACCTAACTATATGCACATAGGCAATTTTAGCTAAGTAAAATACAATTATACTATCCAGAATTTCTTTTGGACACGATTAGTTACAAACGTCCCTTGTCCTATGAAAATGTGCCAGGAAATTTTAATTGACTGCAAGTATCCAAGGTTGCCATTTAACACATCATCTGAAAGATGAATTTATTGGGCCCACACTTAACTACCATGTAACCTGCATTATGGTTTACAAGATGGAATGATTTTGTTTTACATGACAGTTATTGGGCCTACTTCTACTCGCAGTTATGCCAGTGAACAATTTGGAACAAGTCCATTAAAATCAGTGGCTCTATAAAATCAGGATAAAATTAGACTCAGGCCCACCATGCAATTTAGTAATATTTGGTATTACAAACTAGGCCAGTCTTCTGCTTTTCCAGTTGGTAGCAAGGGGAACCAAGCACCAGATAATCACATACTTCTAAGATAAAAGATGCCTACATTAAGCCTTGGCCCTTCCACAGAGACCCAGGTTCATATACCTTGTCTGACATGACACACAGTGTGCTGAGACCACTGCATGCATGTATATTCCCTAGCACTTTGGGAGGACCCCATCATGAAAATGCAGAAGAAAAGTGAGGAATTCAGAAAGGGATTTTTTATTATAATAACATTTACCTGCAAATCACTTAAGAATTACAGATTCTTTTTATTAAGATTGAAAGTTTTGAGCCACTTTCTCTTATACGGTTTGAGCTTACCTTTTCTTGTGAGTTCAAGGTTTTCCATAGCTTTAGATCAGGCAGGACTTTGTCTTCTGTTTCCTGACAGGGTTATCATGCTGTACAGAACAGCTTTTCTCCTAGTATGGACTTCTGGTTTTTTACTCTTTCTTCAAATTCAGAAGCTCCAGACCTTCCTGGGAACAGCAGTACAGATCCAGGCTTCATGAAGTGGGTCTGCTTCTGGGGTGCTTTCAAAGTGGATGTCCTAACTTGCAGTCTTTACTTCTCTGCAGTAGAACATCCTTATAGGGTTTCCTGAAATGGAGAATCACAGCTTAGACCTCAAGAACAAAAAGGGCAAGGTGATTAGCATGTGCTGTAGTATGAAATGACAAACATTATCTACTGCCCACAACCAGTTTTCATGATCTCCAAAAACCAAATAGTAAACACACAATAAGTAGTATTCAGGTGCTCTACCTGATAGAAGCTTTCTTTTTATATCAATCATTAACATTATGTATTTCTGTAACTTATTTATTGTAATACTCAAGTCAGAAGCCCAAATATATAAGGGGACTATAAAAATACTAGTAAGTGAAGTTTAAATTCAGCATTTGGTGAAGGTATGCTCTAAGCGTGTAAGCTAACAGGTGGGGGGGTTTTTTTGTTGTTTTCTTTCCAACTGTTGTTCTAGAAATAGTAATTTTAATATATACTCAATTTGGAAGCTTTTGAACAGAACTAGGTATAACGTGTTACTCATAATCTGTCCTGTACAAATTAGCATTAGGTCACTGCACAAGCCACTGTACTTAAGCACAGCTCTGGGCCAGAGACAGTGGGAGTAGAAAGGAAATAAGATGCTGTATCAAGATAGAAACACAGGGATTTGTTCCCCTGCTTAAGAAATGAGCTAAATTATTATTACTTTCTTGGGAAATTCACACTCTGAAGTGAACAAACACAACCCAGTGACTCTTGTCCTCTCCCTTCTATTGTTGGTGTTGCATTACCAAATACTGCTCATTGCTTGAGTTTTCAGATTGTAAACTGTTGCTAACCAACAGCTTTACAAGGATCACATGTATACGAGAAACAGTGTTTCCTTCCCAAGTCCACTGACAACCGGCTGACTTGAAAAAGTATGTTTCTATCTACTACAGCACATGTACAGGTTGATAGCTTTCAAATGATCCCATTTATGTTAGAACTGGTAATGTGATATTCTATTATTTCATTGAAAATAAAATGTATTGAGACATTTCACATTGTTTTTCATTTTCCTTCTGTTTCAATATTCTTTTAACTTTGATTTGTGCCATCTAACAACTAAAAGTTATCCAAAATAATTGTTGCACATTACATCCATTACATTAAAGATGATCTGTGTTTATAAAATGAGATTGTTTTATGAATAAAATACATTGAGAAAATATAGCTGTCTCAACAGCAATTTTGTCAGTTAAAAATACAGTGATATAGCTTGAATTTCTACACTTCAGTGCATCTCATGAGGGAGTGAAATGCTTATTAGATGGTAGCATACATTATTCTCCAAATCTTCTTTTATATGCCTATTTTAAGTATTTGATTATTGCCTAGCTAATAATAGGTGCTTCTTCAGTCAAAGAACAGACTAGAGAAGATAGTGTAAATTGTAGCATATAATTGTTCACTGACTGCCATTGAAAATGTTTAGCTACTACTGTATGACAATCTTCCGCTGGTGTCTGCAGCCACTGTTTCATGTAACAGAAATTAAAGCTGTGGGAATCAGGAAAAACCTACCCAGAGAGCAATCCCACCCCATTCATTTTTAAGTGCAGAGAATACTCCAGAGGACAGGCAAGCCCACCTGGGGCCAATGAAAAGAAATCACACCAGTCATTGATTTATTGGGGGCAGAAGATGGGTGGTGAAAAGGCTGTGAACCTCCCAGTTCCTTAGCACTGCCTAGCACAGCTCATTCCCTGACTTTCCTCCTGCTCCTTCACCTTGGCCACCACAGTAACCACACAGAGACACATTTTGCCTGCATCCTACATCGAACATGCACAGAACTGCATCTGAATTGAATCTGGAAGGGGCCAAGGAGGCTGGTAGCCAAAAACTATTTCTGAGGCTGTGTTATGGAGGAGGATCTTGAGAGCATGGCAGTTTGGTGAAACAGAGCAATGAGGGGCTTCTGAGCCAACCACAAATGGATCAGCATGTTGCAGACACAAACAGACTGAAAAGACCCGAAAGCTGCCCAGAAAAGAGCAAGATGTGAAGGAACTGATGCAAGAAGTTACTCTTGGAGTCTGATGATTTTATCTTTCAGCACATTCAGAGATAACCTTCAAGGAAAAGATAAATGGATAAGCCCACTTTTGAATTGAAAAAATATGTGGCTCATCCCCTAGCCTCCAAAGATTTTAATGAAGTGATTAGAGATGGACCTATGTAACATAAATTGGAAGCATTTCAACCACTCTTTTTCCTCTCTATTGTCAACAAATACCTCAGAGCTAGACTGGAAGCAGCACTAGCTGGTCTCAGTGACAAAGACTACACAGGGTATTGTGGGACAGAAGAAAATGTATGTCTTTACTTTTATGAGTGCCAACTCACAGGCTTGCCACACATGTTCAAGAGGATGTTAATTTTCTGAACAACTACAGGTGCTCAAACCATCCTGGCCCATTGCTTCCTACCCCCAATCAGAACACTCACAGATTACTGTGGGCAGTTTTGCAATAAGCCAGTTGGGTTATCCAACCCTTTAACACTTAGAGAAGCCTTTGTATCCAGCAACAATGTAACAGGGAAGGTGCCAACAGATCCAAATGGGCTCTGGAATGATTTATTCATCCTAGGCTTCTAAGCCCCTTTTCCTCAGTATTAGTACTAAGATTAATGTGTCCCATCAGTGTGCTGCCAACAGGAACTTTAATAAAAGCAAGAACAACTAGTTGGCTCAGCTTTCTTTCTACTTCAGGTTAGGACATCATAAAAACAGAAGCCTACAAAGGCTTTCCCTTTAATTTACTTATTTTACAAAATGAAAGTAATTTCATTTAATCTAATGAAAACACACAGATTACAGGAACATAAGTACATCACTGCCTAAAGTCATTCATTAGCCAATTTTTTAAAAGGATAAATGTAATATATTTGCATATTTTTAAATGGTGCATATGCATCTTAAAAGTTTTTAAAAACTTAGTGTAGACAGATGTATTTGAACATAACCAAAACACAACATACACAATACTTAGGAAGGATGCCAGATTCATAATGGCAAGGAGTGAGATCCATAGAGTAAATGACAGACAGGATGTATCTACAACGTAACATTAAAAAATTTGTTAGATGTGAAGGAATACTTGTTTATACAAGTATTGTCAAAACTTAGTCCCTTTCAATTCTGTCTATCCACATCTATTACTGTGGACGATAAGAGTGTACCATGCTGATGGTCTTGGCAGTATGGACACTTGCCCTGTATTTCACATATGCCATTAAAGTTTTCAACTGCCAATGAATCACAAGCAGCTGGGCTAGATTTTGCCGCAGATGACCTTGGGCTTAAGAACTCCTTCTCTTCACTAGGCCTTCAATGACACAGTTTCTACACCCTAGATCCTCAAGTCTCCAATTTCAAAACTCAAACCCATCAAAGTCTGTCCAGAAAAGCTTGAAGAACACACCTAATGAATGCTATTTGAAAACATAACAAAAAAAACCCAACCAAAAACTCTGTGTGCAGAGTTGCTGAGACAGTTTATGACATTCTAACAAACTGCTGTGTGACAAAATCACCTAAATGGGCTGTGAAGGCTACTGCAGACCGTATACTGCATATTTGAATGCATAAAGTGTATCCCTTTGGCATGTAACTGCAAAGCTGCCTAAGCCATTTAAAAGTAAGGTTTCAAATTCATTCCCAATCACATTGCTATACTACAAAATGTCCCCATTTCTACCTGAGAGATGTTTTAAGTTCTTTTTCTTATGGTCACCAATCTTCCTGCCTTCTTTTGTGGAAAAAGTATGTACGCGTGCTCGCATACTTCTCTTTTCTTTCTTTCCATCCCCTGTACCAATTGTTCACCTAGATCAGGCACAAAAACTGCAGAATTGCTGGGTGGTGGTGATGGGTGAGTGGAGCAGAAACTCCATTTCCCCCTAAAAGGCAGAGGTCATTCAACTGAAAGAACAGAAAGGCCTTTTATTCCTATAAAGAAAAGAAGAGGAAAAACTCTTCACAGTGAAAATGAAAAATATTGTATTTGAATCCTGGGAAGAACTGGTTCTTCCTACACTGGAGAATAGTCTATTCACAGCACAATTCGAATAGCCTTTAGCTTTTCAAATATCTGCAATTGGCAAAAAGGATAATACACATCTGTTTACATTTATTTTTATTTTTAGAAATTATTTTATGAGCACAGTATGTATATCAGACTAAGACATTTCATGTTATTCCATTCAAATGAGGAAGTTAAAATTTCTTAATCATCTCAGACACTTAGATTTGAAACTTCACCTATTTGGCTGTTATTGCAATGATAATATAGTGTAGTAGGCTTTGATTTGTTGCCTCAGATTTTTAATGATTACTCCTACAAAAGTAGAACTTGCAACCGGCAAGAAAAAAAACCCTGGGAACGTAACATATATCTAAAGGTCTAAATGGATATATAAAACTGCCAAATATTTGACTAAATTCAGAATAATATAGTATTCAGTGAACCCCACTTTTTTGTTTTCTGAAATATCTTACAATAATTTTGAAAATTCTCAATTGTTTTCTAAAAATACATGAAATGTAATCCTTGAATTGCCAATAATTTGTAATTACAAGTGGCAAATGCTTGCAAAGAAAGAATTTTGTATAATGGTGGTTGGTGATATAAGTGTTACATTTCTAGCGTTTTATTAGCTACATTGTGTAAATCAGTCAACAACGTACAAATTGAGAACTGTAAAAGGTAAAATTGACATTTAGCACAGAGGAATTTCAAATAGAGGTAATTATATCATTTCTTTAATCAAAGGACACAAGCAATATCACATGACATATCTAATCTAACCATAGAGGTGTAGATTTGGTTAGGAATACTTAAGTTTAAAACCAGAGTTCTCAGTTTATGCTGTGCTCAGAGAATACCAGCAAAATGGAAATTCAGAACGTTACAGTCAGAACAAAAATTTCCTGCATACAAGTTGTCAAGCTTTTCATTTTAAGCTTTACATTTTGTAAAGACTCCCACTATTAAGCTTTTTACTAATTGTATTAATAAAGAGTGGCAGACATATACTGTTGCTGATATTAACCTGACAATAATAATGAATTTTTAATTAAGAAGTATGATTTTGTCTGTTATAAAAAGTTGGAAAGAGAGGTAGACTCATTGAACCCAAGTAGAATGATTTATCCCAGTTTCTGCAGAGAGTTTGGAAAGAACTCATCAGATAAATGGCTTGAGGAATCAATCTACCTCTAAATTTTATTTTACCAGCTCAAACTACAACCAATAATTTCTCGTAAAATCCTATGCTCATCTGGATTTGAAATAGGGGTAGACCCAAAGTCTTGTCTGTTCTAATGAAAGGTTGATGGCCTGCCTCTACCTTCCTGCATTAAGCTGTTTTCTGTTAGAAGTTATTAGGTTCTGTTGGGAGGAAAAAAATGCCATCCACAAGTCCTATTTTATTTCTATACCATCTTCACTTCTCCATTTTACTATTGCTGTTGTTTTTAGCTCATTTGCATGTCCTATCTCATGCTGCCTTTGAATAGTGACTGAAAACAATTTGTCCCAGTCCAATACCCCAGATTTTGAGAAAGTCTGAACATGGATCCAAAAGTTCGTAATGGGCCGAAACAAATCACCACTGTAAAAACCCTGAAGTATGCAAGAATCCAGGCTGAGATGCCTTACAGTGTGAGCCTACTTGATCTTGAGAGTTGAGAGCAGAATGTGGTTGGCACCGATAGGATTATTTCATTTTTGGAGAGCAGATCATGCAGGCATGTACCCAGGGTAAGGGGGAGCCGTACAATTATGTTTTTCTGAACTAGTTAAACCATCTCTAATTAATTATGATGGTTTCAGCTAAAACTTTCCAGATGAGCAGTTCGAGCTGGACTCAACAATGAACAATCATTGTGTTACTGAAATGCTCTGGTATATTCCAAGTCCTAACTTTTTGATTCAATGAAAATACCAAAAAATGAGCAGCATATGTTATCTCAATCCAGGAGATTTATAAAACTTAGATATCTTGTGATTGTGTTGCTACTTTAGCAGGATAAAAATTCCTTTTCACCCCCTTCACTTTTGCTAAATTCCCCCCTAGCTGTGTCTTAAAAATGTCAAACATACTTTACTGTTTCCAAATAAACACATCATTTTTGGCAGAATTAGTAGGCAAGAAAGGTAGGGGCACTGTTGTTATAGGAGTTCATATAAAAAGAAAATTTTAATGTTTCAAAATTTAAGACTTTCCTAAAGTTTTAAAATACATCCTCCCTGACTCCATCTGTATTATTGTCAAAAGCATTATGAAGTGTCCCTTTGGAAAAGTAAATCTGATTAATTAGCATCAGTCTCCATTGTAGAATTCAACAGCTATATAAACAGCCATACACTTTTCTTAACAAGTATTCTATTATTGTTTTCAGCATTGTTTAAATCTAAAATGATTTAATTGTTTAACCATTGTGTTCTATGCATTGTTTGCAAAGTTTGTCAAGTGAAAAGAATTTTTCTTACAGTGCTCTAGAATGATACTGAAACACACTTTTTCTTCAGAATTGCTCTAACACAGTATACAAAAGCAGGATTGCTTTTAAGTAGCAATTTGGCATATAAGAGGAAAGAAAGCAGAAAATCTGGAGACAACTGAGAACGCAAAAATGCCAGAAAACGGACTATTTCCACTGCAGTACTCTATTTCAATAGAAAACTTGTGTCATTTTTTATATCAATGAGATAAAAAGTGTTGCTTTCATAGTTATCTAGCAAGAATATGGTGATTTCAGCTGCACTTCTCCAGCAAAAAACTACCACTACATGGTAACAGTGCTGGGATATTGACTCTGTCCTGGCGGTTTAGCTTTTGTGCAAGAGGCTAAGTACATGGAGGCCACTACCCACAGAAATCCCCACATCTCGCAGAAATTACTGCGTTGAAGGCACTACTGCCCCATATCCTTGCTGATCTCAGTTCACAGACAAATAAAGCAGGACTACAGCTCTCAATCAGCAGCAAGGCAGCCTCTCAGGAAAGGGATTAACATCACCAGCTCCTCCTGGTGCCAGCCGACTATGGGCCAGTGAGGAGTAGCTTGTACTGCCTGCGCTGCATCAGCTTAATGCTAGAATTGCAAAGGCTTCATTTTTAGCCCTGGCAATCTAACATCTTTCTTTAATATTCACTTCATACAAACAATTTCAGAGGTCCCCTGGCACTCTGCACCAATTCAGCTAAAACATAGTTCCATTAAAAATTAAGAGAACAAAAATATGTGATATGTTTACTTCCATATTAATATCCACAGAAATTCTTTCACTGTGAACTGTAAATGTAAATATAAATCACAAAAAAAAAAGCAAACCCTCTCAATGTTTACTTGCTTGCAACACAAAAAGCAGGATTTCAACATTCACCAGAGCAACCATAAATAATATGGGCATCTTTAATTTGGCCTCCAATATCTTACCAACCTTGATTTATCCACAGACAAAACCAAGCATCTCTAATTTGCTAACCAATCACTGTAATTCTTTTCTTACCAACCAATAATTCTGCCATCTCTAATTTACCAATAAATAATTCTGCACTCTCAAATTTACTAACCGATAACGTGACCAATTTGCTGACCAATGATTGTGTCAACTGGCAATAGTGCCCCTAGCAAACAGTAATTTGCCAAGCAATATTTGGACCTTTTTGCCCCCTAGCAATAAAGAATTTTAGTGGTCTTTGATTCAGTATCTACTGCATCGCTCTGAAACTGTTCAATGTGGATAGTGAGTTTTTTACAAAGTATTTTCTTTCTGTGGGAATATTTGTTTACATTGACTGCTTAGAAATTGCACAAGTCTCTCTTAAATGTCCGTGAACCAGAATATTGTTTTCCCTTTTAGCAATATTAGCATTTGAGGGAAGCCTATTTGTTCTGTTAGCAGTATTCCTCTCATATTGCTAACTCCTCTGTTAGTACTGTTGTCATCATGCTGGGATTTGGCGACAATTCCACAGTGCTTGGAGCGTGTGCATTGGTAAAGCAGTGACACCGCTAGCCAGCTCTGTCGCCCTGCTGACCTTACCACCCAAGTTGATCCTGTCTGGGCAGAGATTTGAGCAGGAAGAGTTCATATGTAAAGCCATGTGATTGATTTGTTTTTTCTAATTTCTATGTCCCTTGGCTTGAGTGAAAAACAGGTCTTGAATTATTGGTTTCTTTAACAATAATAATGGCATTTTGAAGTCATGTAGTAACTTCTGCAATCAATTTTACCTCCAAGAAATGTTACCAGTTTTGTGTAATTTTATTAGTTCATATTAAAGCCATTAGCTAACACAACATTAGCTCAGTGAGCAACCACTCGAACACCCATTTTACAGGGGAAGTCTACAAGAGAATAAGGGCATAGCAGGAGTGACCATCAGTGCTGAAATTACTAAAGAATTTCCAAGCTCCAAGCTGCTGGCTCAGACAGCTACAGAAAATAAAATATTTGTAGGCTGTGGGCAAAATCACTGCAAAATTATACAACAGAATATTTGCAAGGTGAGAGACTGTGAGTTCGGGCACAGCTCTATGCAAAAGACAATAACTGCACCAGCCCACCATATATTGTTCCTTGTAACCAACCTCCTAATAGTTGACTGATTAATTTATTGCATATTCCAGGAAATGATTCAAAGCAACATTAATTCCAAAGCAGAACAAAATTTTGAGATTTCTAACTTTTACAAGAAAAAAAAGACATTTGCATTTTAAATTCATATAAAAATATGAATTGATTCTGTTAAAATTTCATCCTGGAAGTAGCAGACTGGAAACACATGCTAAAACTACACTGCAGGCACCCTTCTTTATCTTTTTCTTCTCCATCTTGTGGGATAAGCACAGCCTAAGCAGCACTGTTGCTTATCACTTTTTTCTTCCTGAAGTCTCCTGGCATTCTTGAAAGAAGAGGCAGAAATGCCGTTCTGGGTGGCTTTTCCTTTAGAGGCGGTTGTGAATAAGGAACGTTAGCCAAGAAGGAAAAGGAGTTGGCCAAGAAGGCAGGAATTCCCAGAAGGCCGGAGGTTTGGTATGTTTAACGTTCTCTTGGTGCTGAAGGAATAAGCATAATACAACTGAAGCTGTACTAAAACTTATTTCCCGAATCTAGTTATATGGCAAAACTAAAATATAAAAACTCACTATCTGAGTTTTAAGGCCAAGTAACAACTCTGATGATAGCTTCAGTAGTATTTCTGGTGAAGATTTCAAATAGCCATAACATTGGGTTTTTTTCCACAAAAATATTTGTTTTACAAGCTTGGGCTTGTTAAGTTTTCAGTGACAAACATTTCATTAGCCAATACTGGGAAGATTAACTTGAATACAAAAAGCAATACCTTTTATCTGGCAAGCATGAAA
Source organism: Aptenodytes forsteri (assembly GCF_000699145.1). Taxonomy (NCBI): domain Eukaryota; kingdom Metazoa; phylum Chordata; class Aves; order Sphenisciformes; family Spheniscidae; genus Aptenodytes; species Aptenodytes forsteri. The sequence continues at coordinate 3,027,646 of NW_008795037.1, forward strand.
AGTAGGTGTGATGAGATAAAGGCACCAAGAATGTGTGTGCATGCATCTCTTCCTCCTATGAAGCAGAAGAGGGTGCGAAAATGTCCTAAGTAGGAGATGGAGATTGCTGAGGCCTAACACGTGAATGAAAGATAATGGTGTAGGACAAGACACAATGAATGTGACGGCAGAAATTTACAGAACTAGCAGAGGGACAAGATGGTCAGTCAGAGTGCAAGTAACAGAAAACAGGAATGTGTCTACACCTTGAAAGATGAAACACCTTGGGAAGATGGTTTTGCCTTGTCTGGTTAAATTTTCTACATTAGAGTACTATTGATTTTCCTAAGTATATAGGATACTGTATATACCCCATTCTGCTACCCTTACACAGGTTAATTCTTTTATCCATTTCAAACCCAGTCAATCAATAACGGTGATCAGGTAGGTTGTGAAATTGCCTGGAAAAAACATCTACAAAGTAAACCCAATACAATGGCCTGTCTATGTGACTTAAAGCTTAGCACAGCACTGAAAATCACTAATGGAACACTGTGCAGTTTGTTCATGCTACGAGCAGTCAAGAATCATGCATAATGTAATAGTGCATCTGCTAACAGCAGCTCACACAAGCTAATTTAATCTTGTTTTAAACTAGACACAAGGAATTAATCTTTAAAGCTGCTCCCGTGATTCTCTTTGGCCCTTAAAATATCGAGGGTCTTTCCACCTCCCCATTTACAATACTGTAAAGGGATGCATTTCAGTTATCATCATGTATTTACACTTCATCTACATTAGCTGGAAAGTGGATGCAACTCCATAATTTATCAGTCTTAAAAAGCGTATTGCTGGCCCAGTCCAGAAGCTGTGTTTTGTGTTGTCACATCTGAAACTGGTATTAAGTCTCAGACTCTACTGTGGAAGTTAGATTCCCTAAATAATTAATATTTGAAAAGAAATAAATTACTCCTTTTCCCCTCAGGTTTAGTTTGGCTGTATTAATTACACAAGACTGTCTCACAGCTATTTCTGGTGTAGAAGTTACCTTTAATATTATTATTAGTATTATTGTCTTAATTACTTGTATTGCTACAGTGCTATTGTGTTTGGTACTGTGCAAACACTGAAAAAGACAGTCTTCACCCCAAATAACTTATCACCCAAGTATAAAAAAGATACAGACAGATTGGAGAGCACAAAAGCGAAAAACAAAAAGCAATATTGATGAGAAAGACAAGAAATAAAATACTCATATATAGTAAACTTGATTTTGGCAAGATTTCAAGTTGGGAGCTTTATCATGAATTTTTGGACCTATAGCCAAAGAGAAATTTTAATAGGGCTTTGAAAGACAACAATGAATTACCTTTGCAAATGTTCATGGCAAGCTCCTTGTAAGCATAAGGAAGACTGACAGAAGAAAAATGCTCATAGGAAAAAGTAACAAGTGGGAGGTGGAGACTGGTCAGTCATTATTCATCAAGATTGGTGAGGCATATGATGTCTTGATATTGAGAGGAGGATGGTAGGTAATGGGAAAGGAAAGAGTGGACATGAAAACATGTATTTTACTATGAGTTTGATGGAGCTAACGGAAGAAAAACAAGGCAGGAGGGAAAGAAGTAGTATAGGTAAATGTGCTTTGCAAAAGGTTTGTGCATGTGCAAGTGAAGCAATACTATATTTCAAGCAGAGTTTAGTATGCAATAAGCAACAGAGGATGATGAGAATCTGGAAAAGAGTTTATGCTGCACACAGGACAGGACAGACTCTCTTTCAGAAATGGTCTTCCAAAATAATCAACAAGACCAAGACATGGCCTGGACATCAAATACTGGGCTAAGGGATGGTGACAGTAAGTGACGGTACCAGGATGTTGGACACTGCAGTCAACAACAGATATGCTGAAATGAGGTTTGGTTCTTGTAAACAGCTGTCAGCAAAAGTTTAAAGCTCTACTTAACTGTGATACATTGAACACTCATGGAGAAACATTAGGTGGTGACAGGCCAACATCATACTTCAAAGAAGGCAGAAGTAAATCTGTGAGGTTTCTGACTAGGGATAGTTGTCGAGTTTGTATTTGTGGACTATGTATCTCAGAGATAACACACAGAAAGAATACCAAAGTGCAAGCAAAGGATACACACATGAAGTTGAAGAGCTAGTGCAACCTCCCTGCTCATTGCAGGGGGGTTGGATTAGATGACCTTTAAAGGTCCCTTCCAACCCAAACTATTCTATGATTCTATAAGGACAGACTCATTGGAATCAAATGACAAAGCCTGAACTTGATTTAGAGGAGAACATCATCAGAAAGTAGTTCAACAAATTTAGAGCAGAGACAGAGAAGGAAAACAATGAGTAGAAGTGCTACAAAAGAGGCCAAGAACATTTTTTAGATAGACAAAGTTAAATTGTGTTTGTATGATGAAGGGTTAGCCCAGTATAGAGATACATGAAAAAGATACGGTCAGAATAACGACAAGTATAAAAAGGTCACCAGATGGGGATGAAGTTAGAGGAAAGAGGCTAAAATGGAGAAACAAAACAACTGTCATGCACTGTGAGAGAGGAGGAAGAAAATTTTTCAGGAAGGAGAGAGAAAGCAAGCAGGGAAGGCAAAGAGGTGGTTTCAATTTTTCTTGGGAAAATATGAACTCCATCAGGATTTTGAGTAGCAAGCAAGTAGTAATAACATAAAGGTGACCTGGACTGTTGGCATAGGCTCTAAATAAAATGCAGAGCAACAAAAAATACATTATGAAAGCCATGTGCTTTCATTTCTGGTAAAATTTGATATTGATCTGTAGGCAAGCATGCTAGCAAGCAGCAAACATGACAGAACTTGCTTGTTTACTCAGGTCTAGAATGAAGGAAAACACTGTACTTTTGTGGCATATTAGACTTGTAGGAATAGCGGAGTTCGGTCAATGCCAACCTTCCACGATTTTCAAGTTCAAGTTTAGATTCAAGCCAGCTTTCCAAACCCAGTTGGAACCCTCAGGTTTTATTCTGCATCCTAAGAAATACAAATATTCCCCAGATCTTCTGGAAAACTATAAATTGAAGTCCTTTGAAGCCTGTTTAAGACCACTTCAGAGGTTGGTGAAGTGTTGCAGTTGGAGCATTCACTGAGGACTGTTCATAAAATACCTCTGCTTAAGCTTTAAATATAAACAAGCCTCATGAGATTCAAATCAAAGTATCTCCCACTCTGATTTATAGTAAATGTTTAAGGGACAAATAAGAAAAAAACAGAGAGTCTGATAAGGACAATCTTTATACAGATCCAAACTAATAATCAGAGAAAGAGTTCTCTAAACCCATTCAGACTACTTCTTGTTAACATGCATTAATAATATTTCTTTAAACAGTTTCTGAATACTTGGCTCTGACCTTAAAAACGCACAATCCAAAGATAGTCAAAGTAGTCAGAGAGCAGGAGAAAAAGAATAACAATAATAACATTATACAATTTATACATGTCAACTTGATTCACAATAAGCACAGCAGATATTTAAAAGGGACTTAAATGTCAACAGGGTGTTATGAATGAAAGAACAGAATAAACATCCATTATGTTACAGAGTATGTGAAAAACTGCATGGAAAATAGAAATCAGTTTGATTTAAGATTATGAACCCATAAATTCACTTGTACTTCTTACATGTTAAGCCTGTCTCATACAGTACTTATTATTATTTCTAAAGGAAAAAAACCCCTAACATCCTGTATAATCATTAGAATTTACTGGCTCCTTGTGTTTCCAGAAAATACTTTGTTGACTCCATTCTCATTTATAATTAATTTTAAGCTCCTTTCTGTTTGTTTTAAATGCATCTTTGTAAATAATATGAGCGATAAAACCTCTTTCTGTATGTACACACATGCACACATAAGTGATATATAATACATACATTCAAAAAATGCTTATCATGCCTTTTCTCTTAGATATTTAATGTAATTTTAATACAAGATATTCAGTATAAACAAACACTTGAAAAGAGCATTTAGCAGAATTTCCTTTAAAATTAGACTTGAGGCTGTGAATGAGGCCTGAGCTGCAGAGCTTCTTCATGGCCATAAAAGGAAAGTTTAAGTAAACAATACACTGTTTTTATTTAAAAAAAAAAAGAAAAAAGAGAAAAAAAGAAAAATCATCCCATGCCAAGCCCAGTCAAAATGCATTATTAGGGTGTCCGGGAAATTATAGCTTGTGTCCATTAGTCCTTTCAGGGTTAATATTGATGCAGATATTATTTCTATCCATGGTACCATTTATTTGAAATATTATGACTGGGAGTAGCTGCAGCAGTGAATCAAATCAATTGATAGAGCAGTTAGCCCCGCAGTCAAGGCTGCCTTTACACCGTGCAGCGAGCATGAAATATTATGGAGATTGTTCTTTAAAGTGATCACTTTATCATCATTTGTCTGCAGCCCAGGCTATTCTGTGAATGAGCGGAGCTGCAGAGCTTCTTCATGGCCATAAAAGGAAAGTTTAAGTAAACAATACACTGTTTTTATTTAAAAAAAAAAAGAAAAAAGAGAAAAAAAGAAAAATCATCCCATGCCAAGCCCAGTCAAAATGCATTATTAGGGTGTCCGGGAAATTATAGCTTGTGTCCATTAGTCCTTTCAGGGTTAATATTGATGCAGATATTATTTCTATCCATGGTACCATTTATTTGAAATATTATGACTGGGAGTAGCTGCAGCAGTGAATCAAATCAATTGATAGAGCAGTTAGCCCCGCAGTCAAGGCTGCCTTTACACCGTGCAGCGAGCATGAAATATTATGGAGATTGTTCTTTAAAGTGATCACTTTATCATCATTTGTCTGCAGCCCAGGCTATTCCTTCCTGCCTCGCTTCCCTGTTGGGTTAGAGCTGTCATAACTCAATCAGCCGTATAATGCTGTTCATAGCACCTCCGTAGCAGGTATTGAACCTGTCAAGGGCCACTGAGGGAATTATACTTATCCATTTTGACAGCTAGCAACACCACTCTGATATTTATGTCAGTTTATATATGTATGATATGTATTTCTTAAATGTAATTAGAAGCCTGTTTGTGTGTGATATATCTGAATTGCCCAGAGCTGCCCATGATTAAGACATTGATTTCTAACCTTGTGCATTACTGGAGAAGGGAATATGACAAGCTCCATCACTCAGGGGTTGCAGCTAACCTCTTCTGTCTATATAGATCATATGAAATTGTCACTATTGTTTATCTGTCCAGCAAAGTTGACTACAAAGCAACTGTTACTTTAGTTTGCTAAATAAACTAAAAGACTGTAAACCAAACCATCATCCCCATCCCTCCAGAGCACTTGTTTTGCAGCTGTGTTACTCGGAGTAAGGTCACAAAAGCAGACCACACTCTGAAAGCTGAGTGAAGATCACCATCATGTTTGCTACACTTGTTCTCATAGGTATCTAGACCATACTACTTGGATTTCAAAGTGACATTTTTGTAGATATCCTACCTGCCAAGCAATAGAAAATATACTGTATTTCAGTTAAAAAGGGAATAAAGACAAACATGAACAAACAAAAAAAGCCCCCCAAAACCCAACAACCTCTTTATGCTTATTTGTTTATTTTCTTATGGTTTCAGAATGAGATTGTTACACAAAATATGTGTGTATGTATGATCAACCTCTCGACTTTTTTCCATCTTAATATCCTACTGGTTTGAGGAGATTATATTCTCCAAACCATTCTTCCTCTTGTTACAGAATTAATGCTGAAGCAATTTGCTGTTTTGTTTTGTTTTTTAAAGTTCCTAAAAAATTTAGGTTAGGATTTCTGGATTCTAACTTAGACAATTCAGTTTCTCTGGCTCACAGGGCATAATCTGTATTGATCTTTAGCTCTGAAAATCACACCTTTGCTCTTACAGATTAAAAAAAAAAAGTGGTTTTTTTTAACTGTACCCTCAGGTTTTACCTCCATTTCCCTCAAAACTGATCTCCTTCTGAAGGTATTTGGGGTCAAAAGTTTCAAATTTGGATAGATTTCAAAAAAGCATCTGCATTAGATTATGTTTTGAAAAATCCTCTCTATAGCTTTGGTTTTACAACACAGGATTCTAAGGAAATGTCAAAGCATTATTTTAGAGGATCAGAACTTTCCATGTCTTTAGATTCAACAACATAGGTGGACAGTTTAAGCTGTCACCCATCATCAATAGAAATCCCCATTTGAAGATGCCTTGAAGCTTGCCGAGACCAGAGATTAGAGTAAATCATATGATCCTATTTCTGTTTTTTTAAACAAATAACAGATGAATCCAAGAAAAACAAGAAGCCTGCAAACACTGCTTACAAATAGATGCTATTTTTTGAAAGTATAACTACCTTCCAGAAAAACTACCATTGCTGCCCTAATATTACAGTAACTGTATTTCATTTTGAGATTCAGGTGCTTACATGAAATAGAACCTCAGTGAAACACGGAAACAGCATTAAAAAGATCCAAAGGATCCATCTGCCTCTCTAGACATTTATTTGTCACAGATCCCTAGAAAATAATCTAGAAAACATCTATTCCACGAGTTGCTCACAGAAAACCTGTTTCTTTTCTCACAGAAGTTAAAAGATACCAAAAGCTACAATCTGTCATAGAAAAAGCACAAGCATTCAAGCTAAATATTCAGATGTCATTGTTCTGACCTTCCCTTAATAAAATCCAAAGACCTCTGTAATCCAAAGATCTATGATGAGAGCTATGTGGTTTAATTCATATGCTTCCAATGTAATTCTTCCAGATTGTTTAATTTATAATGAAAATGGAAACATATAATTTTGTTTTCTGGGTTACAGCATGATGTGCCTGTAGCTGAGGACTTTTATGTAGCTAGAGAGAAAAAAAAACAAAGAGAAAATAATAATTTTCCTTACCTCTGTGAAATAAGAGGGCTGTGTAAAATGTATTTTCTTTCTGATTTATCACATAAAAATACGACAGAACAGAGTAAAATAAGTGGGTGCACCAAGGAAAGCAAACAAAATTAGTATTATCTACCAACAAATTAGTTCTTGAATCTAAAGCACTAAACATTAATTGGAATAAATCTGAAAGCTTGCTCATAACTTTTGTTAAGCTACATCAGCCATCCTAGGTAAGGATTCTGCCATTAGAAAATAGCTGGATCAGTCAAGGGTATAGTCTCACAAGTTATATCTGGCTGCATTAGCTTATGAAACAAATATTTACACAGCCTATAGTGCTAAACAATACTGACCTCAGTGACCATATGGGATAGTCCATACAATTACTATCTGCTGCCCCCAAAATATCTCCAGTGTATTAAGATGTAGTTTCCTACACATTTCATTATGACAGTTCCACTTTGCAATGCATCTTTTGGATAAGTAGATGATCTAAGATGCATTTAAAAGGAAAACCACAAAACTCACTGATAGTAAATTGCAAATGATCTTTCTTACATTCTCATAAGGAAATGACACAAAGAGGGGACCTTTCAATTACTTTTGTTTTAAAAAGACTTTTCCAAAAAGGACTCCAACTTTTGAGCATTCAGCCTAATTAACCTGGTCCTACCATGGATAAGGACATGCCGAACTTGAGAGTTATGGTTTACTCTTTGGATGCTGAAAAACTTTCTTCTTCCTTCCAAAATATTCCAAGATGATTATAAATGCACCCTTTATACGGCTATTGGAATTAGGATCCTTTTAGTTTTGAACACTGGAACTTCAACAATGTACAGAAACAATTCATAAGGGAGAAAAAGGAAGATTTATCTAACACATATAACACAAAATTTTATTTTTAACATGTCTAAATGGTGTCTCATAATTTTTGATGACTTTCATTTGACCAGCTATGCAATTAACACTTCCATGGAGAAAATAGGTGTATAGAAATAACAAATTGTCTCAGCTGGAAATGGCCTGAACACTAGTGTTAACTAAAAGCACCACCCCTTCTTTAATAACAGTGATCAAGACTCTCATTTTACGTCTCCACAAAGACAGCTCACTTCCAGCAGCAGAGTGCCCCTTTAACACCATTGGTTAAGAGATGATGCAGAGCATAGAGTCCCCAGCAATGAATCACCCATGTTAATTCCATCCTTTGCATGGAAGATCAGGTAATTTCATAGTGTTATGTTATTCAACTGCCATAATTTAGTGTGTTGCATATAATATTTATGATGTATTTTATATCTTTAAAGCACTGTACAAAGATTATAAATAAAAATATGGTAGGAATTACTATTTCCATTCATATGAGGAAAGAGAGGCAACTGAGTCAATGGCACAGCTAAGAGAAAAATTCTGATTCCCTGCCCTGAATTTTGCCAAATAGTCCTAATAAAGGGTTTTCTTGGGCAACACCTATAGTTTACTTTCAGAGAAGCTGAACTTTATTATGGTGCCTCAACAAAGATCCTTAGTGCCATTTGAAATACACTTGGGGATCCATCAGCTCCCCAATTGCTGCTACAAAACAATGTAGTCTCATAGCCTGCCCATATATAGATTTCTTGGATAACACAAGACATTTCAAGGGCTCCAGACATCTACAGTTAGGCAACTGAATCAAACCCTCCATGCCAATATTTTGTGTCACAGTAATAAATGCCTGAATGTGCTGAATATAGCAGTACCTCTTTCATGACAGGCCCAAGCCAGTACTAATTAGCCAAACCCTTTGAATCCTAGGTATGTGCAAGAGCAGATGTAAGAAATCTTATTCAAAATTCAGAAAAATCTAAACTGTACCTTCTGTTTACTACTCATTATCATTTATGGCTTGCAGCATTTTCATTCCAAAGAACAAATAAATTTTGAGTGTTCTTTCTAAATGCAAAAATCTCATTCCAATTTTTTATATAAATCCATTGCAGGAAAATCTAATTAAAAAAAAAATGCTCTGCACAACTGTGAAAGGTTTTTTATGCTAGAATTGTACCCCAGATTTAGATCTGAACTTAAGAATTCAGATCTGTTATTAGCAAAAGCCAGCAGATTACAGCTTTGAACATTGGGAATGGTGGATACCACAGCAAACATATGCCAGCATATGCTGGCCTCTATGCCTGGCAGATTGAGGTCCAGGAACCGAGAGAAAAAGCTCTTGCTGTCTCAGAAAGAGAAGCCTGGCTGCAAGGGCTGAGAGTCCTCCTGTTTCTGACAGCACAGAAGGAATGGGGTGGGGGGGATATCAACAGGGGCACAGAAGCGAGTAGGACCTAGCAGGAGGCAGGCACAATTTCTAGATGAGGGGAGCCAGGAAGGCAGCTTCCAAGAGGCCATCCACTCATCCTCCACTCTGTCTGACACACCTCATGCACCAGCCTCTTGCACAGGGAGGGTGCACATTAGAAAGCAGATGCGCCTGTAGTTCATCAAAAATCAGGGTTGTTTGCTGAGAGGAACTATGAGCGAAAGAATGGTGAAGTAGCTGGGTATGATCTGTGTTTGGGAAAGGTGTACAATACAGACAGGCATGGAAGAAAAGACTCAAAACACTGTGATGCTCATGTCGAACTTTGGCATTTAGGTTACTGACTCATCTACTCTATCTGAACACTGCAAGTACCCCAAGAGAAGATTTCAAAAGGGACTTGTCTATACAGCATACAGAGATTGCAGAACATCCTTTGCAAGTGGAGAGGGGGAGGGCCAATAACTGCTAGGGAACAAGAGGTGTTTCTGCACATCAATTGCAGGGTTACCCTGGCACTGCACGCTTAACAGTTGCAGGGTTGCAAAGAATAAAACTTTTGCCAAAATAAGAAATTCTGCATTCTACTAATCCCATGCAAATTAATTTTCCATGATGTCTGGCAACTTTTTTTGGATACAATAGTCAGTCAATAAAACATGAAGAACACCACAGACATCCTAGTAACATATCACCTTAGGTATCCACTAATTAATATGTAAATATAAAGAAACACCTATGGAAATATACTTAAGCTGTTACCAATACCACTTATGCAATATTCATGATTATTTTAAGGCCGTTTATAACTGTGTACTATGACTCTCCTCCCCTTTTAGCATACCGCATCCCTACAGCTCTTTATGAATAGGTGGCTTAGTCTAATGGCACTCTTTTTTTGCCACTCTGAGGATATCTTTATTCAGAAAATAAATCAGTGAAATCCTTATATTGAGATGCTGGTGACCTAGATGGGTGTTCTAAGAGTTGCCCAACTCAGCCCACACTGAAAAAGGAAAAGGAACCACATGCAAAATTTTGATCTGCATTCGGATTTTGAACTCCCAAAGCCTGGAGTTCTTTGGCTCACAGTTTTCTCACTAATGCACAGAGCACAGGACAATGACACAGATATTTCTGATTCTGCCACAGATCTGCTGGGTGGACTTGAGCAAGGTTCTGCATCTGGATAGAATGGTAATGATACAAATAATCCTTGTAAAACATTCACAGATCTTTCTGTGAAAAAAACCAATAACACCATTGTGATCTGTTTTTAGTGTAAACTAGGATATGTCATATAACAAATCATAGAATCATAGAATCATAGAATCATTGAGGTTGGAAAAGACCTCTAAGATCAT
>NW_008795037.1:3040287-3090385 GCF_000699145.1 Aptenodytes forsteri
CCGGTCCTCTTCTCGGAAGCCTACGATAACCAGTTGAGTTGGCCTCTGGAGCCAGGAGCGGGGCTGATCTTTCATTACTTCCAATTTCTTTTCTGAATAAAGTGGCTTATCCAGTTTGTCTCCAATAACCTGGTGCAGGCATGCAAGGAAGGATAGGGAGAGAAAAGGGGAGAGGAGAGAGAATATGGACTGGTACTTCAGGGCAACCAAAGTCATCACTGGCTATAACAGCTTTGGGCCATGCTTACTAGACCTACTTTCAATACCCAGTCACTGAAGTGCACCTCCACTGGCACTGTACATTAGAGTCAAAATTTAAAAATAAATTCAGCTGCTGCTATTGAGAGCTGTCAAAACGAGAGCTACTGACATCCTGATCTTTAGCATGAACATGGACCTGCAGTACCTAACCATAAATGACACTAGAAACAAATACAGTTATATCTGTTAAATTGCTGCAGCTTATCTCTGCCACCTTTTCCTTCCATGTTCTAGGGGATGGAAAGTGTACATAGTTATGTAAAATGATTCTGACATGTCTGAATTCATTCTTGCCATGCCATTTCTTTTATACAGCACAAACAACAATCAGCCAACAAAATGGAAAAAGGGAGACATAATTCATCATGAACATCTTCAAAACCTGTTCTCACAATCTTCCTGCTCTACCCTATACTAATTCTTAAGTACCTCTCAAATTAAAAGTATTACATTTCACAATCTCTGACCCTGCAGTGACACGGCATTCAGAAGTGTACAGAGTAACTGTCCAAGACTGGTAACAGACTCGAGAACTCTCTCTCATGACAATACGATGTGTGGCTTTCATAGCTTAGTCAGAACTCTAGCCCTGCAGAAACAACTGCAGAAAGTAGGTGAAACATTAGAGTTATTTCTGTTATTACTAAAAGCATCAGTCTCTTGAATGCCAATCTGCCATTTCAAAAGGGTTGCTACGGCAGAGAGAGAGCAAAAGAACAAATTCAGGGGGTTTTGCTGGGGCTCTGGGATTTACTCCTATATTGGTCTGTCTGCCGGTCTGCTGATCTCTGAGCTACTCTGCCTCCCACTGTGTCTGATATCAGGAGTGCCAGAGTGGCTGAGAGATCAATGGAGCAGCTGAGGGAGCCAGCTGGCAGGGGAAAGGAGCAATGGATTGTGAGGGATAAAGAAATAAAGAGGAAAAGAAAAAAGATTTGTTGAATTAAACAGTAATGAGGAAGGGACAGAGGAACTCACTAGCCCTTTTAGAAGGGCCACGTTAAGTCCTCCATAAAACCCAGGACCCTCTGGAGCATTCTAATCAGTTTAATGATGCAGATCCCCCTTCCACCCCCTGCATGAGCTGAGCTGTTTTTCTGTCTCTTTATCAAAGGATGACTTTTCTAACAATGATATCATTCACAATGCATACATTTCTAGAGTCAAGGCAGCACTGATCTGCGGAGATGATCATGGTCACAAAACACTTAGTGCTCTACTACAGAGCAGTCTGATGTGATCCTCAATTTGGGAAAAAGAATCTCAGATGTCTTAAGGAGAGGCAAAGATTGCAGAGAAGAGGAACATATCTTACAAAACAACTGCTGTATTTGGGAAAAAATGCATAAGCTTTCAGACTTGTAAGAATATCTACACACCTGAAGCAGAAGCAGCAAACTTGAAGATAAACATAGACTGGAAACAATTCCTGTGATTTAACTTAATCATTCTATTAGGCAATTTGAAGGAAACAGCCTGTTAGAATCTGAAGAGGGGGATGCCAACGAGGAAGAGACCAATAAGGGAATTGGGTTCTGTTGGACAAAGAGAAGAGAGGTACAATCATAGTTATGGAAGGCTGAAGAATAGGGAAAAGATGGGTTTTGCAGAAAATACTGATGCGCCAGATTATAGTGTTACACATTTCATATTCTAAATTCTGTATTCTGAGTATGCTCCCATTATGCCTGTTGGGTAGTTGATATGAGAGATGAACATTCACATGCCCATATTTACATCCTGCAGTCGGCTAGCTTGAAGACAGACAACTTTCAACATGTACATCCCTTCTGGGAAGGGAACACAGACATGGACATCCAGGCCTAACAAAAATGCGGTGGCTCTACCCTCTGTAACATCTATTGATTCACTAGCCTAAAAGTACAGCTTTGATACCTAATGGCCCTGTAAAACAGCGTGGTTCTGCAGCTGTAACAATGCAGTTGCTAGTTTACTTGGGTGTATAACCCACATCCATTAGTCAGGTGAATGATCCTTGCTGCCAAAGAGCAATCATAGGAATCCCTTGAGTTTTCCCTAAAGTTGGCGCTCATGGCAGAGGTGAGTAATACAAGAAACAAAGGCTTCTTATGCTGGCACATGCATCCATTCTTGCATTCCCTTTACATTAACTAAAGGAAAGGAAATCAACTGTCCTATCATAGGCATCTGCTGAGGGGCAGCATCTGAGTAGCAGAAACATTTTAAAAAATTGGAACCACCAAAATGTCAATGACTCCATTGGTATCATTGCTAGAAATCTGATGACTGACAGTTTATATCACTGCAGGCAAGAAAAAGAAGAGCCTCAATGAGAAATACCTTTCTAGAATAAACTGGGATGGAAGCACTGACACAGGGAAGAGGAGGCAGAGTTTATTACCACTAAAACCTTTGTTGAAAAAGCAAAGTGCAGGTGGGAGGGATAGTGTTCATTACTGGAAAAGACAGTTGGACTAAAAAGAACACAAACTTTATTTCTGTGATTTACAATTAATTATTTTGTTTAAGAAAGCCTGATATGCATGGGGACAGCTATGATAAAACTACTAGATGGCATTGTCACCAGGGGTTTTATGCAGCTGATCAGTCAACATATTTCCAAACAATCAATCAAAAGCAAACACAGTTTCAAAATACATGCATTAATAGTATGGATTTCTATAAAGTATAATACATAAGGAATATGAAGGAACAACAAATGGAAGCAGAATTTAAATGAAGGAGTTGTAGACTTGGTATGAGATGTGAGATGACAGGCATTCCTACCAATATGCATAACATGGTTGAAAAAGGATGGCAGGCTGCTTCAGGCTCTCCACTGCTGAAGAGAGTAATATGGTAAATATCCTCTATATAAACATATATAACCCAAAAAGAAACACAAACCGCTAATCGCATACAACCCATGTAAAGGAAACACCTATATTCATCTACACCATTTCACAGAATACTAAAGGCAAGTAAAACATCCAGATTCCTATAAAGCCTATAACTGGAACTGAATATGCTATTTTCTTCCTTATAAATTACAAGCAAATCTTATCAAAATGGTCACAAAAATGTCTACATTTAATATATTACCAGGTTGTTCACAAATGCAGTAAATCTGACTTTCTTCTTCCTTGAGTTGCACTAGTGTTCATCTCCATTGCTCTTGCATCTCAAGATGTGTTTAATATTCTGGCAGAATACAATCTCAATTGTCTCAGGATAGATGTTAGTGGAAATCCACATAGAGAACATGAAAGCATAAGGATTCAGGCTTGATGCGAACAGAAAGATGAAGATGAGTCATTCCCTTTGGCCACAAGTTTGCAACTTTTTATATAGAACCAAAAAGGTATTTCACAGACCACTGTCCTAGACAGCACTTTTCCTGGATTCTCAGTGCTTCTTTTCTAGAGGCTCATCAGTGATCTATGGGCCACAGTTTGACCTGTTTCACTGACCTAGTTCATCCCTGTGCTTTGAGAGCATTCCCATGTATGTTGTTGGTAGTATACCACAGAGGGGGTAAGACAAAAGCAAATCTTGCCCCATCTCCAGGCAAGGAAGTACAGTATCCACTGAATGGACAAAGGATGGCAAGTCTAAAATGGCTAAAACAGACCTAGTTGAACTGCCCTCTAAGCTTATTGTTTTGGGTAGTTCAGGAAGTGGTGGCCCCAGGTTAAGGCCAGCAAAGGATAGCTAGAGGACGGTGCCCTTCTTTCAACAGTATTCCAAGCAACAGGAATATAAGCACCACTGCCATGGTATTGCAACATTAAAAAAAAATTAAAAAACCCTGATAAAATACTTTCCATGGGCTGAAGTTATCTAGCCCATGTGTCTTTTGAGCTTTACATGAGAATTATAGACGCAAACATAGAAATCTCATTGCTCTTCTGACACCTTTCTGGAGGCCTTTATGACACAGAAGCCTGGAAGCTTTACTTCAAGGGCTCACAAGCTTATTTGAAAGGATATCGCTACACATGACATCTGGATTCTTATCTGCCTTTTTATCACTCAGCTAATTTACCTAATACTACATTGAAAGAATTGCTTTGTTAAAGAAAATACCACATGAATATCATCCAGCTTTCTCCATCAGATAAGACAGAGATTGAGAGAGAAATTTTCTTCTCTGTCTGCCACCAGAATACCTTTAAATAGACATCTGTGCCTCAGCTTCCCTATCTGCAAAGGGTGAAGGCGTATTTGCTTCTCAGATTTTCCATCTGACAGCAGGAAATATGTAGCAGATTCAGCTCAGTTTCATTTTACATTTTTGGGTTCATTTGATCTCAAAGCTCAAAAATATGCGAAGCCACATGACATTTAATTTGGAATATGGTGTATAAAAGAAAGACTGCACAATACTCAATAGCAAAGTGATGCCAAGCAATTGTTTGTAATGAAGAAATAATAATGGTACACTACAGCTTTGTTCACTCTGAAAACAACAAAGAATGGCCATCAGCTTGCAAAATGGTGCTACAAGAAAAGTCAGTCTAATTTGCTAGGTCAGAAGAAGTGGGTGATTTTGAAACTCCTGCCTCCCTTGGTACCTAAGGAAAGAGATTAGAATGGGAAAAAACTGCAAAACAATGGCTGAAATATATGAGACCTCAGAACAGCACAAACTTCATTAATGAAAAAATCTGGATCTTCACTATTCTCTTCTGGGAGAATTAATCAGATGTTGCAGTTTCAGATTTATAGATTGCTGTGAAAATGGGTAATCTGAGGGGAAAGCCTCATAAAAACTTAACAGCAACACAGAGATAATCTGTGGGCTCACAGTGGCCATGTCAGGGCTAATTGAAATGTTTAAGAGCAGCACAGCTTCCAGGCTCCCTGTGATACATGCTGAAGACACGAATATAGACCATCTCTTTGTCTTGACTGGACATATTTTATCACTCTGTATCATGAGACTGTCACCCCAGACTTCTAATTGCTTAAACCTTTAGACACAGGGCACCTAATAATTGCAGTACCATGGCCAGCTTAATAATAAAGATAATTTACAGTTCAAAAGCAAAGGGTAATTTGTAATATGAATGGCTTTTTGTGTCCCTAAGCTCATTTCATGACTTGAGGATCCATGCAGCAATAGCTACAGCCTTTCGCCTGAGTGTGTGACTTACTGCGCTGGTTTATTTAGCCATTTTGTTCCAGAGAAACACAGAAGCCAGTGGATTTAGGGGAAATCAATGGGGTGTTCAGCACCAAGCAGATTCAAAACTGTATCTTTATGAATTCCTCTTGTACAAGGATATCTCCTGCACAAATACAAAAGATTTTAACTTTGTATAATATTCATACCTCTAAGTGTTGCTGAAGTATACAAGACCAAATCAAAGCTTAAAACTCATTCATAATTAGAACAGTATCAAAGTCACGGTGATTGCTGCATTATATTTATGCTGAAAAACAGGAGTTAGTGAAAGCAAACCCAGTAACTTCTTGGAAGGAGAGGATCAAGGATTCTTGTCTTTATCAATACCAGGAAGAAACCAAAATGCCTGAGAAAATATTTTCTCTTGGTAGCTACACACTCCAAACAACTTGTCCCACATGCAGGTCCTTTCTAAGCAGTCTCCCCATGCTGCTTTGCACCCTCCAATGGGCTGCAGGGCAGACCCACCAAGACCCTTGAGTCAGTGTCCTGCGCTTCCTGTGGAAGAACTTTCTCTTCCACAGCACCAGGCTCCTGTTATACAACCACATTTTTTCTTTGCTTTTTTATAGTTCTCTCAGTTTTAGACTCAGAGCCCATGCCACAGCCTTAGACCACTCCTGACTTTGCCTTGCCACCCACATTGCAAGCATTACAAGAACAAAGCCTCTGTTACTGTAAAGCTTTAAGCCATGACAGTTTTAAAGAAAGTCACAGTGCACTCTGTGTAGAAGAATCTCTTTACTCCTCAGTGAGAGCTTGGTTTTGGAAGAGACAGAGCAATTAGGATGCGCGTGTTTTCCTCACGGTGGCACAGCTCTGGACCTGATAACCAAAGGCACAGGAAGTCTGTCTCACCAACCCTTTTAGTCTCTAGTAACTTTTTTGCCATTTGCTTGGCATGTCTGATTGCTCTGCATGTATCAAATACACCATTCATCTCTCAATAGTAAATGGGTCTTAAAAATCTTGTTGACAATCTTACCATCAAGCCCATGTGCAATTTAAACTATTAAAAAAAGAAAAAAGGAAAAAAGGGGAGAGCACAAGAAAGAAATAAAATGCTAACAGGGACCTTCCAAATGTGGTCACACTGACAGGACGGCACTGGAATCTGGGTTTGTTTTAAGCCTACATTGTTTAAAAGCAGCAGGGGACCAAAATGATGATGGCATCATACTGGCTGAAGGGAGGAACCTGAATTGAACTCTCAAGCCAAATTCTAATCTCAGATTTCAGTTTCTGTATTCTTCATTAAGAAACTCCCATGGACATCGATGGGACTCCAGCATGAAGACAGCTATGTGAGCATAGCACGAGGATCAAAATCTGCTGTATGGGTACCACACATGGAAACACTACCCACAATTTTTCTCACCAGATGTCAAACATCTTGAGAGCACAAGTAAAGGAAAGCAACATTCATAAAATCAAAACCACAAATAATTAAATATTTAGTTTTCTAATCAAGTCAAGTTGTGTGTAAGCCCTTAAACAGCATTTACAAGCATTTGATTTGTTTTCTCCATTGACTATATAAGAGTACTCATGGGCTCACAAATCAGAACTTCTTGTTTGATTTGTTTTAACATGCTTGCCATGTCAGGTGGTTTTTCCTTATTTCTTGCTGTTCCTTTAGAATCTTGTAAACCAGGTCAATTTATTGAAATGTCAGCTTCTATAAATATTCTTATCCAGCCAAGCCTCTAACTTAACACATGCTATAATTACAGCACAGCCATTTATGGAAAGTAACTAAAAGTGGGATAGCCCTTCTTACTCACATTGAGAAATATCCTACTCCTTGAGTCAACATTTTTATTTCAGTTAATTTACTTTTGGAATTCACTCTGGAAAATGTATTAGCAGTTGCAGAATCTGTCCCAAATCTTACTGCTTTTTCAATTAAGTTGCAATCTTTAAAATGGGCATTAAATATCTCTGGGGCTGAACATTTTCTGTTGTGTTATTGAAACTTCTGCTTTGCCAAAATGAGGATAGTCAGCTACAAGGTCACAGAGACAGAAGTAAATACAGCCTGATTTTTTTAGCCTATTTTTTTAGAAGGAAAATAAAAAAAAAAAAAAGCAAAGCAAAACCTCTAGAAAAAGGCCACAACTTCCTAGGATTAGTGGCAACTTTAAATTAATTTCATCATCATTTTTTTGTTTTTTGCCAAAATGAAAAAATATTCAATATTCTTTTATTTGGCAAGGGCTGCAGGCTCTTGGAAAAATGACATCTGAAAATAAAACAGTGAGCAAAACATCAACACAGAAATGCAATCCCAGACAGCATTCAGAAACAAGAAGCAGAAGTAGACATTACAAGAAAAAAAAAAAAAAAGAAAAAACCAAGTGTATATATTAGCAACTTTAAGCAACATTTGAGTCCTTTCTACTGTAGCAGAATAGCTATTTGATACGTGCAGTTTCAGTGGGGAACAATTTGCCCAGCATAGGAAAGTACTGAACTCTGTGCCTATTCTGGAACAAGAGATTTATTTTAAAGACACCCTGGCTCAGTCGAGATAAAGATCAACTAGCATTTCATTTGAGTGAGTCCGCAATAGAATACACATTGCCCTGTTTGACTCTCCTGTACTAGGACCATAGATCGGTTTCTATCTCCCCTTCTCACCCTTCCCATCTCTGCCTATAAATATTTGTGTTTGGAAAGACACATTGGAAGTGATTTGCTTACACAGCAATGCACAAAATTCCCAGTTGTCTATGGACAATAAAGTAGTTTGGGAATACGCTGAACTTCCTTTTATTCACATTGTCGTTACTGACACTTTGAAAGTGAAAAAGGACAAAAATAAATCAGCTATTGATATGAAATATCTATGGCAAAGCTTTAGGCAAACAGATGGTTTTTGTTTAAAATTAGGGGATTCCTGAGACATGACTGGATTTCAAGTCAAACCAAGCTACTAAACCAAATCTTTTTTTCTTCTTACCAGCAGACTCCCACAAATAACTATATATAGAAACTGGTAATCGCCCTATATTTTGGCTTGTAATGGAAATCCAGGTAATGCAAGCACTCTCCAATGATTAACATTTATTCTCTCTCTTTGTTTTGCCAAATGTGAATATAATTTAAATCAAACAGGTTAAATCAAAGCCTCTTATTCTAAAGAATTTGTGTCAGTCATCAAAAAAAGGAAAAAAACCCAAAATCAACCAACAAAACTCAAAAACCACCACAACAGAAAATCAAACCAACCTAAAAGGAGGAAAAAAAGCAGTATGTCCAGAATCCATGTTATTTGTTAGGTACAAGATAAATATATTTCAAATACAGCAATTTAAATTGCTGGCCTAAACATTAGCAATATTTTATACTGTATGAAACCAAATGTTTTTTGTGAAAAGAACATCTTGCTTTTTCCCATTTAGAAAGTGAATATGCTGGACGTTGGAACTAACAGCTGCAGAAGTGAAAGGATCCTGTCTCTTAAAGGGCAAAGCATATGAAACTTCTACACTACCTTGGGAAATACATGATACGTAGATAGATAGACACATAGATATAGATAAGCATATAGACAAACATCCATCCATCTGCATCTTTGATGGAGTTTGGAAAGGGCTTTCTATATAGGCCTTTGCACATGCTCTGAGGAAGCACACCAAATGCTTTTGAAAATTTTGACTCCTCAGAGGACATAAATTATTTTGTTAAGAGGCCAGTGGGTCTTAAGAATAAAATCCAAAGGATGCCACAGTTTAGAGAAGACCTAGAGCTTCACGCTCTTGCTATAATTATTAGGATGTACTGCAGAAATTTCACCTGGTTACTGATTCACGTGACAAATGAGTATAAAATATATTTCCTTTCAAAACCACAATTCTTTTTAAATACCTGGTCAGGTGCTACAGAAACCTACAGGAGAACACATTCCTCCAACCAGAAATGTTCATCACCAAAATCTATGCAGTTTCTTCTAAATAAAAGAGCACTGGTCTTTATTTTTAAAGTGTAGGTGCATGTTTATGGCCCAATCTTGTGACAGCAGTCACAAGTCACAACATGATAAAAAGGACACCGAACAGGAGCACAAAGAAATCTTGTGTGAAGGGGAAAGCCATCAGATATGGAGCCTTCACTTGTTCAAGATCAAATATTACATAAAAGTTACATAGCATAGTCTATTGTGCTATGGTGCAGAAGTCCAAAATTGAGTGCAAATTAGGAAAGGAATGTTAGAGATACTCTTAATGGCTGCTTTTGCTGAATATTGAACTATTGAGAAAGTTATATTACTGCAGATCAACTGGTAGGCAGAGTGCAGAAGAGATATTCGAAGGTGTCTGATGAATGGTTCTACTATTTTATCACAGCAATTTTATTTTCTTTTATTTTACATAGATTACAATAAAATCATAAAATCTGTGAAGTGCTTTGGGATTTATTTCAACATGTGGAAACTAAAGCAAAACATGGAAATGTAGCAGCCTTATCGAACGACCCTTTTTGGATTATTTTTATATCTATTCCCACATCAGTTTGCTTCTATTCTTTGTCTTATTTTTCTGGCTTCTCAGTTTTAAGAGGATGATTGGTTAATTTCTGGGAGAGAGGAGTGGTTCTTTGAGCACAAGGAACAGCTGGAAAGACAGATGTCATCTACGTTACCATTTTGTTGCTGAAGAAAAATAAAACAAGATGGTAATTTCCATCTTGAATAGAGTTTTTTAAGTTAATTCCAGCTGTGACCATGTGATCAGCATCTACTGTGTTTGGCCCTTCAGCCAAGCACATCTGGTAAAAATATTTCAAAGGTGTGGAGAGAAAGGAAGCAGTTTGTGTGGAGATTATGTTTTATTTTAGCACGCATGATAGTTTGTTTTTCTGATGGAATTTTTTAAAAAGATTTCTGGGCAGATGATAGATGGGAAGAACTCTGAAAATAAGAATGAGCACAGGGCAGGCACAAATAGAATTGAATGATAGAGCAATCATGGAAGTCAAATTATAAGGGACTGATTTAAAATTATTATGAGTTTTAACACAGTGTTACAATTAAAATAAAAATATATGTATGGACAGATTCCCTTGAAAATCTTTATGTTACACTGAGATAAAGCAACAGGAAGTAGACAAAATTATTTAATATCTAGATAGAAATGCTGTTATAATGTGTCACCTAAATAGTAAATACTACTGGCAAATTAAATATAGGTAAAAGTTATTATGAATATTAACTACACATTAATGAAAGATCTACAGAACGAGGTCAGGTTTTGCACTTTACTATCTAAAGCTACCTACATCACATGCAATTCGATATTCAGCCTTTCTTACCATCACACTAAACAAATCAACTCCCCAACTTGCACCCACAACTGGGCTAAACTGTCCACCCATGTGTCCCATTCTCAGTACATCTATCAGATACAACTGGTTAGGAGACTGGGTCTCTTGTCCTGTACCTTGCAGCTTTGAAGACATAACTGTGCTCTGGAGAAGCTCCTCTGATCTCTGCTACACTTGCAGGACTGGTGATTACATGAGTGCACATTGGTGCTTAACATTAGGCATTTGAGTCTAGCCTTGGATTTATGCTTATCAGAGAACAATTGTTTCGAAGTCTAACTTTCTTCTGCTAGGGACTAAGGATTTCCAGAAAGTTTTGTTAGTGGGTGAGAACGTAAAGAACACACCACCTACTCTTTCCATAAGCCAGGAGGCATGGAGTTGAAGTGCCTGAATCCAGAAAAACTGCTCTATGTTGATAAATACCTTCTAATGACTGCTCACTGCTAATCAAAGAACTGAGGTGCTCCCACGTGCATGGGATTTGTGCAATTCCCTCTTCACAAGTTCTCGTTCACTATCTGATATATAAAACTCCAATAAGAGATGTTTTAAAGAGCTAAATCTATGACCCAAATCTGGGCTGTGGCTCATTGCTTTAAAAGTGATCAATGCAAAAAAAACATCTGGAGCTGGGGAATCAGTGATTCACTATATTAGAACAAGTAGTTTCAGGCTACTTTGCCACAGTTAATTTTTACATCTGCCTATTATTTTAGAAAAACGTATGATTCTCCAGCTGCTGATAGGCTGGTAAAGCTCAGCAAAGCCTAACTGTGTTTTAAGCACTGCAATTTAGTGCAATTATTTGAAAATAAACAATCTGCTCTGTCAATTAAACATTATTTAGGTTACATTTTTGATACATCACACAACCAGGCTTCAGGGTTTCTTTTGTGAAAACTGACATTCCGTTGCTACCATCTATGTAACAAACAGCAAACAAATGGATCACACAAAGCTAGCTTTAAGAGGATTATAATCTCTCTCCTATCTAGAAGGTACACAGGAATTATTGTTCGCCTGTATAACAGCATTCAGTGACAGTAGATAGTTATTGTTCCTTTCATTCTTTACAGGACCAGAGAGAAGCACTGAAACAGGATTTAAAACATTAGCAGAAGTTCTATCAGGGAACCTCTTTTGAAATATGTATGATTGTAGACACTCGAACACACTTTATATTTTACTTTGTTTTGGTAAAATATCAAACAGCATGATGTTGTTAAAGGTGATTTTGAAGATTACAAAACTGTTCCTACTGATAGTCACATCCCACTGTTCTGCCTCCAACTATGTGAATCACTGATTTTCCCATTAGTTGCTGGTCAACGAGAAATGAAAGTCACTTCTGTTTTCTTGGCAAAATAAGAAAACTTCAAAAAAAGCACAGATATATGAATTCATTAACTCCTGGTTTTTATATTAACAAAGATATTTATCATTTAAAAATTAAAATTTGCCTCTTTTTTTTGTTGTTTCGTGACTCTTGTTTTCAAATGGAAATGTGACATTCATTATTTTAGACCCTGCATAAATTACAAAAAGTTTCAGTTGCACTTTTGGATTTTTTTTTTTTTCGTTCAACCTTCTAAAGCTTTGCATGGCACCTCAATATTGAAGTTGAGGTGAATTTTCAAATATTTAGTCCACCAAAACCAGTTGTGGTCAATCAAGTGTTCTTCTGAACTACTTCACATAGCTCTATCCATGACATACAGTATATCCAGAGCTTCTATGCTCAGATTTTCCACTGCTAGTCTATATTTCAGAGATCAATTCCAATTTTGCAAATTACCACTCTTACTTGTCCAAGGTACTGTTTAGGAACCAGGCTATATATGCCATTTTGTCAGTCTAGACACATTGTTCCTCTCAATGGGAATAGCATCTGCTATTTTAATTCGTGTCTTCTAGGGCTTGTGGTTGTGTTATATGCAAGTCCAGGAAATATTTCATAAAAGCACCATCTCTTCCAACCAAAGGGTACAGTGAGGCCAGAAAACTGCTGTAGTAAATGGAATGACCAAGACGACAATTGAATGAAACTTATAGTCAATGGCAGTAGCAATTGCCTCAAAATCTTGTAAAATAGGATTACAGTCTTGTTTGGAGTATGACTTTAATTTACTATATACAGGAGTACCAGTGGCAAATGATACTTTCAGAATTCATAAAAAAGCTGTATTCTAAAATGTTAATACATTTCAGAGATGATGTGGTTTTATCAAAGAGAACTGAGGCAAGTAGAAATAAAGGGGTTCAGATTGAACCTGCCCTGAAGGGCAAAGAACTTATCTGCAAAACTTGCATTTTCAGAAAACTAGCATTCAAACATGGACAGGACTGTCAATCTACAAATAATGCTATTAGTATATATGTAAAACAGAAGTTGTATCTGCATGTACATTTAAAGAATTACAGGTGAAATTTATACTTTGTTAGAACCTACAATTCCAGTGCAGGTCAGCGCACAACATCAGAGGTGGAACAGACCACCCTTGTTCGATGTAATCCACCAAGTCACTACCAGATACACAAGTACACTCTAGGCCCCTGCGTCCAGGACCAGCGCTCTCTCTCATGGACCACACCACCACCTGGCAATTCTTTGCTGAAGTGCTTTTGTACAGATGTTCCCATGGCTGGAATGCTTGGGTTTTCTCCCCTTTTGTTCTGCCCTCTAGAGCTTGCATGGCATCTCAATACCGTGTGTCAAATTTTTCTCTCTTGTTTTTTATTCATTCCAGATTGCACTGAGACACAGGACGGAAATGCAATCAGGAGATTCTGTTCTTCCATTTGAACAGGAAAACTTTGGAAAACTTTACATCTTAAGACAGTCTGTGAGAAAGGAATGATGCATTTGGGTCCCTCTCTGCAGTACAAATTTTGGGATGAAAACTTAAGAAACTCTCCACATGTACATAGAATTTTTATGCAATACAGTCAATTATGCCAGATATATATTGCAAAGAGAATTTAACTACCTCTCCCAAATCCTTAGTCTGACTCTCAGTCCTGTGGTACAATGCTGTTTGCAAAGAACTAGTTCCATTTAGAGAGGGGTGGGCATCCTAAAAATAGATGCTATGTTTTCAGCAAGTGCACCACACTCATGCTAAAGGAGGATGCTCTGCAGTGCATCCTACTTGCTAGAGCAAAGGCAAGAATCTCTTCGCAAATACTTGCAGGTACATTTTTAAATATAGTTGTGTCTTGAATGAGTCCTAATGACTGATGGAGCAAATGCTTTTAATATTGCTATCAATATGCAAATGCTTTTAATATTGCTATCAATGCAATCCATATACTGTTTTGTATATCAAAGCACATGAGCCCTGTTGGCAAAACACCAAATTGGCTTCACCTCAGCTAATAGCATTCTTAGGGTAAACTAAGTAGTTATAGGTTTCCCACCTATAAAAGTAAATATAAATTGATAGAAAGAGATGGCTTTTAATCTGGTTTCTTTGCTTCTTCCTCTGTTATTTATCATTAATTTCCACCAATGAAGGTGGTACTTACATCCAAAGGAATGTGATGCCAGAACTTATGCTCTCAATAAGTAGAACTTAAATATTGGCCTCAATGACATGTCTGTGATAGTTCAGCATTGCTAGTGACACTCTTACAGCACTTCTGTATTCAGCACAACATCCTCACTTCACACAAGCAATATCAATCATTAAAAGCCAATTTCCAGCCTGCCTCTGGTATGCCTTATATGTATTATGCAGAAGAGTGGTGCAACTTGTATTTTCAAGCATGGGGAGAGCCAGAGGGAACCTGAGGCCTTGACTCCCCTTAGCAGCAGCCAGCAAAAGCTGGTCTAGGATATTTTGAAGGGTATTAGACTGCTTTAATCATGCACTGACACACAAGAACCTTGGGTGGAATTGTAATTCCACAAATTACCAATCGATTACCAAATACCAATCTGTATGCTTACAGCAAAATCTTGGTGAAAATGGGACAGGTAAGGTTCCATTCGTGTCACTCTCTGTATCAACACCGCTGTTGAAAATAGGGCAAGAATTAGATGCAAGAAAATGGAACTGTTATCACTAACAAGAAATTGCATAAACATCACAAACAGGATGTTTCTGAAGAGATGGCACAGATACAGCCATGGAATGTACTTGCCACTTATCAAGACAGTGGCAAAAAATCAAAATTATTATGCATCTCTCGCTCACTTTTCCCTTTTTCCCTCTGTCATTGAGTAGCACATAACTGTTAGGATATTGCTTTACAGTTAAGGAATTTAAACCCAGGAAACTCTCACAAAGTCAGCTCATTTCAATATCTCCAGCAATGCCGATGCAACAAGATCATTGCTAACATGTGTGGGAAAGGGTCACAATCACCCTGTCAGCTAATGCCTCCAGAACCAATTGTAGAAGTAACACTTACAATCCACTCATCCATGCATATCTGTGCAAAGAGCTACAGAATAGTCTTCCTTGTAAAACTTTGCCATGAAAAATAAATCTTTCTAGACTATAATATGCCAACTTCTATATTGGTTAATTATTACTTTTTAGGGAATTCATGAGGACATCATAGAAACTGAAAGTATGGAAGGAAATTACATAACTAGAAATACCTTCCTGACTTAATATATTTAAGATTACCACTAATTAACATCTTTCAAAAATTCACAAAACAAATATTTTCCATGAAAAACATGCATGACTGTACAACTGCCTGGGTAGGTAGTTAAATAAAATAGCTGACAGAAGAGGTGGCTTATGGAAATCAAACAAGGACGTATTGTAAGTTTTTATTAATTCCAAACAGGATTCTTCTCTTGGGTAGTTCACAGCCAGACTTCCATTTTTGTGCTTGGACTTCTCTGTAAACTGTTATCCCAATGTTTAAGCATCTCCTACAAGTCATCCCGATTCATAGTACAGAAATGTCCTTCCCTTCCTCACACTTTCATACTGTATTGGGTAATTTAGAGGGACCCTGGCATGTTCCCTGGCAGGTATTAACCTCTGCAACACAAAATCTTCCATGGAGGTGACATTAATCCAGATCCCAGGATAAATCAGGTCAACACCACCTGCACAAATTGGCCATCTTGTGGAGATAGCAAAACTAAGGACTAATTCTACTCATATTCTTTCTCATTTCTATCAGTAGTTCTTGTATCAGCTATGCTGTGACCAAATGATCTGCTGAACAGCAATATGACAGAAAAGTTGATCAGGCTCCAGAAAAATTTTAATCCAGGAAAAGTTCACGTAAAGGAAGGAAAGAATTGCTTTCTTCAGTAAGAAAACTAAAATTAAAGATGACGCTGGTCTTGGTATGTATTTGTTCATATCTACATTAAAAAACCTGGCTGTGGCATCTACTCTACCTTGTTTCTTGGTCTGATCATAAGAGCACAAAGATGCTATACTGTTTCCTACACTGTCCACAGTTACCCCATCAGGTCCAACACTCGAGAGAGATCGCAAAGTAGTTCATCATCCCTAGCAGGAGAAGTTCCATACATTATTTCATTACAAGCCCAGGAGAAAACATACGGAAACAATATAATGGAAAATATTAAAAGAAAAAAAAAATTAAACCCCCTAAAAGTAAAAAAATACATTGAGCACAAAATGACTCCACTAACTGTACTGTGCTTTTGAATCACACTGAACACTGGCATTGTGCCTCCTTGGGGAGGCAGTTTGCCAGGATATTGCCATGGGCAGCTAATAATTGCCCACACACAATGGGCAACAGAGATTAAGCCCAAATATTTGAAGGTTTGCTTTAAAAATATTTTTACCATATTTAAAAAATAAAGCAGTATTTTATTCTTTCATATTGAAACCATTAAGCCAATTTCTTCAACATTAAAACATTCGTTATTTCCACAAGCCACTGCTATAACTGTTTCCCTTCCTGGGTGTCCTGCCATAGTACGTGTGCACACTTGTGCAAGGCTACTAAGTCTAGGGAATTCCTCTAAGTCACTCAAGTCCTGTGCCAGGTGTTTGTAAGGATTAACCTTGCAAGGACTTAAACAGATTGGAGGTTTCCACAAATTGCTTTCAAATCTGGTTCTTAGACTGGATGATAACTGATATTACTGGATAGAGTTAAAGAAAAGCCTCTCTCACGTATTCATTTTTGACTATTTCAGCACTGTCGTTTCCCGTTTCATGCTGGAGCCAAGGGGTTAGGATATGTGACAGTTTTTATGATGTAATGATACAGGAAGATTTCTTTTCTTAAGGAAAGCAGGCAGAGGTTACATTTTCCTAACATCACCATGAATGATTTGGTTCTAGTGAAAGGCTTGATTTGTTCTTTGCTATCAGTAATTGATAAGGTCATGGAAAATGTGATACAAGACAGAGATTTGGGAAATTTTGTTTTAATACTGTGGCTGAAAAGTCTTCTGTCTAACAGTACACGTTCCCTCTGGATTAAGTAACCTTTGCAAGTTTTCCACAAACTGATTCTGCTGAATAGAAATTGATTAATGAGCTCAGACACTGAAATTGTCACTAGAAAATAGCCATTGAGATTCTAGTCAGCAATCACTAGCCCCAGGGTCAAGGAAGACCATGGACCGACTTAGCTGAAAAGAGAGCAGCCTTCATTTTTCTTCTCCCTAACTTGATTTTAACTGTGCCTGGTGGCGTTGGGTGCAGCCAGGAGTCTGCCACCACTTTTTTGATAAACCCATGTACTGAGGGCTTCTTAGCTAAGCTATAAAAATTCCTTCAAGGCTATAATTTCATTGGCCTGAATCTCCACTGCCTCAAGGCTTGTAAAGTTATTTACACCTGTGCAAAATTAGAGAAAAGTTGGAATGAAACACAGTCTATCATTCCAGGCATTAGGGGTATCATCTATAACGTTACCTCTAAAGATTCCTACTATCATTGTTGCCAGTTTCTTTTGAAAACACATGCTGTAGTAGCATCAAGCTTACTTAAGAGGGTTCACTTCACTTTCACTTCACTCTGCTTCATACCACTAACAGCTAATATAATTAGTCATGTCTAATCCCTTCATAAATATAAGACTCCAAAGAGCTTTCTGTGGACAATGTTCAAACCCCACCACCACCACCACCCTTCAGAAGTTTGCATCTGCTGGCCTGAGAGAGTGACTTTGCAGTCAAATCAATCCTCCAGCCTGTTTGAGGGTGTGTCATGTTCAACAGATATGTAAGGACATAAAGAAGGGGGAATCAATTATCTTGCTGGTATGATGCCCTTTACCTGGTGCTGTGGAATAAGAAGGATGTGAGAAAAATAGGAACAGGAAAGGAAAAAAAGGCATAGAGAGGGCAGACTGTCAACATATGTAAGTAAGTATCACACAGAAAGGCTAGAGAGATAATAGGCTTGAAAACTGAAGTCTTCTCTTTGCCCAGACACAGTCAAAAATTTTAGTTATTCTGAAGAGTGAGGAGATAATGGAGTTTTCTTCATGACAGAATGTAACAAGGGTACTTTCCTACTAGATTATTATTCTACGGCTACAGAAGAACTGTAGCCACCCATGAGATAGCAGCAGCCATCCTATCTCAATTGAAAACACTATCTTTACCAGGGGAGTTTGAATTGTCCATCCTTGAACTCTGACATTCTCACTTGAACAGGACATTGAAGAGGAATTTGAGGTTCCAACTTGAAACCCTTTACTTTGTCTTATTTACCATGGATTTGCTTATCGACTTAAAAAAAAAAATCAGAGACTAAAACACTTATACTCTATTTCTACCCTGTTCTTGCCAATTATATTCCTGAAATGTATTCTCATTCTTGGTTAATATTAGGAATTTATAGATTTTGGGGAGATTATTGGCTAGTAATTGTCATGTCATTTCCTTTGTTCATCCAATTATTTTGCATCTGAAAGTCATCATTACTTTGCTTTTAATTTTTACGCCTTGAATAAATTAGTGGATGCATGTTTTTTATAAATCAAACAATTAACTATGGACAAAACTATCATCTACACATAGAACACACAAAACTTAAGTTCCATTATAGTCACACCCATTTTAAATTCAATTTAATTTAAAGATATCATTATTCATTAGAATTCTAAAAATAGGTCAATGGTAGTTCTAGTAGTAACTACAGATATTGGAAATTATGTAGAAGTTGTATCACATCATATTTTATAATACATGCTGGATTTCTAGAAAGACAGAGATTAGTGGATTGTTAATGAAACAGTTCATGTTTTACCAACTAATTTTAAATTCTGTTTTTCTGGTAGTTATTGCATCAGTAAGGAGAGATGTTTTATCTGTGGGGTTAGTCTATTTTTTTTTTCCTGTGATATCTTACTACATTGATTCAGTTCCAATTCTTTTTCTGTCCTTTAAAAACAATACACTTTTTGATTATTCAACAGCTCTACAGTTTTAAACATCAAAAAGATCAGTCCTGTGGTTTTTTTATTCAGACTTGCTATTCTCGTTCTCCACTTCCTTGATGATGTCCTTCTTCCCATTAGGTGCTTCTTGGGCAGATGCAGTCTCCAGGGGCTTCTTTAGGCAGAAGTATTACAACTTGAAAGTTATTTTACGATGTGAATATTGTTCAATCTCTGAGGTGTATTTCACGCATTGAGCTAGAGGGATGATGGTCTTATATTTTAAAGTTAGAAAGTTCCCAGCATTCCCATATCTCTGATGTAAACTGCAGCAAGATACTTAACCTTACCAGGTTTCTCTTTGCCACTTGCAAGATGGGTATCAGGAATTTCTTAGGGATATTGTGATGAAAAATCATTGCTTGTGCATGGAGTATGGTGCAGAAATCCTGTACGCTAAGATTGGTGACATTAGTCCCAGTTCTGAAAACCCTATGCCCATGGGCAGCACAGTACCTGAGCTACTAATTTCTGTATTTCTATACAAATGCCTATATTTCTAAATCTGTTCTGCATTTTTGAAAATGTTGCCCTTACTGTTCCACAACCAATTCATTTGCAGTTCTGATTCGAACTGCACTGCAAATCAGGTTGACTTTAAAAAATAGCAATAAGTCACACCAGAAATCCCATGTGAAAGGAATTGTATTCAACATATGTTAGCATATTTTTGTGGCTTTTTCTAGCTAGCCACAAAAATAAAAACAGCCAATTAACTAAAATTATTTTTACATAAAAAGCACTTCAGACACTAAATTGCTAAGTATTAATGAAGTATATGCACAAATTCAGAATTTATTCCAATGCATACCCCAATTCTTTTTCTCCAATGCTCTCATTGCAACAATAATTGAGATATAATATATTTTAACAGTATCTTGCATCTGAGAGAAGGAGCACCGACAGACACACAGGTTTTGCTGCCTAGAAATACAAGTATTTCTAGTTATAATGATAGCCAGACAAAAAGCATACAAGGCCTGAGTAGCTTCTTTGGGATTATTTTCATTAGATGTCATAAGGTCCCTGGGTACTTGTACAATCAGTAACACTTCACAGAGCCTTCACTTCTAACAAATAATTAGCTAAAATTGAACCAGAGATTTCTTACATGCATGTCATAGGCTTGATATGAATAATGAGGGAAAAGGTTAACAGCAGGTCATAGACAGTTCCCTATCTTCCAGCTTATTTATTCAGTGAAATGAGAAATTGATCACATTATTTCGTATAGAAGAACCTGATTCATTACAATCAGTTCTGAATTGGCAGTTTTTGCTTTAGGCAATTTCAGAACATTACTTATGCTTAAACAGTTACTGGTAAGGTCATTTTACAACTTGTAATCACCTCTCTGACCCCTTCATGACCATAGTCTCAAAAGCTGAAGCATATGTGAAAACTGATAAAAGCATACATATGAACAGAAAACTAATAGTTAAACAAGAAGAGCTGAACAAACAAAATCACACAATTGAAGTACGGATGACCACATTCAAGCAAACTAGAAAATATTGGTAACACATTCTCTCTTGCACATCAAAAATGCACATCAAGTCATACCTAACTTGGCAAGATATCTATTGGAGGGAGCATTAATCTGATACTGCATGCAGCATTAACCAGTGGAGGGCAAGAAAAAGGAAAGGCAATGGAGACAACTACAAGTAAGGATCTGGAGTTGGAAGTGATACTATGGGGGCTAGAGGGACAGAAAAGGCTAGTTAGTTCTTTCCCCTAAGAACAGCAATGGTCACTGCTCCCTCTTCTACTGACCCAAACTCCCTTAGCACCATGAACCAAGCTCTTTTTATTCTGCAGAAGGTTTATAACAACTTTTCAGAACTGCTCACATCACAGGACAAGCTATCTGCCCTCTCAGGTGCTCCATGTCTTGGAGAACACTTTTACCAACAGTTCCTCTTGCTACCCCAGTATTGCTCCAACCAGGTTGTCTTTTCCAGACAGAATGAGGAACTGCAATTCCTGCAGGACCGGAATCAATTCCTTCCCAAGTACAGAGACACACTGGGTGAAGCTAGGTTGAAACCTGCAGTGTTTGAGAACCAGTGTCATACAGACATTGCAGAGTGCAGCTGCTGCTGGGCTCCGGATTAGATGGTAGATATTCAGTAAAGTACAAGCTACTCTTTAAATAACAGAAATGCTTTTATTTAATTTTTTTGCAACACTGAGCCCATAATTCATGTTATGCACCCCATTGTGTGTCATAAGGAAAATAGTAGGAAAACTGTAATAAGTGTTTGAGAACGGGGAGGAAAAAGAAGCAGTACAGAACTTCGGCTGATTTATGACAAAAGGCTGTAAATCACTATAGAATTAATTGCTTAGCATATGACATTCATTAAAACAGCTATTGAAGAGCAACAAGTACAAAACAAAGAAACATTACATATATATTTCAGTTGGAATATCTTCTCGATTACGCCTGTTAGCTGCAGTGTCAAAAAAGGCATTATTGCCACTTCAAAGCATAAGAAAGTGGTGCTTTGAAAATAATTTTGGTTGATAACTGAACTAGGATATGTTCAAGGATAAACTACAATACAAAATATAATCTACAGATTACTTTTTTTAAGCACCTGAGTTCCATATACTTAGGAGGCTAATGTTCAGATCTACAAAAGGATTTAAGCATCTAAAATGAGATTAAAAGGACTTCTTTAGGCTTCTACACCCACAACAGCAATCCTTCAAACTCCTTCCTGACCCCACAGAAGCTAGAAGTCTGTAATTGCTTACATGTCACTTAATAAAGTTTACTAAGTGCTTAATAGTCTGGTTTGCACTTGCTGAAAACAGCCTTCTCACCAGCAGAAGGAAGCAGTTTGAGATTATCTAGCAGCTAAAACTGACATCATCAATAAAGAAGGCAGCTGTCTTCTTATGTTTCCTAAGAACCAATGCTTCCAAAGCACATTAGTCTGGTAGGTGTTATTAGAACATGTCCAATGTATATCTACAGGAGAAAGGTGTGATCAAAGAGGGAGACATCTCAATTTTTATTCAATAGGTTAATGAACACATGCTCAAAACCTTCCTTAACCTGAGAGAATCCCAGAAAGTTTCTTGTCTTCCAAGAGAGTTCACTAATCATGTATCCACAGGCTGTGAAGACCTAAGAGGGTATGCTAAGCCAGTGGAGAGGAGGAATCCATGAATCACAGGAATAGAGAAAAGATTAAATGACAAACAGCATTCTCCAGCCCAATGACTCATCTGGAAGAGAAGAGTTATGGGTAGCTCGTGCTACTTGTTTGGGATTCAGCATCTCGGTTTGGTCACAGCTGTAGAGAGTTTTAAGGCATTTTATTCTCTCTGCTTAATTCAGGGTTGTGGATTTCGCTTATTGAACAAGGTACCTAAATTTGAAGCATTGTGGTATTCAGCAATTCCTCTGGAGATTTGGTCCTAGATTCCGTAAGCTCATTGAATAACAAAGCAAACAAACAAACAAACAAAAAATTTAAAAGCGTATCTCCATGTCTTGTTCCTGAATGTGTGGTTCACTGAAGCTCACTTAAATTGGACACAAATGCATAGAACAAATTTTGTAAGTTTTGTCAGCATCTTCTTTGAAGGTGGTCTTATAACATTTTCCACCTTCCTTTAATTTATGTCACACATGGTTTGCTGATGCTTCCAACAGTTTAAGGGAGAGGAAAAGCACACCTAAAAATGAACAACCTGTAATGTACTCAACTGCAGTTTTGATATCTGCTTTAAATAAGAGTATTGTTTGGCCATGAAAAAGCTATTGGCAACTGTGCTAGTTTTGGCTGGGGTAGGTTAATTTTCTTCATAGCAATGAAGTTGTAGAAATGTAGGTTAATTCTAAAACTTCCCTAAAAATTGCAGTTAAGAGTGGTTTAAAACATGCCTGTAACAATCATATAAGTCAATTACTGGTAGCTGTACAGTTGAATGTTATAGTATGCCCACTAGAAACTGGACTGACACCTGCAGCTTTCCTTATCTTCAGGATGCTTAATTTACTGAGATTGTTCAACATTCATAAGGAATGAGAACTATGGGGTTGAAAGGAAATAAGAACTATCCAGTTTTAAAAAAAAGCTAAGAATCTCATGGAAATGTGTGTATTTCACTAGTAAATACTACTTCAAAACATTTTTGTGAATATGAGTACATTTTATCTGATTTTCATGGCACATGATTAGCCTTTCTGGTCAATTTATCTGAAGTATGTGAGTAAGAGGTTAACAGCAACAAAACCAAGTATCAGCCACATATTTCATATGCTCCTTTTCAACATATCTAACACTTTCTCTTTTTCTTACAGCTATTCCATTTTGTACCAAGTAAAAGATTAGCGAAGGAAGAAATTTCCACTTCTTTCCACTCTCTAAAATTGTCACCCTTATACAATCTCATTTGACACAAAGATTTTGACATAGTTTCTTCCCCTCGTTTAGGCCTTGTCATATTGCTAGGCTGCTGCTTATGTTCCTTTGCACACCACTCATATAGATTTAAACCTTCTTTTGTATGAGTATGCAGCAGCTTTGGCTCTGGCCAAAGCTTTTCTTGCAACAGGCTTTCCATCTCTTCACAGGCAGGATGGGGTCGTGCAACTGCCACAGACACAAGAGCAAAACAGGTCTCTTTTTTATCCCCACCCCTTTTCCAGAGCTTCGACTTTGTCAGCACGCTGGATTGACAATTTATATCTGCTAGGACATACAGTATTTGAAACAACCAGGCATTTTGCAACAATTCTAAAAGCCAGTCACTTTTTTACTCTGGCTAGCACAAAAAATATGTCGATCTAAACAAAATAGCACGTACATACACAGCCCCTTCCCAGCCTCAGAATCTCACAAGTGCTCTTGCTTCTGTGCCATCAGCTGCAACAGAAGGCTAAAGAAGAGGGAAGACATTCCTGCTGGAAAAATGTGCTCAGTTCCTTTCATAACTCACTACACCTTTGTAAGTCCTTTCAATCCTGCTCCTCAATAGTTTTGAGGATTTAGCAAGCATAAAGACCTGAGCTCTTTTTTCTCCTGTTGGAAATTTTCTGCTTGGTAAAGTCAAGTTTTCTATGGTGAAGTCAAAGAAAACTTTTTTTTCTTTTTAAATGGGATGTGACCATCCCATTGTTCTGAGATGCTCCTACATGAACAAGAGCTATCAAAATTCAGTAACAATATTTTGTGCTTGGCATAGGAACAGCCCTGAAAAATGTCACTGACATATAGAGCACATTCACCATTGTGACAATCTCCTAATCTTTGTGAATTATGGGATCTCCACCAGAATTCAGAAAATGTACGTATACTGACTCTCCAGACTGTCAGAAATACACATAAGTAGTAGCTAACTTCATCTTGCAAAAGTCCTTATCTGATACAAATTACAGTATGTTGCCTCACAGCTCTAGTACAGCATTCAGAATTATTTTATTATTTCAGATCTTTTATTACTACAGCTAATATGACACTCAGGAGGCCTTTTTCAGGAAAAATAAAAGATAATTCCTGTCACAGGTAGCTTATTATCCTTGCCCTTATATCTGTAAGTTGCAGTAGCAGCTAGAAATATTTCACCTGCGTGTACTTTTTCTTGCAAGATCAAAGTTCAGTCCTGCAAAAGTTTAAATAATGAATAACTTTGGAAATGTTATTCATTCAGATGTTAATAGCCGAGCAACATCTAAGGCGACAACATAAAGACCATGAATTAGCCTTGTGAAAAAGAAAAGCATTTTCCCCCTTTGAAAATTGGGGGAAATAATTGATTAGAGATAATTGAACCATTATCTCTAATCAATAGGTGTCTTGGGCCCAAAACTGAATAAACAATTTAATTATAACAAAATATGGATGTCAACAAGTCAACAGCTAAAGTATCATTTCTCTGTTTAAAGACAGAACTAGAATCCGTTTGCATTTTCAACCAAATATGTCTTTGCAAAAGTTGCAAAATTTTGTGGAGTCAAAAGTTCCACATTTTATTTATTGCTTCTGGAATGGACTCTCTCATCAGGGAGATAAAATTATGAAAGAGAAAAGCAAGCATTCTACCTAATACTTAAATCTAAAATTAAGTGATGTTATATAAACCTATTTTGTGAAAGTATTATAAAGGATTTCTGCTCAAACGCAGAATGAAAACACATTTTCAAGCTTTGAAGATCGCACAAAACATAGCTGTGATTTTTTCAGGCTAACTGTAGACAGACCTATCCCATGATAAATTGTACATCCAGCTACAAACATCAGAGGCCTAAAAAACTAGTTAACATCCTATTTCTGCAACAACAGTATTATATCCTTTCTTCAAAGGTTCCTAAATCCCTATAAGAAATTGAAGATATTTCATTTTAGACACTAGCAGATTCCATAATGAGTTAAGCCTCTTTACAGTTTATTTTAATAAAGCACAGCTTTCTAAATATACAGAGGCCATAAAACATGCAGGTTGCAGCAATAATATGTTTAGTAGCCTTGCTTGATAAAGTGGAAATGTTTGCATGTTTCAAATTACGAGCAATTTAAAGTAGGAAGTAAGCAAACTAGCTCTTGTGTTATGAAGCTTGACATTGTTAAGCCTTAAGAGAACACATACTTCAAAGTCATACAGACTGAAATATGCCCTGTAAGCTTGGCAAGAGGAGCAATGCCATAATGATGTACTGCACAAAAATCACCACAAACTTCCATTTCAGTGCAAAGTCGCCTAGCTGTAAACTTCAAAAATTTACTGCTGGTCCTATTTTTAAAATTAATTCATTATTCATTTTCTTATGAAAAGATCAGTGCATATGAAAAACACAAGAAAGCTTTCCTTTGGGTATCAACTAAGAAAAGTAATCATTGTAAATCATAAATAGTAAAAAATGTACCAGTATTTTAAATGAACTGACAGAGTCAGAAACATCACTTGATAACAAATCTTTCAAAAATATTAAGGTAAATTACTATTCTTTTCCCCTGCACCAACAGAAGTGTGGAGGCTCTTTTTTCTCCTCCATGAATTTGGTATTAACTCTGCAAACACTTACACCTGTGTATATTCTGCCCATAAATAGCAGAATTAAACTCAATGATACTACTCACAAACTTAAATGTAATCATTCCTAATTCTTCACGTAATTGTAGTTAGAATTCAATTAATTAAATTATTGTATACATGAAATGCAACAAAATGTTAAGAATCGACTAGAAACACAACAGAAATTAAAAAATCTCAACCTAAGCAGCCTCTGATTTGTCTGTCAAATCAGCCTGGAATATCATGACTTTTCAAATGCATAGCTACCTTATTTCTGAATATAACTGATTCAGAGATGTAGCCACAGGGACTTGCAAAGACTTATTCTCAAAAGAAGGCTGCAGTATGAAATATGTGCACAAGTCCACAACTAGAGTTGTTACATGCATAAATGTTTAGAAAAAGAAATGTCATTCATCAGCTCAGCTAATAAACTATCAGCAAATAAGATATCTACAGGCAAATCAAAAGTGTAAATGTGTATCTGAAGTTTTTCTGAAAACAGGTAACTCTTACTGAGAATCATTGCTTATTTTGTGTCCATTACAATGCAAAAGTAGCTCTCATTTTTGTATAATGAGTCTAAAAATCTTCACTTTAAAAGTAGTTTCAATTTGTAGACATAAATATTGTGATGCCATATATGCAAAACTATTTACCTTATTGCAAATTCACCCCATTTCTTCAATTTCTGTCTGCTCATTTTTTACTGTGAGCTGCATTTAATGAACCTTCTTATTTTTCCTTTGTTCCTTTAGTACTCATTTAGATGAAACTCACTGGCTGGTGTCAGACGTCTTTATCACACAGCACACTGAATATTATACGTAAAATGTTGTTGGGGCCTTATAAAAATAAAGATTCTTGACAAAGTGTCACCAAGAATTGAGAGTTACTATTTCTATCCATTCTGTTGGCACTAAACTACAGTTAAAAAAAAAAAAAAAAAAGGCAGGGGGAGGTGTTCACGTAACAGCTCCTCAAGCATTTCAGAAAAGCATATCTCCTCCAAAGCCTTTTTATTCTTAGTATACACAGTATGCCTGTGAGCACAAAGGTGCTCCCTTTGGAAATATTTTTAGTAAACAGCAAGAGTTGACAGATCTGACATTGTACATATCTATTTCTGAGAAATCATTAAGTAATATACAAGGATGACACTGTAAGCTAACTGAATGAGATATTCCAAATTGACTAATTTAACAGCAAATCCTAAATCATGGCGGTGCTTTTGAAAATCCCTGTCTGTATGCCTGAACACGACAAATGCCAGAACATTTTAAAGGCCCTGACATGTAATCAGCGTTGCTTATGTAATCCAACTTGAGATGCTACTTGAAAGACTGCTAGCGCAGTCTTACTGTCAGTAAGAGAAACTAACGCATATTAAAAATATTTGAAGTTTTTATATCGTGTTCTGACACTCTCAGGTCCTTTGACGAAGGACTAAAGCTGTTGAATACAGAGAATCACAGAGATGCCCTTCCCTGCTTCAAAGATGTTTGCTTAGCAGCTGTGTAGGCACCGCAGTGCAGAGTGCCAAGTGAGCTAACCTGCTCTGCCAGGAAGGTCAGACTAGCTTCTTCACTGCTCTGTGCTGTTACAGAAGACAACTGTTCTGCGACTCCAAAAATTCTATACTACATCATGATTCATAATGTAGGCTTTCTCACTGACGTATAGAAGTTTATGGCAGCCTTCACAAATGAAGTTTTATTAGCTGAGTTTAAAACATGAAGAAATAAAGAGTTGCCAAGTGAGTTCAAACAAAGCTGGTGGTGGAAGTGGACATGTAACACAGGATTTTGAGTTCCTGCACCTTTGCTTATATGCTAGGAGACTTAACCTTCCCTTTCAAACAATTAGAAAGTGATAGCAGCAGCAAATCAGTCATTGTTCAACCAAAGCTACAGAACTCTCTTTTGTGCAAAATTAGATCTCTCTGGACACTATATCTTCAAGCATACATGATGTATGCATTTTGCCTTTTTTCTAAAAAACAAGAAACATTAGTCAATTCAGCAGAAAGAGTGCTTGTGAATTTCTTTGGGCTCATATCATCACAAAAGGAATTGACTAGTTTGATCCAGACCATATGCAAGTGATGATTTGTCCATCCTGCTGATTCTGATTTAATAGGCAGCTTCAATTGGCTATAAAATAAAAACCTGCATCTTTATGGGTCTGGGGTTTTTTTTTTGGTGTTGGGTTTTTTTAGTTGTTGTTGTTGTTGTTTTTGTTTTGGGGTTTTTTTGGTAAGTCATGCGCATTGAGAATCAGAATGCTTTGTCAGATAATGCTTTCAGTTGATGCTTTTGGAGACTTGAATGCATGTAGCTCCTGACAATGATTATATGCACGTGTTCCATATAATTCCAAAAGCACACCCATTATGAAAGATTAGTACAGTTGTGCTTATGATGTATTTAGGTCGTCTGTTACTGAATGTTTCTACTGTCAGTACAACAAAAGTGTGATGATCACAGTTAAAGCTTAACAAAGAAAATGCTGTCAGGCAATTAGTAAGCTGAAGTCAGCAGTACTAAAGTGAAATATATCATGTTTGGAATAGCACAGTGGTTTGCTTGTGATAAATGTTGAAACAGGTCCTCATACACAGAACATATCCTAGCCTTGGAAAAAAAGTTTAGCATCTGAAAAAAAAAGCAACACAGCTTTTTAATTCATTATTAGATTTCTTACTTTTCTTTACAAAAGTCTCAGCCACTGGGCATCCAGGAAGGTGAGTATTCATTCATTAAAGCACATTTGCCTTTTAATGAAAATGGTAACAACAGCACACCTTAGGAAAAGACTGCACTACAAACACATATAGCTGCTTAGGAAAAAGGAGAGTCTATCAAATGAATATCTCAAAAACTGCAGAGATTTTGGAAGAAATTCAAGTGAATCTTATTCTCGAAAGACTATTACATTAAAAAAGGAATAATTTGGCAAAGCCTGGTAATACTAGGCTCTCCACTCCATTGGAGGAAATAGGAAGGTAGAAATACAGTAAATTCAAAACCAGCAAGAGGTCTTTCCAAAGTCTCTAAGCTTTCCCAGTTGACAACTAAGCAATTACAAAAGCTATACACAGTATGCTTTTACAAAGGAGTGACAGCTAAATTCAGGTATGGCCTGATCAAGCATGATTTCATCACACGTTAGTCAATACTAGCTGACTTAGAGTAGGTCTCAATTTGTTCTAAAATGTTTTACTGGCCACATTTTTTAATTGTCAGACTTCAGTCTTCCTTAGTCTAGTTACCATAGCTATGAAAATAAATCCTACTATATCATGCTATATGAATATAGGCCAGATCATCCCCGACCAGAAATGAAGTATTTATAAAACCAGTGACATACAGTTCAGAAACAGGATGCACAAAATGAGAGAAAATGAGAGAAGCTAAAGCAAAAATAAGGCAGGCCTGAATAGAGAGGAAATAAAAAAAACCACAACACAACCCTGTTGTTCTCTAGAACTACCTAAATTATCAAAAATATTCTCAATATCAAAACCAACATAATCTGAAAGATTCCTGGGCAATATACAAAACAAACCTGTGATCAGAAATAGCTATGCCAAACCGCACAGACTTCACCATCTAAGCTGCAAAAGAATTAGGTCTATGGTATGAACAAGTGCAACACCAGTAACTGTGAACGGTGTAAGGGAGAAAGAATTGGTTTTGCTCAGTGTTGTAACTGCAATAGCAGCAACAAAATATATCTGAGTTAGTTTTACTTTGGATATTGATACCAATGAAAACATGCTAGTACTGACTTAAGGATGGTTGCACAAGGTCACTGGAGCTCTGTACCGATCCTTGACAGCCGGTGCTACTAGTGCTGCATCTTTCCTGCTAACAGTAATCAAGCTATTTAAATGCCATGTAGCCACGTATGCTGCACTAACACCTGTGGTTTCTAGGTAAGCATCTTTGTAATAACATATGTAACAAATTAATTTTTTTTCTCAATAATTAGAACAGGAAAGAACAGAAGTATCATATGAAATGACCAAGCTTACTGGAACTGCAAAAGCTAAGTACTGAAACATGAAAATAGAATATAGTCTGAAAATTCTATGACAGGCTGTGGAAGTTTACCTGATTTAAAACTGGCTGACTGATCTTAAAAACAAACAAAACCCCCACATTTGGATGACGCAGGAAGAAAGGATCCAGGGAGGGGCTGTAGACACCCATTTAAAGCTTGATCTCGATAAAAATCATAAAGATAGCATTACAAGGCCCTATTGCCTGGAAGCTTCAGCCCAACAGAGAATATAGGAAAAAAATCACAGATACAGCCTAGATAAAAAGTAACAGGTCAACAGCAGCACCCAGAGACATGTGCAACCAGCACCCAGAGAGCTGGTCAGACACCAACTGTTACTGACAAGCTTATGGGCAGAAAAACAGAAAAAAGGGACTTGAGGGGAGATGGGAGGAAAATGAGTTTGTCATTGACCTAAGCCTGATTACCCTCAAGGTCTAGGTTCTAAACTGCTACATCTGTTCTTTTATGCTGAGGCCTTTCAAGCTGGATGCTGTGTGTTGTACTATTTTCAACACTTATTTCTAGCATATTTATTTGAGAAACATATTAAGGATGTAAGAACATACAACTTCCATACTGATTTAGACTAAAGGATTATGTAGTCTAGTGACTGACTCCAGCTGTGCTAAAAAGCATAAAGAATGAAGCAAATGCACACAAATGTACCACACAAGGACCTTGACAATCTAGTACCTCCAAGCTGCTGATATATTTACTTGGTGACACTACAGATCCTCCAGTAGGACCTATTACAGTAACTTTTGAGCTAGAAGAGATATCTAAGAAAATAAGGGAAGGATTAAATTGTGTAATAGTCCTGAATATATGAAAGCTGGCACCATTTGTGGAAAAATAGTATTACATCGATAGTCAGAAAATGAGAGACAGAATGAATTACTAATCTAAAGGAGTAACTTAATGAGATTTTCCAGAATATGGGGAGATTTAATTCTACTGCAATTTGAAGTACTGAAT
Organism: Aptenodytes forsteri; assembly: GCF_000699145.1. Taxonomy (NCBI): domain Eukaryota; kingdom Metazoa; phylum Chordata; class Aves; order Sphenisciformes; family Spheniscidae; genus Aptenodytes; species Aptenodytes forsteri. The sequence goes on from NW_008795037.1 coordinate 3,071,525, forward strand.
GGACAACATGTGGCATTGAGAACTGAGGTCTCCCTTTACTGCTAAGACTATGCCTTGAACTGCCCAGAATTAAATTCTGAGACTATTAACTCCTGAAAGCTGGAATACTAGTGTACAATACAAAGTGAAGGGAATTCAGCAAAGAAAAGGTTTTGGCGGGATTGCTAAAAGCATCAATACCAAATGCTTGGCAAGTTAACAGCTATGGAAGGTACAACTATTCTCATTTATATGAACGGTACAGACCAAAAAAAGTAGTAAAAATTGCTTGGTGAATCAAACTTTCTCTCAATAATATTTGTCATTACAAGGCTTAGAGAGATTATTGCAAAGAATGAAAATTCGGAAGGGTGAGAAAAGGAAGTGATAACTTGGCCTGAAACTCTTTGTTTAGGAGAACCTCCTTCTAGCTGCCCGTATGGATCGATACCTTCCCACAGGCTTGCAGTGAGCAATCAGTGAAGGTGACCAATGAGAAGCAGTAAGCCAGCCATGCCCTATAAACTGTAAATCACACAACCAGTCTTTAACTGTTACAATAAGCTGGCAAGTGTTCTCTGATAGTCTTTTGGTATTGTTTAGTGGAGTTTGTGCCTATAATGGAATCCATAAGTTAAAATTCCCTGGCACTTGGCATATGCTGCAGATAGTTCAACAATGACAAACCCACACACAGTTGTACGTGTCTGGCCCAAAGCTTTTTAAGGCTGTATTTTCAGGACAGGCAGACAGCAGCCAGATGCTTTAGGAAGTCCACCATTGTTATTCCATAGAAAGGGAAGGAGTTGTCCTCTGGCAGTTCTCTGTTGCAAAAAATCTGACATCCCCACTAATGGTGAGCTCTCTCGTTGAGGCACTGACTTACTGTCAGCCACTGACTGTGTCTGTGACACCCTCATTTAATGCCATATTACTGACCTTCCACATTCTTCATTTATGAGTTGCAGGTATTGTGCAGGCAGGTAGAGCGAAACTGCTTAGGTATTTATGGCTCCATTCAACTTTACAGAAAATCAACTTAGAATCCATTTAATGGCAGATGAACTAGTATGGGAGAATGTCTATGAACGCTTGACACTGAATTATAATTCACCATTTATCTTTACTGACATATGTTCTTTCACTATGATGGTCAACAGCCTCTCACAAATTTCTGAAAATAATTTTTTTCTGAAGGAATAATCATTCAATTTTCTGTGAAGTTCTGCTTTTTGTCTCTCTAATTCTACACTTCCACTTAGTTCTAATGGAAAATTTATTCTCCCAAAGGAAAAGACATTTCTCAGGTAGCTAGATAGTCCTCTGCTGCCTTTTGTTATAGTAGAGTTGTAGCGTTGAACTGACTTTTGATTCCACTGGAGCAAGTGCCAAGACAACAGCCAGAGCACACTTTGTTCCACCTGTATCGCACAGGTGGTGTGCTTGGATGGCAACCACTCCAGTGACATCTTGCAAATGATACTAATACATAGATATGTAAAAAGAGGATTTAAGACTTCTACTAGTCACTACTTTATTTGCCACCAAGTGAAACACCTTAGATACCAGCTGTCTGAAAGCTGCAAATTAGCTGCAAAAGCCCCTGACTACCCCATGAAGAAGTATAAGTGTCTTAAAATTAGAGGAATCATTCTCTGAACCAGTCAATACCTTTCTGTCAACTATCAGAGGAGAGGCAATCAGGGTACCTGTGAAAAGGAGAGGAAAGCAATCCAACGCTCAACCTATTCCACCAAGGAGAAACTGTGTAACATCACTATCTGAGGGCAGAACTCGGAATATGCTTGTGAAGTTCCAGCCGCACAGACCTCACTTCGCCGTTTGCATATATCTATAAATTCGTCAGTCTCTGATCCAGGTTACACTTTCTTAATCCGTTCCCTCCCCACTCCCCAGTAATGAAGATCTCTCTTACATTCTTCCCTCTTCCAGACATAGCTGTATAAGCCCCCTCCCCTTCTATTTCCTTACACAGAGCAACATTATGTTTGTTTAATATATTTTAATTGCTTTTAATGCCATTTAGCAGTTGAAAAGAAGGAAAAAAAATCACCAACTCTCAGATATGTAACAACTGTAAGTGTTGTGCACAGCACACCTCAGTAATTCTGCAGGAAGCAGAGCTATGATAGGTCTGAGAGCACAGTCAGTCACCTGATCAGCTGCCTTCTTCAATTCATTCTATTTGTGCTTATTTTCCTTATGGTGGCTCTGCTTCAGCCTTTAATTGTGCTCTATGGGATATGAGGATGGACCAGACTTTCTTACACAGTCTGAATTGTTTTCTCAGGACACCAGCCAACGCTGACAATATGCTATTTTTCAGGATGAATTATTTTTATAGGCAGGACATCAGGAAAACAGCAGCCGCAACATTAGTAATGATAGCATTTTCCTGTCACTTGGACTTGCACGATGGCCTGAATAACTTGCATTCACTGGTAAGAAAGACACTGGAAGTGCATAGGATCAATCTAGGTAGGTCACTTTTTGTTTGGGTTTTTTTTCTTCTCTCTGTTGTTGTGATCTTCCATTTTGAATGATGTTGAACTACCAGGAAAGAACAACTGCACTTAAACCAAACCAGCATAACAGGTGAAATCAAAATGACAGAAAAGTGCGTGCAGTGTCAGGACGAGAATACAAATGGGTTCTGGAGTTGTGTTAGTTTGAAGATCCCAAAATTATCTTTACATTCTTTTAAATTATTTCCAGAGAGATTTTATAATGGTTTGCTACCACAAATACAGAGAAAAATCTTAACTCCATGGATAACGTTTGACCATAGGCAACAGGCAAATCAGGCCAGTGCCAAAGCAGCAAACTAACAAGGGACATTAAAATAACTGCAGTGCAATGACCTGGTTTGCCTGGTGAACCCTGCAAAACCAGGCTTGCTACTGATGCTGTTAACAGAAGAGTCAGGATCTGAGGATGCTGCAGGTATCTGTGGGAGCCCTATTCAGCAACAGTTTTCAAATCCATTGACACCAGGCTTCACCAGTTTGCAGCCTCAGATGCATCCCTTTCTTCACTTTCTCTTTTCCCTTTACAGGAATGACTCAATTCCTTTTCTCAGGGACAGCAAATCTCAAATTTGTTTATATTACTTTGAGTAGCTTCTTCTTGATGTCCCAGGGACTACAGGGAAGGCAGAATTACATCTTTACTCTTTATCTGAGCTATGTGTGCCTTTGAAATCAATGTTAGCAGCAGAAGTAGAAAGTGAGATTTTAAGACTTAATTTCACTATCACATACAAATATACAGGTCCATCTGACAACCTCAGAGGGATTTTTTACTTTCTGCCCTGATAATACCCTGCACACCATGACTTGAGAAAGTGAGGTATTTAACATCCACAGCAGACAGAAAACCTAACCCCTGAGTTTCCACTCCTTCATTTCTGCTACTGCTGTTATTATGTACTCACCCATCCAGTAAGCTATTCCCTTACCAGGTTTGTGATGATGTAACCACATTGTCTTCAACTGAATTATTGATTTATACTAGCATAGGAGAAGAATCAGACCTAATAAATATCTACAAGACACGAATAAAGACCAATTAGTGCTTGCACAGAAGCTTTTTGCACTAAAATTAATTCCATCTGTAGTAAATCTAGACAGTAGACAGAAATGTCAGTAGAAAACTAAGGATATTTTATTTTGCCTTTTGCTTCCTATTTACTTTATTTTAAGGATATATGTTTTTTCAATTAGTGCTATTTGTTAAAGTTGTCATTAAATGTAAATGGATTAAGCCCAATTCTGCCAGACAACATATGCTGTTCAAGAGCCTTACAGTATGAAAGCATCTTTCCTGAGTCTACAGATTTCTGCACAGCAAGGGTTCTTCAATGGCTTCTAAGCATTTATACATATTTTCTCACATCACAGACTTAGCTATTACAAAGAGACAGTGGTACCTTCCACACAAAGGTCATAGGCCACTGTTATTGACATATGCCTTTAATCCTTTGGATGCTTCAAAAGGTGAAGATTAGCAGCAACCCTCAGAACTCGCACCCAGGAGATAGCTATTTGTCAAAAAGTTGATATTATTGATGCTTACAAAAGAAGGAGAGTATGTAATTTAGCTAATAAAAGTCAGATCTTGTTTGCTTAGACTCCAGAGTTTTGACAGTTCCCTTGCTGAATTACTTGATGTTGAGTTTCATATAATAAATGCAAATTTTTTATCAGCTATGCATCTTCTTAGGAGCAACTGGTATTATTGGGTGGATTTTCTTCCTTGGTTTCTCCAGAGTTTTTCCTCTTAAATTCTTTGTTTCCTTTAGAATTCATTATAAATGACATAATTATATGTCTTTTTCTCCCTTGATTGAGAGCATTTCTTACAGATGATGATTTACCACTTGGAAATTACAAACAGTATGAATAGATACAATTATTATATTGCAGAATTTCCTTTAAAATCCAGAAATGTGGTTTAGCTGAACTGTTCATAAATTATAAGTAGGCAGGTCACATTATTTCCTCTAATCTTCATATGTGACCCTTGATGCAAATTGAAGTGTTTCCTCAAAATGGATTAGAAGGTTTCCTCTGGACTGTTGAATAGATTTAAGACTGGCATGAGCAGAAATGGACATGAAATGCAAGTAAAAGAAACTACACAAGAGAATTACTTTTATGAGGATTCTTTCAGGCAATCACCATGTTTCAGTAGGACAGTGTTCCAACTGAGGTTTAACTGAGGTACAGAGTCTGACCAAAGCCCATTGAATCTACTGAAAAGCTTCCCATTAATTTTGACTAGACTTTAGGCCAAGTTTAAGAAGAACATGCATTAACAACACCTTCAATTTTCTAGTCCCATTTTCCATAGAGAGGAAGAAAGGTACAATGCTTTCCCCATAGAGAGGAAGAAAGGTACAATGCTTAAAAGTGTAAACCATGGCTGTGTGAGGATAGCAGCGTTTTTATAGTCATCTGTTATCATGGGATTTATTTATGGAAATGCTTGGCTGTGTCTTTGTAGGTGGTTCTATACAGCTTACAAAGATGTACCAAGAATAACTTTTTTATCTGTCATACATAAATGCCATAGTATTTGTTGTTTTGTTTCTCTTCTTATGGAACTGCCAGAATGCAAATGTTTTCTGCTTTAGAAACACATTTAAAGTAAAAATGTGAACTATTTCTTTTGACAATGTTGTTGATTAATTAATGAAGCAAAAGCCCATGAATACTTTTACACTTATGATTGCATGTGTCCATTACTGTGTTAGTTACTGCTGGTACACATACGCACTAAGGGCTGCATCAGGGTCTGTTACAGAAAGTATGGCCTGAAGCCCACTGAAATCAATCTAAAAATGCAATGACTTCAATAGAATCCTATGTGTACGTGTTTGCAACAGATGGCTGTTCAACAGCCAGTTCTGAGTATTTGAAACAGGCTCATCCTCTCTTCAAAAATGAGGGCCAGAGCATCCATTAATGGAGTGAGGAGAGGAGGCGAGAGGGCCAGGGGAATTAAAGATCAAAAAGCTGCAATTAGGCAATGTTAATAAGGAATACTCTCAAAAGGTTTCCACTTTTGTAAAAAGCCTTCAGTTTATTTTATAAACAGGACCCTATATAATGTAGAGCCATCTAACCATTAATTCAAATTGTTTTTCGGCTCCAGTCTTTGCCAGAGAATGTTATAAGTTAGGTCTGCTAACATGCTAAGCATACTCTGAGTGAAATCAAAGTCAAAGCTCATATTCACTTTAGTCAGGGCAGGGCTAGGCCAGTGCTCAGGACTTCTTAATATCCTATTCATAATGTCTAATACGAAGTCCTGCTTCTTTCATCAGATATTTGCAGCTGAAAAAAACACAAAAAACCCACAAAAAATCCCCACCACAGTATTTTTCTGAGGTGTGTAAAAAAAACTTAAACATTTCTTTCATTGTCTTCAAACGTCAAATAAATAAATAAATAAATAAATAGATCCAAAACCCCAGAACTCAATTACTTCTGATCCCACAACTTGCTACTCCAGGATTTGATCCTGGAAGTAATGCACAACAACAAAGTTCACTCACATAGAAGAGCTTGCAGTTTATTTAAACAGATACTGCGAAAGTCCCAGTCACTTCTAACTCATCCCTTCTCTTGGTCATACATTGCTATCCCTTTGCTTCTTCCAGCACTGGCATTTATCTGATCATGTAGATCAACTTACAGAAAATAAACCCTATAAGAAGCAACAATTATATTTCAACATGATACAGACATGATTCAGATGTGTGTCAAATGCTAGATGAGTCAGAGAAGCGCTCACTCTGCAGATATGTACTACTCCATACAAAGAAATAAAAAACCCTGAGAACAGAAGTCTGATAACAATAAGAATGCAAAACCAAGAAGTAAACTTCTACAGCCTATCACCAAACCTAAGCCAAATAATCCCAAAGAGTTTAAGAAACAGTTTCACATTGAATTGAACTAATTTGTCTGCTGCTTCTGAGAGTAGGTCCTCTCCCTCTATACGCCTTCCCTTATTGTCACTCATCTGAATTTTCTGTGAGTCAGTACAACTTGTGAGGCCTCAGAAAACTATAACCTCCTTTGGGTGGGGAATTGCTTTTGCCAGGTTGATGAATCAAATTATTTCAAATAAGGAGCAGGAACACGTGGCAGACATACCAGCAGAGGGACAGAGCAGGACTACCTACTCTGCTTACTACCTGACTACCTACCTACTTCTGCTGTGATGAATTTGTACGCCTGTTCATTAGGTCTAGTGTAATTTAACCACCTGGCCAAAATAAAAATGCTGTACGCCAAGAAACTAGAACAGAAGTCCAATGTAAGGAGGCCAGTTATCAACAGTATTGTCCCAGTGGCCTAACAAACTGAGCCACTGTAATGGAAGAGAGTTTCCAAGCAAAGCCAAGAATGATGTCCACATATTTGATGCCAACCGAAATGTTCCCTCCTGACATGTCCCTTGTGCCAGGAGGGACAGACTCCTGGCAAACAAAATGTACCAGGAAGTGTAAGTGGTGCTCCAAGTGGTAGAACCACGTCAACATCTGAACAGACCAGTGACAAAGATCACCTGAATAGGTAATACCGTCACAACTGAGGCATAGCATTTATTGACAGAGATAGTAAGAAGCTGGGGGGGGGATCAGAAAAATTGTTCTCAGGAAAATCGCATCTATTCTAAATGTGAAACCTCTAATTTTCATGTACATTGTGGTTTTATTAGACTGTTCTTAATACATTGCTTATATTTTAATTGGAAAACGAAAGTAAGATACGCTGTTTTCTAAAGGAATGAGAAAAGTAATGATCTCTGCATCTGAGAGAGAAACAATTTTTTGTCTGGCTGACCAATACTGGTCACATTATTTTCTTGTGTTCTTCTACGAATCTGCTTTCTGAGTCCTATATCCAGACTAGAAGGGATCTTTATGTTTAAACCATCAGGGGTCTGCTGGTGCCTTTGACTTCTACACGTTATATCAATACTAATGGCTGTTTGGTCCTTGAATATAAGAAATCCCTAATGACTTCTGAAGTTCAAACACAAAATTAAATCAACAATTTTTATCTGAAGTTTTGGCCAAGTTACTTTATCTTTCTTTTTTTTTTCTAAAATATAAAATTATATACTAGCAACACATCTTGTTTTTAACAAAAATATCCTGCAAAGTTCAAAGTAATTTTTAAACCATAATTTTTTAATTTACTGAAACATGTTTTTGAAAATCACTCCTACGAAAAGATCTTTTAAAATTCAAAATAATTTACAATAATGAACAAAATAGTCTAAACTCTGGAGGATAAATAAGTACTCTATTTTGAACCTGCAAAATGGAAACAACTATGAAAGTTCAAATTGTTTCACAAAATAATTTTCGTGTTTTTCAACCAGCTCTAGTTACACACTTATTACAGTAGAGCAGCTTTTAAAAAGCAGCTGTGTTTTCCGCCAAGGGGTGACAGCATTTCATTGTGGGGATAATGTGTGTAAATGATCCCTTCATTACATAGGGTCTGATCTTGTATTCTTTGTACATCCTAAGTTCACACTGAAACTATGTGTTAACTAGTATTCTAGCCAAATTCTAATAGGATAATTGTGTCATTATGCCTACCTAAATTTCCCTTGTTTCATTTGGATATAGCATTTTACTTTCTGCTGTTGAGCCAAAGTCTTCAATAGGAGTTTTGCCACAGCAAGTTGCACAATTTTTTTCTGACTTGCTAAGCTTTTATGCACCTTGGTACGTTTCCCTGTTGAGGCAACTGGACTTCGACAGCAGAGAAACTTTCTCCCTTCCATGTTGCAGGATCTGGCAACTGTTCAAAAGCAAACTAACACTATCCAACATAGATCAGAAAATAGTATCTACGCAAATGGAAACACAAGAAGCCATTCAGGTTCTGGACTACTATCAGCCAACCTGGAATTTAGCTGGGATACTTGATCAACATAATTGCTCTCACAGAGACTGCTTGACAAAGGTTCTTCTACTACCACACTGGTCAACGGACATTTTGCATGAACAGACAAACATAAACTCTAGTGTACAATTTTATAAAGGGCAAAGTAATTGCTGCACACATTTCATTAAAAGTTTCCAAAAATATTATTTTCCTACCTCAAGTGTAATCTTAAAACCTTTAAGCCAAAGATAAAACATCCATACATCATGAGGGCCTGCATACTCTGATTTTGAGGATGTCTTGCAGCGAAAACATGAAATTATTACAAATTAATAACCAAAAAAGTGAGGGCTTCGTGAGGGAAGGCAGATACAAATGCAAATTTTATAGACCAGAATTTCCATACTTCTTGGTGAAGAGTAAGTCAAACACATGGCAAAAAAAGAAGATGCCCAAATTATTGCTTGCAGAATCAATAATATAAAACATATCTCCATTACGCTCTGATTTAATTGAAACTACATTTCTTTAATCCTTGCCAGGAAAAAAGAAAGAATATGGCTACAGAATTCATGCGCCTACTTTTTATCTGCATGACCTGCTTCAAGAGCTAAGCCAAGTTTCATTAAAAATTATTGGTCTCATAACTTTTTTCTTTTTTTTTTTTCCTTTTGCCTTAAAGAGTCCCATATGGCAACAATATCAAGATAAAATTGTGGCAGTGCAAAGTTTTTCCCACTCTTATTTTTAAAAAATACTATAAATTTACTTTATGGCAAAGTCAAAAACTGTCAACAAAGACAAGCTCTCACTTGAAAAAAGTATCATGGGCAGTTGTACAAGTTTTGAAATAGGGTATTTTTATCTGAAAGATGACACACAACAAGATGTTCTCATGTCTTATGCATTGTACTGAACTATACCAGCTCAGTGGAATACTATCCACTTCTCGCTGGGTGCTTTGCTAACACATATTGTGGTATTAAGGAATTCTTTTGTATTACTGTGGCATCTGCTAAAAATGTCAGATGTGATCACAGCCCCTGCAAAACAAGTATTTTAACAACCAAAACCTTATGATAGGTTATATTTCAGTGACTTGGAAACAACACTGCATTATCTGAGAAAACAGCACAGATGTTGCTTAATAAACTGCTCGGTTTATGCATTGTATTAACCTCATGAAACATTTATGCAAATCTTGCATTAACAAAAGGTAAAAGAATCATTATAGGTTATGAAGAAAACAATGTGACAACCTTTGTTTTTACCTCCGTATTTTATGGGGGCATTTTAACTCTTAGGGGTTTCTGTTTGGGAAGACACAGGGGCATTATAGATTTTCATCTATTTTGTTTTCAGTTCTGCTATCATTCCTTCCAGCTGATTTCACATTTTATAATGCTAATAGTGGGTGTATGGTTTTGAGTTTCTCTACTGTCAGCTGGTCAGTAGGTCTGGGGGATATATTTAATGGAATCTGACAGCTGATGGAACTGATCTCATTGAAAGGGGATTTGATATGTGGGATGAATGTGGTGACCCTCAATTCGCCATATTAATGACCATTATTATTCAAACTCTTGCAGCCAATATAACTCTTTTTCTTGGACACACCAGTACATGTGTATAAAAGAAATGACTTATGGATGAGTTAGTCCGTATACTAGTTTGAGTGTCATTTAGATAGCATGTCAAAACAGATTAGCTATTTTACCCTGAGATAAAATTAATGGAAAAGCCTTTGTACTCTGTACACTTGTAAACAAAGCAATCATAAAAATGGATAGTTTCACTGGACTGAGTCAGAAATCCAGCAAATACACACCTTCAACTGTGGGAAAAAACGTACTTCGCTCTGGGCAATATAAAATAAAGCCTAGCAGTGAGATACTGTAGCTGCAACCAACAGGTCTTCCTCTGCTATAGGTCACCCAAAGAAGTTATGGGCACCCTTTGTGTGCAAATGATTTTTAGAAAAAGAGAAATGTATCAGCCTTACTTTACACAAACCAGAATTTAGGTAACTACACCAGCACTATAGGAAAACATAACATTCTGCATTGATTTGTGCCAAAATATTTATTGTTTCATTTACTTTTTGCTTGTAGAACAGGAGAAATTTGGCCCAAAGCTGTGCATGATGGGACAAATGATGCTATCTTCCAAAAAAAAAACCCTTAGATTTCTGTCATCTTTTGGCAGAAAGTAAGCTGGTCACAGATGATTTAACAGATGTCTAAAGGATACAAAAGAAAATCTTAATACGTGAGCAAGAATCACAAGGAACAATTTGCTTTTAAATTACACAGTGCTGCTACTTTTTTAGGTCACAAATATAAAATCTATTATTGATCTTGAGCATTGCCTCCTATTTTGAATGTCTTTTAAAGCCAAGGGCACTCTAATGCCATTTAATCAATAACTGCTTTCACATCTTTGAAGCAAATATGCAATTTGTTTACAGATTTTAAAGGCTACTAATGTACATTACCTTTTCTTTTCTATCATGTCTGAGAGGAGGTGATGTTCTACACTGTTCAGCTAGGGTGCCTGCTGTGCCAGGCAGGACATTCAAAACCTTTGCAGCCTGTTTTATGGCCCTTATGATGCCTGAATAATATAAGCACATTGCATTTCTCTCCTTTCCTGCTTTAACAAGTTCTCCAAAGGGAGAGAAAGCTTTGAAAGGAACCAGATAAAGTAAAGCCACCACCAAAATAATGCACTGAGACACTCGACCTACATATATTAAGTACTGCAGCATATGAGGAATGCATTAATAACCTTTAAGTTATTAAGGAAACCATCTGAGAAAGAGGATGTAATTAGATCATAGCAGTGAGGTTCACATTTGGTTTCCATATTTTTGAGGATTCAGTCAACATTAGAATATCTCAATTACTGTATGGTTTGAAAGACTTAACCATATGATGACACTCAATTACTCATTCATCCAGCCGAAAATGTTAAAAGTACTTGAAAAGTCAGTTCTTTAATCTTTTATGAATTGCCTTTATCTAAACATTGTCACCACATGGGCAAGGGCACCGTGTATCATGATCAGTTTATGTTTACTTTCTTGTTCATCCTCTATTGATGGAAATTCTAGCTAGGTTTGTTTCTGAAATTTAATATCTACACTTTCAGGATGAAATGGAAATTCAAATAAAGGTGGACTTAGAAACTCACAAGAAACACGAACACATGAACATGATAAAGCTAAAAGTTAATAGAGAAAGAGCTTATTGTGCATGTTAATTTTGTTTGAAAATTTAGACCCTTAATACTCTAACCCACATTCAATTTTCATATACCTCCTGCAAAGAGTCCTCTCACCATCCACAAGCTAAGCTAACATTATGGTTACTCTGTTCTTTATCATTATGTTTTACCTTTGATGAAAATAAAATTATCTTCATGAGAATAAAATCAGCATCTAATATTCTGGAAATAACATCTCACTTCAAGATATACGCATCTGCAATAGGTTCTCTGCAGAAAAAAAATAAAGGATGATACCCTATTTTTGAACCCTCAAACTTGTTCATAGCCCTGTTTCCAATACTGATTATTAGTTCTAGCCAGTAATAATCAGTGTCCTAGTGTCAGTACTTAATTTCTGATCTTTCTATTGCTCCTATGCAAGAACTGTTTCATCTGATCTTTGGTAACTTCTACCTTTCAAAACTTTCTCCTTACAATTTTGCATCTTTAAGCCACCTATACCTGTGCATATTTACATAAGTACATCTCTACATTACATACAAAAAAACCATAACAACAAAGAATGCATAAAACATTAATTTCTTTCTTATAAATTTAATAGGACCAAAGCGCTCTGCACATCTACTACTACACAGAGAAATTTGGACCAGAAATCAGTGATCATCCCACTTTATTTTAAGGGAAAATAATATAAAATAAAACAGAGGAAATTGAAAGAACCATTTTTAACTGTTTTTGTTTTACTTCATGTAAAATGAATATAACACTCTGCAGACTTTAGGACCCTGAACGCTACATAATCCCACATATTGACTTGCTGAACCTGAGCCACAGCTGTTCTGATAACAGACCCTTTGAAATTGCTACAACTTTGAGTAAAGGCAATGTTTGCAGTAATGATGTTACATGGGTGGCAGATTAATCATTGCTACACATATTTCTCAAGGTTTTTTTGTGTTGCTCTTAAATGAGTGTGTGTAGTACTCTGAACACGTGAAACTACACTCCTTTGCCCATGTTGTCAGAATGGTCAGACTTCAAATGAAATGGGTGAATCCCATCACCTGTTAGAAAGGGCAGGATTTTACATGCCTTAAATGTGGTAATATTTATTATTGAATCATGTGAGAAAAGCTGGATCCAAGTCCCTAGTACCACCATTACATGTAAGAATTAAAACTCTACAAGGCAAGGTTGTAACTGATAAAACAGAACAGGGTTCACAGCATATAATTTATTAATTTAGATTTGAACATAATCTATTAAAAATGAAAAATTGCTCAGTATACATAAATCCAACTGTATGACTTGTATCAGACATTGAGGTATCCTGAAAGAGAAAAATTCAGCTAAGAGAAAAATAAGCATTCATTTAATCCAAACCACATTCTTTTAATCCAAAACTGAAGATATTAGAGCTCATTTATGTGCACCTTGAGGTCAAATTCATTTATACTACATTTCATTTATACTACAAATGAAATTTTCCCATTGCTGTACCTGGTGATCTCAGTATGAATTTTATAGTGGACTACCAAGTCATTCCATCTTTCAATAAGAGCCATAGGTCTATCCTAATGCTACTTTCCCCAAAGAAAGGAAGATCATGGCACGTCTTTTTCAAATTAGTTAAACATGCTTGCTCAATTCCTAGCTGGGGACTGACTGCACTTTTACATGAGAAGGTGACAAAGCAGTTGGATTTTCTCTACACCTCTGGAACGGCTAGGCTTTATGAGCATAGCGATGCTGCTGTACCAATTCCCTTCTGTATCACTCTTCAGTTAATTGTTCCTTCTTCAGTGTTCAGTCTACAATGTTTGCAGAGAACTTTTCATAGCAACCTTGAAGTTCAAAAAAACTCAGTGAAACTGGGAAGCTCAGCCAGAGACAAACAAAATTCCACTTACTTTGTGTCAGGTGCTTCCTATTGTTCAATTCTAGGCCATCAAAGGCACCAAGCCAATAGAACATTAACACTAGATACACCATGGCTTAGATTTAGATCATCTGAACATATCTCAAAACATCTTCTATGATTTATTGATATTTTGTACCTTATTAGTTAATTTCTGTCCCTTGAGCAAGCATTTAAAAATACAATAAAAATGAAAACAGCAATAGTCGCTTGTCTGTCATATAATTGCCAAGGCAAAACTATCCAAGACTGAAACAATTTATTAATATTCCTGTTGGTTCTCTGATGCATCCAAGGTGACATACTGTGATCAAATTCTAAGTTATGAAGAAAAAGATATTCTTATTTAAATCAAAGCTGCAGGGCTGTATTCAGTAGCAGCAGACACTAAGCAGGACATTGCTGAAACTGCCTGGTTAAGTCAAGATTTTCATTATGTGACAGTATTGACTGAAGAAAACAGCAAACCAACTCTGGTGTAAATCAATGAGCTTTTGCTAGGCTTTCACAAAATAAAAGACCTGCTGGATTCAAAAGTGAAATAATCAATTTTGTTACATTGAACACGTTGAAGATTGCAAGGAACAATTCCACAACCATCCACAGTAATAATAATTTAAAGGTACTGAAAAAGCCCCATTGAACACGGAAGATTGCAAGGAACAATTCCACAACCATCTACAGTAATAATAATTTAAAGGTACTGAAAAAGATTTATTATCAGATCTGAAATATTTATGTTTTGAAGATACAAGATACAAGCCAGGTTTTATTATCAGATCTGAAATATTTATGTTTTGAAGATACAAATACAGATGAGATGCAACAAATGCAAGATCCTGACAAGTGACCTAGCTCAGCGCCAGACAAGATTATTCTGGAAGAAAATTTCAACAGAAAAATCAGCATGTGAACAGCCCAAAAGAGTAACCAGAAGTAAATGGTTGAGATTATATACAATTAGTTTTGGTCATTTGTGGATTTTTTTTTGTGATCTAATAAGTTTTGTTTATAAAAAGGGAAAATAAATTAATGGGGGAAAAAAAAAAGGTACCAGTAGATACTGGAGGGAACAGATTCCAGCCACATAATAAAGATACTTATGCTTTTTTACCTGATTTATGTCATCTGATTGAGATGACTAAATGAAGTTAAATCTTTCACCAGAATTTATAACAAATTTCCTTCCCTTTCTTTCCATCATGATTAATTAGTTATAGAAATTGTATCTACAAAAGTATAATTTAAAACAGTTCCTTTCTCTTAAGGTTTGGTTTGGGGATTACATAGAACACAATTTCTTTCCTTTTCTTTGAGTTATATTAATAGTTGAAAGCTTCAAGAACTCTTTGCAGCACACTATTGGTAGTGCTGTCAGGAATACCAGCTACAAATAATTCTACATCTGATTGGCTTTTTCTGTTGTTAAAACATCTGGAATTATATCTCTGGTCCTGGCAGTAGACTGCTTATACGGTGTGATGGAAACTTAAGGGTTCACGGATCCTCAGTCCAGCAGTCAACTGGGTAAACTGATAAGAGGATTGCCCAAAGTAATTTGTAAAAAAATTTCACAACTAGTTTTTACTAAATATTACCTTCAATCGAAGCAAAAATGAGGTTTACTTCAGTTAAATGAGGCTTAGTAAGGCTGTAAAATGCATTTCACCCTATCAAAAATAACCATAACCTCTTCCCCTGACAAATAGCTTTTGAAAGGCAGCGAAACACACATAATTATAGGCTAAAAAACACTAAAAATATACTCTGTACCACACACATGCAGCATAACAGCTTGATTTCATCATAACACTTAAATGCAATATTTTCCTGCACAGTATTCTATTAATATGATAAAGAGCAGCCAGCCAAAAAATAGCTGAAGAGCTGCAAAGTGATTTCAAAAATTGAAAAGCAATTTCAAATGTTTGGTAAGCATTTACTTGCTCACTGTGCCCTATCAAAACCAGCTGCTAGTCCATAATTCTAACCTTTTCCCTTTCAATAATACAAGGCCTTGAAATCCTGTATTAATGAGAAATGAATATGGTAATCAAAAGAGTAAATGTAATTATAAAAAACCTCCCACCATCGAAACCTTCCTCTTATTACATCAGCCTATTCTACTAAAGAAGCAATTTGAAAATGTGTTCCCGTGTAGGATACTTATATATCTGTGCTGATAACCAATAGGTTTCATGAAATTTTAAAACATTCTTCGGCACCACTCAGTGACTGATCTCACTGAACATTCACTTGCTGCAGCTCTAATTAACGGATGTAGGGATGCTAAGAGATATAGGCATGTTCAGAAAATACAATGCCTGAGAATGGGCTTTACAACAGCAAACAAACTGAATGGAAGGGCACTTAAATGAGTTGATATCAAATGTTAAAGGCTGGGTTGTCTCAGATCCCACGTCTCCCCTACGTGAAGATGCCTCCCTATAGTTCTGTATTAGGCATCAATGTGAAAGTGGGATTCATTTTCAAAAGCTCTTCCACATCTTAAGTCATTCCCTTAGGTTCAGACAACTGGCTCAGAGCATCAGAGAGCAGGCTGCCGCTCACCATTTATACAAACAGCCTACAACACCTAAAGTGGTAGTGCAAAATGTGGACTTCATGTACTCCTCAACGTGAGGCATTTTGAAAGTGTGGCTTTTACTTCTCTAGCAAGTGCTTTTACCACCAGCTGCAGTGCTAGACTAGAGCAGGATACTGTTGAAGGTACATCCATATAAAGGAAAGATTCCATATTGTCTGGAATATATCTCAGCATCTATTACACATACATATATAGCGTAAACAACACCCAGATTATACAATTAAATGAAGAAACTTTCTTCACCAGAAGAATGAAAGAGGAGAATGGCTAAGGTAGAGATTACATTATGGAATAACTACCATACTACTACCCCGGTTTTTGAAAATGCTTCTGGATGTCTAGTCAGCATTCAGGCTCATTAAGAGCCTAAGCCCCACTGGATTTTACAAAAAAGTAGGATTCCTGTATGGCTTAAATAATTTTGGAAAGCTCAGTCATCATTAAAAAACACATCAACTATTGTTTTAACAAAATTACAGTAGCATATACATAATATATGTATACATATATTATGTATACATATATTTGTATATATGTATACAAATAATACTGGTTCAGAATTGTCCTTGGATAGAAAGCAAGTGTGCTGCCAAGGTTAGACTAGAGAGGGAGGAATGTAACATCTTCAGACAAAGAGGTACTCTTTCCTCCCACACACATACACACACTTCCCAAGATCCCTGTGTCTTGAAAATGCCAATGCTGCATTCAAAAACTGCATTTTGGCTGTTTCTTCCTTTTTTTTTCCCCTAATAGAAACAGATGAAATTATAGCCTAAGTTTACATAAGTTTTTTTCAGTGATAAGTCAGATATTTAGGAATTGTTAAAAATAATCTCTCAATTTCAATGCACTCTTAATATGCAATGACAATATTGCTCCATCGTAAGCCTACATCCTTTTGCTGACACTCCCAGGCCCATAAAATCTCTTCTGTGGATGCAGCTATTCAAAGAGAAGACAACTTTTGCTGCCTTGTCCTCCATTGTCCATGGGTGCAGTATGATAATACTGGTGGGAAAATACCTTCCAACAGCATAAGTTGCCCCCACACTAAAGGGTGCTTTTCCAACACAGCAGCAAGGAGCTGGTATAGCTAGAGCCAGAGTAAGGATGAGTACCTTACTTTCTTTGAAAGGCCTTATGTTTCCACATGACAGTTCTTTTGGTACCCATGGTCATCTTTAAGCACACTGAGTTGTTTGCTTGTATTGCAAAGACCTTCAAATATCCAGCAGGCAGTAAACGTACCCCAAACCACTCATATACAACAATCTGGAAGAAACCATCTGAGACAACTGAGAAACCTGGCCACCATTCTGCAAACATTCAGATAAATACATAATTTTGCTTTCAATTCAGGAATCAACAGCTTTGCTCTACACTTAAATACAAGTTATTGTGTAGCACTCTTACCGAAGAAATACCCTTCAGCATTTGTCTCTTTTAACTTTCAGATATCTAACTAGCATTCCTTGGAGTATACGGGATATGGCTGAAAGCAGAGTAGCTGCCAGTTAGCCTGTATAAACTCACTTTGGTGCTAGCACATAATTATACGCTCTGTAAAGCACTTCAAGATGTCTGACTATTAGAAACGCACTGTAAGAAAATGAAGCTGTCATTGTTCGCAAATTTGCAAACTTCACTACCAAAGATCTCAGCAATTAACAGCTTCATGCACTGCAATCTTAAAGAATAATTGATTCCATAGATAAATAAAAAGACAAGAAAATTTTAAAATTATGAAGGCTTGAAGTTAAAAATAAGACATTACATATTATGTGAAGTTAGCATTGTGTTAAAAAAGATAACAACAACAACTACCCTTACATTATTCCAGATGGGACTTCCCGACTGTCACTATGAGAAAACTTTCTTCACACCTGTTTGGGGTTTTTTCCAACTGACAACATTCAAGAAAGCAGGTCAGTATTCATAGCATGAGGAACATTTACACAGCGGCTGCACACAACCAGTGCAGGCCAACTGCGGAGCTGATGGAACAATTTATATGACAGACTCTGTTTTGTCATTGGACATAGTGAAGTTGCAAAGAACTGGAAGCGTTTGAAAAAAATGCAGCAAACTGAGAAGTTGCTCTGTATTTTGATACTCCCTACAGAATTCATAACAGGCACAGGTTCCAATGAATGATTATTCAATAACGAGCATTTTTTTACTGTCTTACACCAGGAAGATGTCCCAATGCAGTAAAAAAGGAACAGCTGAAGAGATGACATGCCAGACAGTGGCATACTTCACAGTAATCTCTGAAGGTAAAAAGGACAAGTAAATCATGCACTCTTTGAACAGTGCTGAAAGGACTTTGAGCACTGAAATATAGGGGATATTTAGCCCTTTTAAATTGCACATTAAAATAATTTTTGCATCTGTATTACACAACACTCCCTTAATCTGTTTTCTTACAGCACTTCCATTTTGTTCCAAACATACTTACACCTCTTAAAAGAGTGACGGTGAAAGCACAACTCTCCTAAGGGGCAAACTGCTTCCTAGTCATAGTTAAATAACCAGCCTAGAACATGTCAGCAGGATCAGAGGCAAACACTCCAACCTCTACTTTATTCCTCCTTTCCTCCACCTTTTCCCAATAAGCATTCAAGGACAGTTCTCTACAGGATGGTTTCTATCAAGATCTGGGGCAGAAAAAGTGGAAAAAGAAAAAAAAA
>NW_008795037.1:3091008-3099776 GCF_000699145.1 Aptenodytes forsteri
GGGAGAGCTGGTACGGAGGACTTTCATAGATGAAAACCAAGCAGAAAAAAAGCTGAGAGAAAACAAAGCCTTGTAACATCTCAGGACAGTTCTGGGAGGTGGCAAGAATCTGAGATCATCTCTCTGCCCACACATGGAGCTATGAGCAGAGGCTGGGATTGCTTTTATTCCTCCTTACTACACCTCCACTTCCCTCTCTCTCAGCCAAATATGCAGTGTGACTGACTTTCACTTTACCTAGCCTCTTTCCAAAAACTGATGAAGCTCTCTACATTACAGTCATACAAACTCTAAATGAAATTCAAGTAATAAAGATCAAGAGGATCATATTAATCATCTTGTATAACCTCCTACATAAGAAGCTGTAGTCTGGATCAAGAGTGTGCTTCTGAGGTGAATCATCCCCATTTACCACTTTTGAGCAATCACAGAACAGGCTCAGAGATCAAAAATGGGATAAAACCAGAGACACACTCCAGGAATGCACCCAATGGGCTCCAGTCACTAATGGGTATTCATTCGAAGTAATCACACAGAGAGAGGATGAAATAACCCCCTGTTACAAGTATAATGTCGGTGCCAACCATTCTGTTCTGTTGCACAGATCCATTCCTCTTGGTTCACACCATTTACGCATACAGATAAAGCACAGGAATAGCACACGCTCATTCTCTTTTTGCAAGTACCTTTGTCGAGATATCCATCGCCAGAATTATTTTTTTTTAGAAGTTCTAAACATGGGCAAAGAAAGGTGTAAAGAACTAATATTTAACTTCATCAAGGTAATATTTTAATTGTTGAAAAGTTTTGCTTAAAATTATTAAGGTGTATAAATCTGTATGACAAGTTAATATATTACAATTGTGTACCATAGGTAAGAACAAAAGAAAATTCATTATTGCATTTCATTTATCAAACATTTAATAAGAATGTCATTACTTAATCCTCCTTATACAATAACAATAAATAATAGCCTACTTCCTTGAGCTTCATGTTGCCATAAAACCAAAAACAAATGCATAGCTTCAAGAAAAAAATTAATCCTTTTCCATAATTGCCTAATGGAGTGTAAAAAAGCTCTTGAAAGTCCACAAAGGCTAAAAACATGAGTAATAGCTAGATGTACAACACGTTTTCAGCAAGAATGCATGGGATGCTTCAGGTTTTGTTCTTGGGACATATTCAAATCTCGACTTTAAGTCACACAATTATGCAAAAGTAGCATCTCCAAGCAGGATACCCCCAAAATTGAATAACACAGTCAGTAAACAAAAATAGCTTCTTGCATGCGTAACTGCTTCAGAAGTGACAACACAAGCATTTGGAATGGAAGAAAGGAGGGGAGAAAGCATCTTAAGTTGTGATGTCTTGTTATCCACAAAGAGTGGTGGGAGGGAGGGGGGGGGGGGGGGGGGGGGTTGCTAGCCATGATTTATTACTAATTCTGAGGCAGAGAATCACAAAAGTTTAAAAACAATCTGTACAGGGATCTTAAAAAAACCCCTCTTTCTATTATTCACTTTGAGTTGACTGAAACAATGTTTATGTTTTTTTTCTACATGAAAAAAGATACTTCTGAAAAATCTTGCTAAAGAGCAAGTAGCAGTAGCAGACACTTCTAAATGTAGCTAATTGAGATCAATCTCAAAACTACCTATGGGTTCATTTTTTCATAAGACAAATGACCTTTTATCAACACTGGAATTTCAAACTATTTTGAGGCACCTTTTAAAAAAAAAAAACCTCTTCTTACAGAATGAAGACTAGTGTTTTCCTCTTTCTAATATTTTTTTGTTCATGTCAGCATCTTCACCACATCCATTTCTTCAGTAACGTGACCCCCCACCCTCTCTTACTCCTTATCTTTCTTTTTAAAGATGTTTACCTCTGCACTACCATTCACACAGCCTAGTGATTTTGATTTCATACACATTTAAACAGAGCCTGTCCATTCCCATAATCAAAGCCTATGAGCTCACGAGGTTCAAGCATGAGAAACAAACCGCATTAGCAAATGACTTCTAAAACACTATGCAGTTAAGTGTTATACTCTCATAAAAACTGCTAATCAAATAATATGACATACATCTAAGTTATGCACAGCCAGAAGCACAGATTTTTATATATCCCTTTAAAAGAAACTACACTCACATGCTCATGCACAGAACAAGATGCACATAGTTTTCATCTTTTCTTCTGAGGACTGGATTCTCTAGATTGCATCAAATACAGAAAATAGTCCTTGGAACAAACGGATTGTTTTTAATTCAAGTGAGTGCCAGCACTTATCACTTTAAGATTAAATAAACAATTAATTAGCATACAAAATATGCTACCTCTCTCCATCTTCCTACTAGCTGCAGTAGCCCCATCACGCAGGTGATCATGCCAAATAAACAGCAGGCCAAATAGCTCTCTGAATTGAGTGCTCCACAAACTTGGTCTTAACCCATGGCCTTCCCCTAAAAGTTATAACTCAAAAAGTCCGTAACAGTATGAAGCAACTTAGATAACGTAGCATATTCTGCATGAATCTAATGGAAGGTACCCTCACAGCTCTCTACTGTCAGCAAAAATGGCAACAACACGAATGCTGTGCGACTCTTCTCATAGGTAGGGAGAAAAGTACCTTGTGTTCCACGCAAGACCTTTTCACTTGCTAACTACGTGGGAGCACCCAGTCCTGTACCTGAGCTATCAGGGTTTTAAGAGGAACTCCTTTCATGTGGAAGTCAACCCCTTGGTCACAGGGACTGCTCACACACCCAAAGTCAACCCCATGCCAGAAATATTGCACTAAGGGTTGAGAGCCACACCAGTCAGCAGCTGGCAGGATTCATCTGATATTGTCACACTTTTAATTTTAACATAAAAATGTTTTTGCAAATTACTATGGCTTTTTCTTGACAATTACAGATTTTTTTAAAATGGATAAATGCACATCTCCTGAGAGAGATATAAGATTCAATCTGTATTGAGAGCGGGGGCTGTTTGTTCCTCTGTGCTAAGCAAACATCTTGCATTTCAAGCTACCATAAATTAGGAATAGCGAATACATTTTAAAACTCAGCTGTCCATAGTCTTCATCCTTTAGAACTTTCATACAGTGCTATTGTTACAATGAAAGGAACTCTACTTCAGGACATTTACATTGAAGATTTTTTTCTTCAAGAAATAGCTTTGGTAAAATATTTTTTCATATAGGATGACAAAAGCAACAATTTTACATACACCAAAATTTGAAAGTTGTTGTTAAATTGACATGCATCAATAATTCATGCATCATTTTCCGCAAGAAACAGTGAGAAAGTTACTTTCTTAAATTAACAATATACCCACACCTCCTTTATGGCTTTCACATGTCTTTTGCTTAAAAGTATTTTACACTCACTCATCTATTTTTGCAAACATATTGCAACCTCATTTTGAAACACCTCAGTTTTACTTTACAAACACACACACACGGCAGTCAGACTAGCACAGCTGAAGAAGCACAAAAGCAAAAGAGAGACTCTATTTGTGTGTGTGTGTGTATATATATAAACTAACTATGCTGGTACTAAAGCTTTGGACTCTAGTTTTGATTCCCCATCAAATCAGTCAAAGGAGTTCAGATGAGTTTCATTTCTCTTGATTGTGTGTAAATCCCTGTAATATTCACTGAGATTAAATACACATAGAAATATGAAGCAAAGCTTTAACATCATATTAAAAAGCAGGCATAGATAAGACTGGTGTACAGAAATAGATAAAAATTATTCTGGCTCTTTTGTGAGAGGAAGTTATAAAAACTAAGCACTTGGCAAAGAATCACTTCTGTTCCAGTTCTTAGCTCTGTTCCCACATATCCCAGCAGGGTGCTTGCTATGGAACCCAGGGAAAGCTGTTCCCTGTGTCCAATCAACTTCTCCAGCTTCTAGCACAGGGATTCCCTTTCCAGAACCCAGATTTGGGGCTGATTTACATGTATACTTTTGTTGAGTATCTCTTCAGCTATCTAGAGCTATTTGTCTAAGAAATAAACTTTTTGTTTCCTAACTTGGGAAAGAAAGAAGATCTCATGTTATAACGTCCTGTAGCATCCACTCAAGAACTGAAGCAAAACAACTGTAATGATTTGTGCTGTTCTTGCTGAAAATGCCAGATAACATAGCAATAGCAAGTCTAGCAATTGCTGGACTCTCCTCATTTATTTTAACCTCAGTGAATATTAATCAGTACCTCAGAGCATTAATCAGCATTAATTAAAACAGACTTCAGATCACCTTGAAATTTGTAAAAGTCAACATGCAAACGATCAAAAATTATCTTTTAACATCGTACCTAATGTTACATTTTTACCGGTTCCTAGAACAAGAAGGAAACTGAAGTCAAAGCTTTCTAAATGCATATGTTTTACAGAGCCACACTTAAGCAAAGCCTACAAACAGGAAACGGGTCCATGGTAGCAAATATCTAAACTTTGCATTGAATGAACTAAGAGGTGAAAGAATTCATTTTATCAATGCTAACATTACTGGAGACATGAAAAAGTTAGCATTGATAAAAACAGAGTAAATTCCAAGAGCTCCCTATTATTCTTATTGAGGCAAAACTTGTGTTTTCCCTTTTTATTTCCATGTTGGTGGTTAAATCATTTTGGTTTTTCTCAGCTTAAGCTCCAAGCCTTTTCTCTTAAGAGTTAAGTTCAGACCAAGTAGCATCCTGCAAAAACTTTCTTTTGTGGCCAGGCCCAAACCATACTCTGTTATACCAATCTGCTCTTGGTGAAACCGCTGAGAAAGCAGAGTTTCTTATATATGGATTCCTGCCCTCAGCTCAGGGCTGGCACAATGTATTGTCCAAAAGGTAAGAAGAAAGGAGCACTCGCTGAAACCTTAAAATCAGGAATGATAATGTTCGCCACAGCAGGTCATTTCTTTACCCAAGAAGTAAAGAATCTTATGTTTTCCAGATTTTACTGAAGGAAAAAAGGAATTCTAATAAAGACTCAGGATAAAGAACATAGTGCCAAAAAATCCTATATAAAAAAGTTGGTTTACACAAGACCTTTCTTGTCAGAAATGAAAATCTGTGATATGCAACAGCCGATTGTTTTAAAAACACTTCTCATTTTTAAAAACCCTTCTCATCAGTTCTGTTTCCTAGATTATTATCCATGAAATTTAGTGGCTGAGTAACTAATGTTTTGAACCTTGAAAAGTTCTTTGGCCCAAGAAATTTAAATAAGTGCGTGTGGGGAATATCCATATTGCCAGAAGCAGCAGGAGGAAGCCATTACTGTTACTTACACAATCTATTCTCACTGACAATGTTGCCCAATATAATTTACAAAATTTCTGTTGGAAATGCATTAGCAGCTGAACAGCAAGCAGCTTCTAAGGGATAAATAGAAAAAATAAATTAAAAACCTAGCTTCCAAGCTTCAAATG
The DNA here is from genome assembly GCF_000699145.1 of Aptenodytes forsteri. Taxonomy (NCBI): domain Eukaryota; kingdom Metazoa; phylum Chordata; class Aves; order Sphenisciformes; family Spheniscidae; genus Aptenodytes; species Aptenodytes forsteri. The sequence goes on from NW_008795037.1 coordinate 3,096,441, forward strand.
TTATTGAACGTCAGCTGCAATCCCTGCAGTCAGCAGTCTATAACCTTTTAAAGTCCAAAGAACACTTTTTTTAATGTGCAGATTTAATCTGATTTTGGTTTAAGAAACTTTTTATGGATTCAGTTCAAATAAAGTAACAATTAGTTCAAACACAAAAGTATCCTTCCACACAAATTAACAACACAAAGTGCATGAACTGTTCATACAAATGTATGATGTATGCATCCATATACATGTATACATACACACACACAGAGCATAAAGTGCCATTTCCAGGCTGCATTTTATTTGGTAGTGAAACAGATTTCCTGCTAGTTGCACAGTACTCTCAAGTGCTTAGTTAAACTTTTTCATTGTTTCAGAATCTTTAATAGCCATTTGTGTTCTTTACATTTTAAAACAATAAAAAGGATAAAATGCATTTTCTCAGTATAAACACAATGCTTCCCTGATTCTTTTGTAAGTGGATCTCTCTTTTCTTTTTATTCCTATTTTAATTTTTATTGAAAGTTCTTTTGGCACAAGAGGTCTGTACTCTGACAGAATAAAAACCTCACTCTGCCTTCTCACAGAAAACCTTCAAGAGGGTACTAGAATCAAGAAACTCTTCAAGGTGGATCTCATTAAGTTTTCTACTAATCTCACCCTCGAGGGATAATGGTGCAAAAAGTAGTTAGAGGCTGCTGATTGCCAACTCTGCCTTTCTGGGAAACCCACAGGGGCTGGACATTTTCTCAGCCCCAACAAGCTAGTCAATGTTCTTTAACCAGAAGGATCCTAGCACACAGCGACCTGCTCTAACATAAGAATACGCCCTGTGTCATGCGAGGTTAATATCCTTGTTATCTCTTATCCTTACAGTCTCTGTGTGGATGGATTCCCTTGGTGTAACCTCAGAAAAGAGAGGGAATGTACTGTTTTACAAATTTGTAAAACTTGTAAAACAGTGGACACCCTGCTTCGCCATACCAATATCCTGTCAATTTATGATATTGCATTTCATTGCATTGTATATATGATTCTGTATATAATAGCAGAATTAAACATTCATTACTGGTACCAGACTAATATCCCGAGAGATGTACAGATCATACAGGTCATGGTTAAGAGTCCAACCAACAATTACAGATAACAGAACAAGTTTCCCTACATCAGCCTGGCTATATGCTGCTATCTGTTCAACTTGTCATATTTGTTCAGTTCTGTGCCAGCTGACAAGTATCCCATGAGCTGTGGTTCACACTAAGAATTTGTATTCACATTCTATGAAACAGAAGAGCAACTCACCCAATGTAGAGCAGCTAGTACTCTGAGTGTGCCTGTCAGTCACCGCTGACCCGGGCCAGCAACCTGGAGGCTACAGAGTGTGTAAAGATTCTGTATTTTATCTCTAGACCGATTGAGTTTGTTACACCAGCGCTACACATTGTACATTACATAATCAAAGTATCACCTATAGAGTACACGTAAAATACGAGACCCTTTAATGAAATTGCTATTTTAATGGAGGGATCAATGCTTTCTTAGAGATCATGTCATTTTTTTCTTTCAAATGTTTTCATTTATATTGCCCCTTATTTCACATATTTCCATTTCTGCTCTTTGAAAAGAGGTTCTTCATTATGTCATATATATTTGTTTAGCCTACTGGCTGGTAGCCTTGCACAATGCTGTGACTGCCTCCTCTTGATGATACACACAACAATCCATTTCTTTTCCTGATGGGTTTAAGCAATCATACACTGGGATGCAACAAATGAACAGATTTGGAGATAAGAGAAATTGTATTGTAACACAGCCTAAAAGACTTTACCTACACCAGTTGAGAAGTGTCTTTGGGTTTGGTTAGTGAGATAGAAACTGCGTGCTGACTGTACCTGTTAGATGTCCTGCTGTATTTTCGAAGGACCTTTTAGGCATTTACTTAGAATTCTGTTCGGAGAAATACTAATAGGAGAATGGCACATGCTTCTGACTTTTTCCGCTTTCAAGTTAGTGATGTTTCTTGGTAGCTTTTTATCCTATTTAAGACAAAATACTGTCAATGACTGCAGTACAAACAGCACATATGGGGTCAAATTCACCTTGTGTGCTGAAAGCCAGACAGCTGACAGTAATTGTGGGCTAAAAGAGAGGCAAAGTCAGCATTCCCATAGTAACAGGCATTTAACACCCTTTCCCATGAACTTTCCAATCCTACCCTGTTCTATTCCATAACATATGCACTCCTCTCTGTACTAGCTATACTTTCTTCCAGGGAAGATGTAGGATTGTTAACAACTCCAGGGATTTGTCATCGTCCTGTCCTCTCCCCGCCGCAATCTATCCTCAGGCAACACAAAAGACAGATCAAAACAAGAGTCATTTTCCTAATTTTCAGGAGCATGCAGGTAACTGCTCTACTTAGGTCAACGCATCCCCCACGCAGCTTAAGTCCCGTGTGGTCCTCAGCGATCACTGTGAATTTCTATAGAATAGCATCTATTTTGATAGTAGGATTCCTTTGTACGAGATTTTTACATGAGAAAGACTGATAGATTATCTGTATGTACGTATTCTGCCAATATTATTTAGACACTCTTTGGAAGAAATTATTTAGGTAGAGAGTACACAGATCACAATATGACAGATCATAATACAATGGTGTGCAGAAGATAAGATAGGGCATAGAAAATGGAAATTTGTTACCAGAAACAAGTGAAAGCTGCTGCAGGAGTAAAGCTGTCTAGCTGGATGGTGAGAAGTAGGAGAAAGAAGTTCTGTCTCCTTCTACAACAGCAACAGAACACAGTTTTGCAGCACACTAAGTGCGCTGCCCAGGCCGCATACACACCAATCCTGCACCTAACCCTACCTTTCTGTGATGACCACCCAATGATTACCTCCTGAGGTGAATACATTCCTGAGGAAAACAGGCATTTACCTTCAAATAAAAGCTCAAACACACGATCCACATTTTTCCCCAAGATCATAGAATCATAGAATAGTTTGGGTTAGAAGGGACCTCTAAAGGTCACCTAGCCCGACCCCCTGCAATGAACAGGGACATCTTCAAATAGATCAGGTTGCTCAGAGCCCCGTCCAACCTGACCTTGAATGTTTCCAGGGATGGGGCATCCACCACCTCTCTGGGCAACCTGGGCCAGTGCTTCACCACCCTCAGCGTAAAACATTTCTTCCTTATATCTAGTCTAAATCTACCCTCTTTTAGTTTAAAACCATTACCCCTTGTCCTGTCGCAACAGGCCCTGCTAAAAAGTTTGCCGCCATCTTTTTTATAAGCCCCCTTTAAGTACTGAAAGGCTGCAATAAGGTCTCCCCAAAGCCTTCTCTTCT